>NC_135895.1:79330832-79871965 GCF_964194155.1 Cetorhinus maximus | reverse complement strand
CACGTGTGTGAATGTGTGTGTGTGCACATGTGTGTATGTGTGAGTGTGTGTATGTGTTTGTCCGTGTGCGTGTGTGTACGTGTGAGTGTATGTATATGTGCATGTGTGTGGGTTTGTATGTGTTTGTGTCTGGGAGTGCATGTGTGTGTGTCTGTGTATGTGTGTGTGTGCACGCGTGTGTATGTGTGTGCATACGTGTCTGTGTGCATGTCTGCGTGTGGTGTGTGCATGTGCACATGTGTGAATGCATGTGTGTGTGCGTGCATGTGAATGTGTGAGTGTGTGTGTGTGTAGGTGTGTGTCCAAGTGTGTGTGTGCGCGCGCATGTGTGTGTACCTGTATAGTGTGTGTATGTGCATGTCATGTACGTGTGTCTGTGAGTGTTATATGTGTGTTTATGTCTGTGTGTGTGTGTATGTATGTGTGTGAGTGAGTACGTGTATGTGTATTTGTGTATATGTACGTGTGTGTATGTGTGTGCATATATGTGCATATGTGTGTGTGTGTATGTGTGTGTACTTGTGTGGCATGTGCATGCGCTCGTGTGTGTGTGTGATTGTGTGTGTGTGTGTGTGTGTGTGTATATGTGTGTGTGTGTGCATGTATGTGTGCGTGTGTGCATGTGTGTGCGTGCTTGTATGTATGTATGGGTGTGCATGTGTGTATATGTATGTGCGTGTGCGTGTGTCTGTAAGTGCGTATGTGTGTGTGCACGTGTGTATGTGCATACATGTAGACGCGTGTGTACATGTGTTTGCATGTGTGTGTGTGCATGCGTATGTGTGCGTATATGCATGTGCATGTGTGTGTGTATACGTGTGTGCGTCTGCATGTGCATGCGTGTGTGTGTATTTGTGGGTGTGTGTGTGTGTGTGTGTGTGGGTGTGCCCGCATGTGGTAAAATGGAATACCACACCTTTAAGAGAATGCAAGTGGACTAACCATGTGACAGTACTGACCAGTCACTGTACAGCGGGGCTCCTGGTTAACTTTAAGTCTAGAGCTGGAGGTGGTTGTGGGAGCACACAAGCATTTAGTGCTCTGACTTCTGTTGCAATAAACAATTACAGTTTGTTCTTATGTTGGTCTGTCTCCATTATTGATAGCGAGCAATAACTAACAAGTGTATATGAAGGCGTGCAATTCGAGTTTACTCGACTAGTGAACTCATAGACTCAAGATATAAAAGTGTGGTTGAGCTTATTCGAGCACTGCATTCACTTCTGGGCCCTGTGCCTCAGGGCCACATATTGGCCATGGAGGGCGAGCAGTGCAGATTCACCAGGCTGGTACCGGGCCGAAAAGGGTTAAGTTATGAGGACAGGAAACATAGACTTGGCTTGTATTGCCATGAGTATAGGAGGCTGAGGCGTGACCTAGTTGAGGCGTCTAAAACCTGAAAAGGATTTCTCTGGTGGGGAAGTCAAGAATGCAGAGACATCATCTGGAAATGAAAGCTAGGTAGCTCAGGGGTAATGTCAGGAAGCATTTCTTCATACCATCACCAGGTAGTGGGAATCTGAAACCCTGGGATCTGAGGGTCAGTTGATGCTTTTGAGACCTGAGATTGATAGATTTTTGTGCGATCAGGGTATCGAGGGATATGGATCAAAGGCAGGTATATGGAGTTGAAATCAGCTATGATCTAACTGAATGGCTGAGCAGGCCCGAGGGGCTGAATGGCCTCCTCCTGGTCCTAAGGTTTCTTGCTGTGTCCCATGTTAAATTCTTTTCACCCATTCTGATGAATGGCCCTGTAGCCAAGACCTCAATCTCCTCATTTCTCACTCCACGGATGCGGCCTGGGCCAATGATCCGGCACGTTCTGTGATCTTTCCAGGAAACTGCGTCTGGCGCTGGGGCGAGTTTAGCTTCAGTGGCCCAGTATGAGGCTGGGTAAGATGCCCAGGCACATAGTGGAGGCAGGAGTGGAACAGGAAAGCTGCCGAAGCCCTTGGCACGGTTACCCTGGCAACGAGGAGGGCGGGGGTGGGGTGATGCCAGGGAAAATCGGTGAAGATAAGACGGCAAGCGATGATTCCAGTCACAAGGTCGCTGTGAGGTGAAAGGTCAGGCATGGCTCAGTAGAGTTGCCAATCCTCAAGGAATCTATAATAACAGTCAGTTTGTGTCTGTCTGGACTGTTTTGATTGCTCTGCTTGAGGGGTGCGTCTGTCGGTGGGCTTATGTTGTGACAGTGCCTGGCACAGACGGAGACACATGGGGTGCGAGATGCACGTGTGACTGCCCCACACCTAGTAGTGGCAGCAGTGGTGGTATGGTGGGGTGGCCAGGCGTGGGGTTGGGGGTGGGGGGTGGGTGGGGGTCGTTGATGGAGAACAAAAACAGCAAAAGTTAAGGGAAGCCCAACAACAAAATTACCCTGAAACAAAAACAAAAAATGCTGGACAAGCTCAGCAGGTCTGATAGCATCTGTGCAGAGAGAGAGAAACAGAGTTCTTCAGCTCTGTAGAAGGGTCATACGGACTCGAAATGTTGAGTCTGTCTTTCTCCCCACGGATGCTGTCGGACCTGCTGAGTTTTTCCAGCAAATTTTGTTTTTGTTTCAGACTTCCAGCATCCGCAGTATTTTGCCTTTAACAAAATTACCCTGGGCCGGAGAGAGTGTGTGCGACACTCGTGACTGATAAAGAAATCCTATAGATACATAAATACACTGGGCGCATTCAGACCAGGGCAGCATGCACATGGGGCAGGGGGATGAGGCAGCCTCAGTCCCAAGAGACTCCCCCATGTCCCTGCCACCGTTCCCTCTGGCGAGGGAAGCCAGGGGGGCCTGAGGAGGAGTCACCTCAAAGCAGGGGCACAACACCAGGCTCACAGCTTCCCAGGTGAATCAGGGCCATTGCGGGCACAGCTACTCTGCCAAACTGGGGTACGTGCGACCATGCCAGTAGATGGGGTCCCGCCACGTGGGTACATAACATCTCTGCAGCCTTGTGGTGCTTGGCTGATCCCCACTGTATTTAAAATCCTGAAGGATTTCCATGAAGTAAATTAGGGGGAACGTTTTCAGTGTTGGTTACACAATAACCAGAGGACACAGATCTAAGGGAAAGGACTAGCGGTGGGGGGCAGATGAGGAGAATCTTTTTCAGGCAGTGAGGTGTTCTGATCTGGAATGCATGGCCTGAAAGAGTGCTGGAATCAGGTTCAATAGGAATGTTCTAAAGAGAACTGATAAATGAGTTGAAAAGGGAACATTTGGAAGGATATGGAGAAAGAGCCTAGGACATGGGACTAACTGGTGAGCTCTACCAAAGAGCTGGCACAGGCACGATGGGCCAAATGGTCTCCTTCTGGGGTTATGTCATTCTATGATGTCTTCTTTTCCTCCTAAAAGCAGGAGTTTAGGAGGAAGCCATTTCAAAGATCAACCATTGGCACAAAGATTCACTCATGTAGAAACAGCAAAAGGACATGAACAAAGTCAAAGACAAGGGCCAAGATTTTGCCCGCGTTAGGCAGGCTTGGCAGGGGCGGGCGTGAGCGGTCAGGAAGCCAACCACTGCCCGCAATCGGGGCCCGACTGCAATTTCATGCTGGCGGGCTAATTTAGGCCCACCCAGCGTGAAACGTGTGCTGCAGCACTGCCTGTGAGTGTGTGGGGAGGTGGGACCAGGGTGAGTGTGAACTTTGCGCATGCGCGCGGGTGCACGCAGGAAAAGCTCCCTGAGGTACAGAGCTGCCTCAGGGAGCTGAAGATATAAAAAATTAAAAATAAAGAATTTTACACCCGCTGGACAAGCAGGAAATTCTGCCCCTGGACACTGCTCCGAGCAAAGATTACAGGTGTAAAATCAGTGCAGCACTAGACAAAAGGTGCTGTAATTTTCTTGTTTAAGTATTATTTTATAGGTTATAAAAACACTGGATATGGGGAAACATGTCTATTTAAACAGGGGGATGATTGGAGGTGTCAGGTCACATGATAAGCCTCCCAGAACTGGCTGCGTTAAGTGTGACAGCCCCTCATGATAACATTGACAACATGTGAAACACATTCACCTGAACACAGAAGCTTTGAATAGTTACTACACAGTAGGAGGCCATTCGACCCATCATGTTCATGCCAGTTCTCTATAAGAGAAAATCAGCTAGACCCACTCCCCTGCCCTTTCCTCATAACCCTGCAATTCTTTTCTCTTCAGGTGCTCATACAATTCCCTTTTGAGACTGAACCTGCCCCCCACCAGCACATTCCAGATCCTAGCCACTCGCTACGTGAAAAATGATTTTCCTCCTGTTGCCTTTCCTTCTTACATAATTCACGTTAAATCGATGCCCTCTCGTTCTCGACCCATCTGACTGTGGGAACAGTTTCTCTCTCGTTTCTACTCTGTCCAGGCCCCTCAAGATTTTAAACACTTCTATCCAATCTCATCTGAACATTCTCTTCTTTAAGGAGAGCAGCCACAGATTCCAGCCAGTGACTCACTCCCAGGAATCTGTTATTCTATATATAAACCACCCAAAGCCCTAAAGCCTATAAAACAATACTTAAACAAGAAAATTACAGCACTTTTTGTCTAATGCTGCACTGATTTTACACCTGTAATCTTTGCTCGGAGCAGTGTCCTGGGGCAAAAGTTCCTGCTTGTCCAGCGGGTGTAAAATTCTTTATTTTTAATAAGATTCAAGTCTGTAACTCACTCCCCAGTATCTGTTATTCTATATATAAACCACCCAAACCCCTCGATTAGATTCCAGTCTGTAACTCACTCCCGGGTATCTGTTATTCTATATATAAACCACCCGAACCCCTCGATTAGATTCTAGTCTGTAACTCACTCCCGGGTATCTGTTATTCTATATATAAACCACCCACACCCCTCGATTAGATTCCAGTCTGTAACTCACTCCCGGGTATCTGTTATTCTATATATAAACCACCCAAACCCCTCGATTAGATTCCAGTCTGTAACTCACTCCTGGGTATCTGTTATTCTATATATAAACCACCTAAACCCCTCGATTAGATTCCAGCCTGTAACTCACTCCCGGGTGTCTGTTATTCGATATATAAACCACCTAAACCCCTCGATTGGATTCCAGCCTGTATCACACTCCCTGTCTCACTTTTGTATTCAATTCCCTCTGTGATCCTGCACGTCCCTTTCTCTTCCCTCCTCTAATTCGGTCCTCTTGCTCATCCCCGATTTTAATTACTCCACCATTGGTCACCGTGCCTTCAGCTGATGTGGTCCTGAGCTCTGGAATCCCCCCTGTAAAGCTCTCCACCTCTCTTTGTCTCTCCTCCTTTAAGATCCTCCTTCACATGTTCTACCTGAATACCACCTGAAGTATCTTCGTGTGAAACACTGTGTGATAACACTTAAAACACTCCTTGGGACATTTTACCACCCTAAAGGTGCTTTATAAATGCAAGTAGTCGTTATCATTGTTGTCAGTCAACCTTCTGGCCGTGCTCGATGTGCAGCATCCAATCTGATGGTTGCCTGAGTTGTTTAGCCATTGTTTGAGTTACAGGCTTAAAAGGAAACCAGTTGAAAGAGCTCCGAGACAGAGCTTGAGATTTACAATTCTAGAAGGCTGCTGGTGATTCGCTGGGATGATTCAGTGGAAGATTCCTCGAAACTAGCACATACCTGACACAAAGGAAGATGGTTGTGGTTGTTGGAGGTCAATCATCTCGGCTCCAGGACATGCAGGAGTTCCTCAGGATAGTGTCCTCGGCCCAACCATCTTCAGCTGCTTCATCAATGACCTTCCTTTCAGCATAAGGTCAGAAGTGGGGATGTTCACTGATGATTGCACAATGTTCAGCACCATTCACGACTCCTCAGATACTAAAGCAGTCCATGTCCAAATGCAACAAGACCTGGACAATATCCAGGCTCAGGCTGACAAGTGGCAAATAACATTCGCACCACACAAGTGCCAGGCAATGACCATCTCCAACAAGAGAGAATCTAACCATCTCCCCTTGATATTCAATGGCGTTACCATCGCTGATTTCCCCCACTGTCAACATCCTGGGGGTTACCATTAATCAGAAACTGAACTGGACTAGCCATATAAATACTGTGGCTGCAAGAGCAGGTCAGAGGCTCGGAATCCTGCGATGAGTAACTCACATGCTGACTCCCCAAAGCCTGCCCACCATCTACAAGGCACGAGTCAGGAGTGTGATGGAATACTCCCCACTTGCCTGGATGAGTGCAGCTCCAACAATATTCAAGAAGCTTGACACCATCCAGGACAAAGCAGCCCGCTTGATTGGCACCACATCCACAAACACTCACTCCCTTCACCACTGATGCACAATAGCAACAGTGTGTACCATCTACAGGATGCACTGCAGGAATTCACCAAGGCTCCTTAGACAGTACCTTCCAAACCCACGACCACTACCATCTAGAAGGACAAGGGCAGCAGATACATGGGAATACCACCATCTGGAGGTTCCTATCCAAGACACACACCATCCTGACTAGGAAATATATCGCCGTTCCTTCACTTCGCTGGGTCAAAATCCTGGATCTCCCTCCCTTACAGCACTGTGGGTGTACCTACACCACATGGACTGCAGCAGTTCAAGAAGGCAGCTTTCCACCACCTTCTCAAGGGCAATTAGTGAGGGTTAATCTAGTCAGTGATGTCCACATCCCATTAATTAATTTTACAAAAGCTGCAGGGAAAAGCTGTGAATGTGTTGAACCAAACCTCTTTTGTAATGTAACCCATCTAACTTCCCATCTTCCTCCTTCCTTCTGCCTGCAGGGGACTGGGACAACACTGCCTATGGGTTCCCTTGGGTGCTGACCACTCTGTGTGAAATGTGGCCCACATGTGAGGACTAGTGGGCTATTCCACCTTGAGGTGCATTGCAGTCCAGTCTTATCTGACCCTAATGTGGAATCATTGGTCGGGAACAGGACCCTTGAGCTTAATTGTGTTTTCACCCCATTTCTGCCCCTGCCTGTCTTACCCAAACTTCCCATTAATGATGACAGTTCCAAAATATTTCAACACGTTCATTTCATTGCAGTTTCTACAGTGTCCTACCTGTAACTGCACATTAGCTCCGACCTGGGCTGCCTGGTACGAATCTCCATTCAGCGCCTGCATGCTCATATACAGATCTCCGCTGCTTGTCATGTTATATGAAGCAGAGCCTGCAAAATATAAAGGGCAGTCCATGTGTGAGCAGACTGGAGCTGTTCACTCTCTCTCTCTCAGGCCATTAGCTGCCTCACATAAGGACATGAGGAATCGGGACTGTGAGCCTGCTCCACCCTTCAATTCGAGCAGGGCAGACCTCAACTCTGCCTTCCTATGCCACCCCAGCATCCTTTACTTCTCTTAGTGTCCAAAAACATGGCAACCTTTTCCTGGGATATTCGCAACACATGAGCATCTGTAGTTGTCTGGGATAGAGAATATCAAAGATTCACAGCCTCTGAGAGGATTACCCTTTCAGCTCCACCCTAAATGGCCAACTCCTTATCCTGAGACTGAGGCCCCATATTCTAGACTCCCCAGTCAGGGGAAACATCCTCTCAGCATCTACCCTGTTAAGCCCCTTAATAATTTCATCTACTCCAATGAGGTCGCCTCTCATTCTTCCAAATTCTAGGGAATATAGGCCTAGCCTCCTCAATCTCTCTTTATAGGATAATCCCTCCTTCTCAGGAATCAGTGTACTGAACCTTTGCTGCACTCTGTCTAGGGCCGGTATATCCTTCCTTATGTAAGGAGGTCAAAACTGTACACAATTCTCCAGGTGTCATTTTACCTGTATAATTGTAGTGAGAGTTCTTCGCTCCTTTACTACAGCACCTTTGTAATGAAGGATAATATGCCATTTGTTTTCTGAATTGCCTCTTGTACCGACATGTTAATTTTCTGTGA
Source organism: Cetorhinus maximus (assembly GCF_964194155.1). Classification (NCBI taxonomy): domain Eukaryota; kingdom Metazoa; phylum Chordata; class Chondrichthyes; order Lamniformes; family Cetorhinidae; genus Cetorhinus; species Cetorhinus maximus. The sequence goes on along the minus strand of NC_135895.1, from coordinate 79,864,069 downwards.
GCCATGCACAAGGACTCACTGAATACCAACATTTCCCAGTGGGTCAGTCAGTCCCAGGACATCACTGCAGGAGCTCCTCAGGGTAGTGTCCTCGGCCCAACCATCTTCAGCTGCTTCATCAATGACCTTCCCTCCATCATAAGGTCAGAAGTGGGGATGTTCACTGATGATTGCACAATGTTCAGCACCATTCTTGACTCCTCAGATACTGAAGCAGTCCATGTTCAAATGCAGCAACACCTGGACAATATCCAGGCTTTGGCTGATAATTGGCAAGTAACATGCGCACCACACAAGTGTCAGGCAATGACCATCTCCAACAAGAGAGAATTTAACCATCTCCCCATGACATTCAGTGGCATTACCGTCACTGATTTCCCCCACTGTCAACATCCTGGGGGGGTTACCATTGACCAGAAACTGAACTGGACCAGCCATATAAATACTGTGGCTACAAGAGCAGGTCGGAGGCTAGGAATCCTGCGACGAGTAACTCACCTTCTGATTCCCCAAAGCCTGTTCACCATCTGAAAGGCACAAGTCAGGAATGTGATAGAATATATTTATTGCCCATCCCTAATCGCCCTTGAGAAGGTGGTGGTGAGCTGCCTTCTTGAACAGCTGCAGTCCATGTGGTGTAGGTACACCCACAGTGCTGTTAGGGAGGGAGTTCCAGGGTTTTGACCCAGTGACAGTGAAGGAACGGCGATATATTTCCAAGTCAGGATGGTGAGTGATTTGGAGGGGAACTTGCAGGTGTTGGTGTTCCCATCTATCTGCTGCCCTGTCCTTCTACGTGGTAGAGGAAGGGGGTTTGGAAGGTGCTGTCTAAGGAGTCTTGGTGAATTTGTGCAGTGCATCTTGTAGATGGTATACACTGGCGCTACTGTGCACCAGTGGTGGAGGGAGTGAATGTTTCAGGTAGTGGCTGGGGTGCCAATCAAGCAGGCTGCTTTGGTGTTGAGCTTCTTGAGTGTTGTTGGAGCTGCACTCATCCAGGCAAGTGGAGAGTACTCCATCACATTCCTGACTCGTGCCTTGTACATGGGGTGTGGAAGGGGGTTAAATGAGTGGGTAGAGTCTATGATAGGGCAGAGTGTACATGGGGTGTGGAAGGAGATTAAATGAATATGTAGAGTCTATGATAGGGTAGAGTGTTCATGGGGTGTGGAAGGGGATTAAATGGGTGGTAGAGTCTATGATAGGGTAGAGTGTACATGGGGTGTGGAAGGAGATTAAATGGGTGGGTAGAGTCTATGATAGGGTAGAGTGTACATGGGGTATGGAAGGGGATTAAATGGGTGGGTAGAGTCTATGATACAGTACTGTGTATATGGGGTGTGATGAAGTGAGCTGAATGTTCTTTTCTAGGCTCTGCTAAGTCCTTAGTAAACTTCACTTGAGCACAGTTGAATTCAGCCGATAGCATTTGATTTGACTTACATACATCGACACATCTCTAAACAAGGCAAACCAATAAAATAGCTCCGAAGCTTAGCAATGGTGCAATGGCTAGGGCTTCTTGCAGCGCAGTTGCAATGTCCCCCACCCGCCCCCACAGTAAAACAGCCCTCCAACACTCACTGTCTAAGCTCGTACACAAAGACCGGCCAGTAGGTCGCGGTGCTGGAGGGCTGCTGGCTCCCATGGATCTGTAGCATGATTCCGTACCTTCAGAGAGAGAGAGAGGAGGGGAGAAAATTAACAAAAGATGCAGAGGTATTCATTGCAAACATATTTCGTCATGAAAAATTCACATTAAATATGAAGGACAAAACTGGGGGAAATGTTGTAATCCAAACTTTCAGTGAATGACAGAGGCCTACAAACTCATGGAGATCCCACCACCATCTCACACGATCATTCAAAGCCATTCAGGACCTCAGTCACACATACAGTCAGTCATTGTGTGTCCTGTCACTAAATGCTGGTCAACCAAAAAAGGCATCAACTTCTCGTTCATCACTTTGCCGAATGTGGGATATAGTTGAGAGCACAATAGTTGCCGCAGTGTTTACTGGAGCCACAGCAATTACTGTGCTTCACGTCACACATTATCTGTGTGATGTCTTCCCCAGAGGTGTGACAAAGTACTGAGTGGGTCCTACCAAACTTTACTCACATTAGTCTCCCATCTCATCCATTCTGAGTGCAGTTTGAGCCAATCTGCCTACATGCAAAATTTCTGAAACTTTCTGTCGATTGTGAGTTACATGTGATGGAGAGAAAGAGATAGAAGGGGAGATAGGAAGGCACCTCATAGGAACTGAGGTGCAGATAGGCCACTTACAGTTAGAGATACATACACTGGAAAGATACAAATACTGTACCATAGTGAGAGTTGACACATACATTACTCATATATAAAGAAGCTAAGCTAGACTGATGTACATTGAAAAAGGAGAGATACAGTACCACATAGAGAGACATAGAGAATGAGGGAGAAACTGAGAGATTGCTGTGACTTTGCCCTGATACTGGGGCCCTGTTGATGTTGCCTCTTGCTCCTTCTGGACTGCCACAGTGGACATAATCAATTTTAGTCAAGCTGCAGTCCAGACCTGGATAACACAGGCCACTGCTGCGTTATCTGCACAGACATCTTCATTATTCCTCCATGGACATCATGAATCTGCATGCTCCTGTCTGTAAAACTGCAGCCTCCATGAATAGTAAGAGGCTTTGACTCCATCAGTGCAGATAATGTGCGACCATCAGCTCAAAAGTCTGGCCTGCTAGCCCTCCCATGATGCATGCACTGCATTCCTCCATTGTCATGACCCTGGAACACAATTGGAGCTTTGCCTCCTGACACATGTGCATTGTCTGTACACAGCTACTTGTGCAACCTTCAATGAGAGCCATCAATAAGTATATCACAGGAAGAATCACATCATGATTTTTTCCCCCTTATTCTTTCATGGGACATTGCCCCCAAGGCCAGCACTTGTTGCTCACCCTTAATTGCCCTTGAACTGAGTGACTTACTCAGCCATTTCAGGGGACAGTTCTGAGTCAACCACATTGCTGTGGGTCTGGAGCCATATGTAGGCCAGGCCAGACTGGTTAAAGATGCAGATAGTGAACCAGGTGAATCAATGATAGTTTCATGGTCACCATTACTGAGACTAGCTTTATATTCCACATTTATTATTTGAACTCAAATTCAACCAGTTGCCATGGCAGGGTTTGAACCCATGTCCCCAGAGCATTAGCCAGGACCTCTAGATTACTAGTGCAGCGACATTACCACTACACCACCATCTCCCCTCTCAATCCCTTAGCATGAAAGCTGAGCTCTAGCCCAGTTAAATCCTCCGACTGGGACAGGCTGCATACTGCATACATGTCGCTATGAGACCCTCAAGAATATTTACCATCTAAACACATCAGACACTGAGCTCCAGGGCCATCCATCCAGATCCGGTGCGTTAAGAAGACCAATGCCATTGTCTTTGGTCCCTGCACAAACTCTGTTTGCTGGCCATGGATTCCAACACCACCCTGGCCACTGCCTTAGGGGGCTGAGCTAGTTTGTTTGTAACCTCAGCATCTTACTCCTAATTCCACCTTGGAACATCATCTGTCTCCGCCTTTCCCTCAGCATATCTGCTGCTGAAAGACTCCTCTATGTTATTGCCACCTCCAGACTCAACTATTCCAATGCTCTCCTGGCTAACCTCCCATGCTTAACTCTTCATAAACTCTGCTGTCTGTATCCTATAGTTCACAGTAAGTCCCACCACCTCCGCACTTGCTGACCAGCATGGGCTTCCTGTCCAACGCTGCCCTGAACTTAAAATTCTCAGCCTTGTGTTCACATCCCTCCATGACCCAACCTCTTCTTCTCTCTGGTAATCTCCCCAGCCCTATAACCCTCTGGCAACTGCTTCATCCAATTGTGGTCTTTGGTACATCCCCAATTTTCGAGGGAAATAAGGGGCCTCCTGTTTAAGATGGAGATGAGGAAGAATTTCTTCTCTCAGAGGGTTGTTCGTGTTTGGAATTCTCTCCCTCAGCGAGCAGTGGAGGTTGGGTCATTGAATATATTTAAGAGTGAGTTAGACAGGTTTTTGATTGACCAGGGTTATGGGGGACAGGCAGTAATGTGGAGGCAGTAAGGCCACATCAGATCAGCCATGATCTTATTGAATGGCAGAACAGACTTGAGGTGCCGAACGGCCTACTCCTAATCCTATTTCTTATATTCTTTGGTGGCTGTACCATCAGCTGCCTAGGCCCTCAGCTCTGGAATTCCCTCCCTAAAGCTCTCTATCTCTCAACCTCACTTTCATCCTTTAACACACTCCTTCAAACGTAGCTCTTTGATCACCTGTCCTAATATCTCCTTATGTAGCTTGGTGTCAATTTTTATATGACTGCCCTCCTGTGAAGCACTTTGGGGATGTTTTAATTCTATTAAGATGCTTAATAAATGCAAATTGTTATTGATGCATTCAGTCGTTGCATACTGATAACTTACCCTCTTGTATAAAGAGTTTTCACAAGGTTTTTCATCATTCTCCTGAAGTAGATGCTTTTAACACCATTGATGACTGCTCCACAACAGGTATCCAGACCCTTCCTCTCACTGCAGGTTCCCTTTTCTGAATGCCATTGCAGGAACCCTCCGTGGACACAGTGCTAACAAAGGGCCACCAAAATGTTCCCAGCCTGTGCTGTTGCTAACGGTGGTGATCCAATGGTTTACTTCTGGTGACTGACTATCGTGTTCAACTTCCCAACCTGGTGCTTTCAGGACAGCCTTCCAGATGCTGGGGCATGAGGGGTGGGTAACTGCAGTGGCAATCATCAACATCTGTGAGCTCAAACCTCGGTCAGCTAGCTTCAGGTTATGGAAGCTTCAAGGGCAACCAAGCCCTGTACTCTCTCTGGTATCTGTATAAGCATTAGATGGATTGGGGCAGAGGGAATTGGTTAGAAAGGGACAGAGGTCATTCGGATAGTCAGCAACATTATCAGTTGACATTCTCTGTCTCCCGTTACTGGGCCCTGACTCAATACACCCACTAAGCCGCAGAAGGGCAAAATGAGGTGTAATATTGAGCTGACTGAAGCCTCTATCCAGAGAACTCTTGAAACGTCTAAGGAGGTGGGGATTGTTGACCCAGGCTCTGTCATAGCAATAGTATGAGCATTCCTGAGAGATATGGAACCACAGGCTCATTCATGGCCTGGTCTCCGGCAGCTGGTCCTAGAGTGGCCAACTTCTACACGTAGGGATTGAATCCCATGCATCAGAACCTCACAATGCAGGTTGTGTCATTGCTCTCAGTAGGTGCTGAAAGTTCCCTTGTACAATCACTAAAGACTGAGCAACCGGGAAACCTCTGCATTTTAGACCCTGGACTCCGGAGAGCTGAATCCATGCCCCTGTCAATGCAGAAAACAGATATGACTTTCTATGTGGGCAGATGCGTTCTTTCTCTCCTCAGTCACCTCCCACTTCCAGCAGTTTGTATGATTTGTGCATCCTCCTCAAATCCACCATCCGGGCACTACAGAGCCGATGCTTCAAAGGGTAAAAATGAGCAATCATAATCTTGCCTTCTATCTTCAGTGCAGTCCATCTCCGATTCAGATATCAGTCCATCACTGAGACAGATAGCAGTCCATTACCAATTCAGATATCAGTCCATCACTGAGATAGATAGCAGTCCATCTCCGATTCAGATATCAGTCCATCACTGAGATAGATAGCAGTCCATCTCCGATTCAGATATCAGTCCATCGCTGAGATAGATAGCAGCCCATCTCTGATTCACATATCAGATGACCTCTGAGTAAGATAGAAGTCCATCTCCACATCAGACTGCAGTCCAGCTCAGTCAGATAGCAGTCCAGTTCTGAATCAGATAGCAGCCCATCACTTAGTCAGATAGCAGACCATCTCTGCGTCAGACAGCAGTCCATCTCTGAGAGTCCGATAGCTGTGCACCTCTGAGTCAGATAGCAGTCCATCTCTGAGTCAGATAGCAGACCATCTCTGCGTCAGACAGCAGTCCATCTCTGAGTCAGATAGCAGTCAATCTCTGAGACAGATAGCAGTCCATCTCTGAAACAGATAGCAGTCCATCTCTGAGTCAGATAGCAGTCAATCTCTGTGTCAGATAGCAGTCAATCTCTGAAACAGATAGCAGTCCATCTCTGAAACAGATAGCAGTCCATCTCTGAGTCAGATAGCAGTCAATCTCTGTGTCAGATAACAGTCAATCTCTGAGACAGATAGCAGTCAATCTCTGTGTCAGCAGTCAATCTCTGTGTCAGATAGCAGTCAATCTCTGAAACAGATAGCAGTCCATCTCTGAGTCAGATAGCAGTCAATCTCTGTGTCAGATAGCAGTCAATCTCTGAGACAGATAGCAGTCCATCTCTGAAACAGATAGCGGCCAATCTCTGCGTCAGATAACAGTCCATCTCTGAAACAGATAGCAGTCCATCACTGAGTCAGATAGCAGTCCATCTCTCAGTCAGATAGCAGTCCATCTCTGAAACAGATAACAGTCAATCTCTGAGACAGATAGCAGTCCATCTCTGAGACAGATAGCAGTCCATCTCTCAGTCAGATAGCAGTCCATCTCAGCGTCAGATAGCAGTCCATCACTGAGACAGTTAGCAGTCAATCTCTGAAAAGATAGCAGTCCATCACTGAGTCAGATAGCAGTCAATCTCTGAGACGGATAGCAGTCTATCACTGAGTCAGATAGCAGTCCGTCTCTGAGACAGATAGCAGTGCATCTCTTAAAGTGATAGCTGTCCATCACCGAGACAGATCACAGTCCATCTCTGAGTCAGATTGCAGTCCATTTTTTAGAGAGATAGCGGTCAATCTCTTAGACAGATAGCAGTCCATCTCCGATTCAGATATCAGTCCATCACTGAGATAGATAGCAGTCCATCTCCGATTCAGATATCAGTCCATCGCTGAGATAGATAGCAGCCCATCTCTGATTCACATATCAGATGACCTCTGAGTAAGATAGAAGTCCATCTCCACATCAGACTGCAGTCCAGCTCAGTCAGATAGCAGTCCAGTTCTGAATCAGATAGCAGCCCATCACTTAGTCAGATAGCAGACCATCTCTGCGTCAGACAGCAGTCCATCTCTGAGTCCGATAGCTGTGCACCTCTGAGTCAGATAGCAGTCCATCTCTGAGTCAGATAGCAGACCATCTCTGCGTCAGACAGCAGTCCATCTCTGAGTCAGATAGCAGTCAATCTCTGAGACAGATAGCAGTCCATCTCTGAAACAGATAGCAGTCCATCTCTGAGTCAGATAGCAGTCAATCTCTGTGTCAGATAGCAGTCAATCTCTGAAACAGATAGCAGTCCATCTCTGAAACAGATAGCAGTCCATCTCTGAGTCAGATAGCAGTCAATCTCTGTGTCAGATAACAGTCAATCTCTGAGACAGATAGCAGTCAATCTCTGTGTCAGCAGTCAATCTCTGTGTCAGATAGCAGTCAATCTCTGAAACAGATAGCAGTCCATCTCTGAGTCAGATAGCAGTCAATCTCTGTGTCAGATAGCAGTCAATCTCTGAGACAGATAGCAGTCCATCTCTGAAACAGATAGCGGCCAATCTCTGCGTCAGATAACAGTCCATCTCTGAAACAGATAGCAGTCCATCACTGAGTCAGATAGCAGTCCATCTCTCAGTCAGATAGCAGTCCATCTCTGAAACAGATAACAGTCAATCTCTGAGACAGATAGCAGTCCATCTCTGAGACAGATAGCAGTCCATCTCTCAGTCAGATAGCAGTCCATCTCAGCGTCAGATAGCAGTCCATCACTGAGACAGTTAGCAGTCAATCTCTGAAAAGATAGCAGTCCATCACTGAGTCAGATAGCAGTCAATCTCTGAGACGGATAGCAGTCTATCACTGAGTCAGATAGCAGTCCGTCTCTGAGACAGATAGCAGTGCATCTCTTAAAGTGATAGCTGTCCATCACCGAGACAGATCACAGTCCATCTCTGAGTCAGATTGCAGTCCATTTTTTAGAGAGATAGCGGTCAATCTCTTAGACAGATAGCAGTCCATCTCTGAGATAGATAGCAGTCCATCTCTGAGACAGATAGCAGTCCGTCTATGAGACAGATAGCTGTCCATCTCTGAGAGAGATAGCAGTCCATTGATGAGAGAGATAGCAGTCCATCTCTGAGACATATAGTAGTCCATCTCTGAGTCAGATAGCTGTCCATGTCCCCGTTTGATAGTAGTCCATCTCTGAGTCATATAGCAGTGTATCTGAATTAGATAGCAGTCTACCTCTGTGTCAGATTGCTGTCCATGTCCGAGTTTGAGAGCAGTCCATCTCCGAGACAGATGGCTGTCCATCTCTGAATCAGATAGCAGTCCATCTCTCAGTCAGATAGCAGTCCATCTCCAAGACAGATAGCAGTCCATCTTAAAGTTGGATAGCAGTCCATATCTGACACAGATAGAAGTCTATTTCTGAGATAGAGAGCAGTCCCTCTCTGAGACAGATAGCAGTCCATCCCCATGACAGATAACATTGATACAGCTGCAGAAACCTAAGCTCTGGGTTGTGGAACTTGAGCAGCTGGAGTCACTGTGGTGCATCTGCAAGGTTGAGGATTATGTGGATGGCACACCTAGAGAGGTGGTCACCCTGCAGCTCAGAAGTACACAGGCAGAGCGGGAGTGGGTGACCACTAGAGTATCTAAGAGAAACAGGAAGGTAGTGCAGGAATCTACTGAGATCTATCTAGCTATGTAACCGCTTTTCCATTTTGGATATTGGTGATTGAGGTGGTTCCTCAGAGGGCTGTAGCAAGAGGCAAGTTCATGGCACCACAAGTGGCTCAGCTGCACAGGAGGGGAGAAGGAAGAGTGGAAGTGCTATAGTAGTAAGGGATTCCATAGTTCGGGGAGCAAACAGGCATATCTGTGGCCATAGATGTGACTCCAGGGTGGTATGTTGCCTCCCTGGTGCCAGTGTCAAGGAAGTTACAGAGCGGCAGCAGGCATTCTTTTGAAGGGGGATGAACAGCCAGAGGTCGTGGTCCATACTGGGACCAATGACACAGGAGGTCCTGAAAATGGATTTTAGGGAGTTAGGAAAGAAATTGAAAAGCTGGACCTCAAGAGCAATGATCTCATGATTACTCCCAGGGCCACGTGCTAGTGAGTATAAGAATAGGAAGACTAAACAGTGTCTGGAGAAATGGAGTAGGAGGGAGGGCTTTAGATTTCTGAGGCATTGGGATTGGTTCTGAGGCAGGTGGGACCTGTACAAGAAGGACTGGTTACACCTTAACAGGACTGGGACTACTGTCCTCACAGGGAGGTTTGCTAGTGCTGTTGGGGAGGGTTTAAACTAGATTAGCAGGGCGATAGGAACCTGAGGGGAAATTCAGAGAGGAGTGGACAAAAACTGGCAGTGGGAAATATTGAAGTGCCAACTGATAATAAGGATATATCAGAGAGTAGGGTCAAGGTAAATAGAATGCTTGGAGAGTTTGACAGAACTGTTGTAGGCTATGGTCAGTCATTAGATGGGGTCAGAGCAAGGGGGAGTGTTAAAAAGCCTAAAACAGGGCTAATGTGCATGTATGTGAATGCACGGAGTGTGATTAATAAGATTGGTGAACTACTGGTACAGGTTGACAGATGGAATTATGATATTATTGCTATAATTGAGACCTGGCTCAAAGAAGAGCAGGACTGGGTGTTAAATATTGCTGGGTACAAGGTGTTTAGGAGAGGCAGAAAAGGAAGAAAAGGTGGTGGAGAGTGGTAGTATTGAATAAGGATGGTATTACAGTACTGGAGCGAGGATGTTCCAGAGGGGTCAAGGACAGAATCTTGCTGGCTAGAGGTAAGGAATGAAAAGGTTCAGTAACATTGACTGGTATATAGTATATAGACCACCAACTCGTGGGAGGGATGTGGAGAAACAAATTCACAAAGAAATTACAGAGAGGTGCAAGAATTATATAGTAATTATAATGGGGTCTTCAATTATCCAAATATAGACTGGGATAGTAATAGTGCAAAGGGACAAGAGGGGCGAGAGTTCCTGGAATGTGTTCAAGATAATTTCCTGTAGCAGTATGTTTCCAGTCCAATGAGAGGACTTGAAATTTTGGACCTAGTTCTGGGGAATGCATTGGCCCAAGTGGATCAAATAACAATGGGAGAGCATTTAGGGGACAGTGACCATTGTATCATAAGGTTTAGATTGGCCATAGAGAAGGACAAGGAATAACCCAGAGCAGGGATAAGTAATTGGGGGAAAGTCAACTTCAATGGAATGAGAATGCATCTGAGTCAAGTGAGTTGGAATCAAATGTTGGTGGAAAAGTCGGTGGCTGAACAATGGACCACCTTTGAAGAGATAGTATAGCAGGCAATGTCAAGGTATATTCCCTTGAATGGAAAAGATAGGACAAATAAATCTAGAATACCCTGGATACCGAGAGATGTAGAAGTGAAGATGAAAAGGAAGGAGTACGTGAATGACAGGTGTCAGGTAGGAAATATAATGGAGAATTAGGCTGAACATAGAAGGACCAGAGGGGAAGTGAAAAAACTGAAAAGAAAAGTAAGGAGAGAGCATGAAAAGAGGCTAGCAGCGAACATAAAAGGGAACCCCAAGGTTTTCTATAAGCATGTAAATAATAAAAGGGTGGTAAAAGAAAGGAAAGGGCCGTTTAGGGATAAAAGAGGAGACTTGCATGTGGAGGCAGGAGAAGTAGCTGACATATTAAACAAACACTTTGCATCTGTCTTTACAAAGGAAGAGGATGCTACCCAGGCCAAGGTGAGAGAGGAGGTAACTGGTACACTTGAGGAATTTACAATTGAAAAGGAGGAGGTATTAGAAAGGCTATCTTTACTTAAAATTGATAAGCTACCAGGACCAGGTGAGATGCAACCAAGGGTACTGAGGGGGGTGAGAGTGGAAATTGCAGAGGCATTAGTGATAATCTCCCAGTCTTCCTTAGATACAGGGGAGTTGCCAGAGGACTGGAGAACTGTGAATGTTACATCCTTGTTCAAAAAGCATGCAAGGATAAAGCTGGCAACTACAGACCAGTCAGTTTGATCTCTGTGGTAGGGAAACTTCTGGAAACTATAGTTCATGGCAAAGTCAATAGACAAGTGCAGGGTAATTAAGGAAAGCCAGCATGGCCTCGTTAAGGGAAAATTGTGTCTAACGAACTTGCTGGAGTTTTTTTGAGGTGGTAACAAAGAAGGTTGATAAGGGCAGTACTGTTGATGTGTGTATATATGGATTTTCAAAAGGCATTTGATACAGTGCCACACAACAGACTTGTTAACAAAATTCTAGCTCAAGGAATAAAAGGGAAAGTAGGCACTTGGATAAGAAATTGGCTGAGTGACAGGAAACAGAGAGTAGTGATAAATGGTTGTTTTTCAGATTGGAGGAAGGTCTGCAGTGGAGTTATCCAGGGGTCAGTGTTGGGATCCTCACCCTTCTTGATATATATTAATGACCTAGGCTGGGATTTTCCGGCCCCATTGTGGGTGGGACCTACCGCGGGCGAGGAAGCGCCACAGCCAGAAGTCTATTGACTTGCGGCAGGACTGAAAGATCCCAGAGGTGGGCAGGTGTGGAAAATCCCACCCATAGACTGTGGTGTACAGGGCATGATTTCAAAATTTGCAGATGTTACGAAGATTGGAAATGCTGTCAACTGTGATGAGGATAGTCTTGAATTTCAAAAGGACATTGACATATTGGTGGATTGGGCAGAAAATAGCAGATCAAGTTCAATGCAGAGAAGTGTGAGGTGATTCATTTTGGCAGGAAGGATGTGAAGAGACAGTATAAAATAAAGGGAGAGACTCTAAAGGAGGTGCAGGAACAGATGGACCTTGGTGTATACGTACATAGGTCATTGAAGATGGCAGGGCATGTCGGGAGAGCAGTTAATAAAGCATATAGTACCTTAGGCTTTATTAATAGGGGCATTGAGTACAAGAGTAAGGAGGTCATGTTGAACATGCATAAGACACTAGGACTCATCTGGAGTACTGTGTCCAGCTCTGGGCACCATACTTGAGGGAGGATGTGAAGGTATTGGACAGAGTACAGAGGAGATTCACAAGAATGATTCCCAGAATGAAAAACTGTAGCGATCAGGATAGATTGGAAAGGTTTGATGTGTTTCCCTTAGAGAAGAGAAGGCTTAGAGGAGACTTGAGAGAGATATTCAAGATCCTGAGGGGTATGGACATGGTAAATAGTGAGAAACTGTTCCCACTCATGAGTATATCAAGAAATAGAGGGCACAGATTCAAAACAATGGGCAAAAGGCGTAGAAATGATGTGAGGAAATTTTATTTTCATCTACAGGGTGGTTGGATTCTGGAACGAAATTCCTGAAAGGATGGTGGAGGAAAGTTCGATTGAGGTATTCAAAAGGAAATGGGATTGCTACCTGAAAAGAAAGAATGTGCAAGGTTATGGGGATAAGGCAGGGGAGCACAATTAGGTAGAATGTTCTTTCAGCGAGCCAGTGCAGACTCAATGGGCCAAATGGCCTCCTTCTGCAATGTAAAGATTCTGTGATCAGTCCATCTCTGAGACAGATAGCAGTCGATCTCGCAGTCAGATAGCAGTCGATCTCGCAGTCAGATGGCAGTCCATCTCCGCTTCAGATAGCAGTCGATCTCGCAGTCAGATAGCAGTCCATCTCCGCTTCAGATAGCAATCCAACAATGAGAAAAGTAGCAGTCCATCTCCAAGTCACATATCAGTCCAGCAGTGAGTCAGATAGCAGTCAGCCTCTGAGTGTGATAGCAGTGAATGTCCAAGACAGTTAGCAATCCATCTCTGAGAAAAATAGCAGTCCATCTCTGAAAAAGACAGAAGTCCATCTCCGAGTCAGAGTGCAATCAATCTCCGAGATAGGCAGCAGTTCATCTCTGAGACAGATAGCACTGTATGTCTAAATAGTTTAGCAGTTTTTCTGTGAGACAGATAGCAGTCCATCTCTGATTCAGATGGCAGTCCATCTTCGAGACAGATAGCAATGCATCTCTGTGTCATATAGCAGTCCATCTCTGATTCAGATAGCAGCCCATCTCTGAGATAGATGGCAGTTGATCTCTTATTCAAATAGCAGTCCATCTTCGAGACAGATAGCAGTGCAACTCTGAGTTAGATAGCAGTCCATCTCTGAATCAGATATTAGTCCCTCTCTCAGTCAGATAGTGGTCAATCTCTGAGACAGAAAGCAGTCCATCTCTGAGTCAGATAGCAGTCCATCTCTGAGACAGATAGCTATCCATCTCTGATCATTCCCAAGTCAGATAGCAGTGAATTTCCCATACAGTTAGCAGGGGAGGCAATGGCGTGCAGGTATCGTCGCTGGACTAGTAATCCAGAGACTCAGTGTAATGCTCTGGGGACCTGGGTTCCAATCCTGCCATGGCAGATAGCAGAATTCGAATTCAATAAAAATCTGGAATTAAAAGTCTAATGATGACCATGGAACCCCATTGTCGAGTGTTGTAAAAACCCATCTGGTTGAATAATGCCCTTTAGGGAAGGAAATCTGTCATCCTTACCTGGCTTACATGTGACTCCAGACCCACAGCGATATGGTTGACTCTGAAATGGTCTAGCAAGCCACTCGGTTGTAACAAACCGCTACAAAGTCACAAGAAAGAAATGAAACTGGACAGACAATCTGGCATCGTCCTAGGTACTGACAACAGTAATCTCAGCCCTATCGACCCTGTAAAGTCCTCCTTACTAACATCTGGGGGCTAGTGCCAAAAGTGGGAGAGCTGTCTCACAGACTCATCAAACAACAACCTGACATAGTCATCCTGATGGAATCATATCTTACAGATAATGTCCCAGGCACCACCATCCCTGCGTATGCCCTGTCACACCTGCAGGACAGGCCCAGCAGAGGTGATGACACAGTGGTATACAGTCGGGAGGGAGTTGCCCTGGGAATCCTCAAAATCAACTCTGGACCCCATGAAGTCTCATGGCATCAGGGCAAAGATGGGGAAAGAAACCTCCTGCTGATTGCCATGTACTGCCCTCCCTCAGTTGGTGAATCAGTGCTTCACCATGTTGAACATCACATGGAAAAATCACTGAGGATGGCAAGGGTGCAGAATGTACTTTGAGTGGTGGACTTCAAAGTCCATCGCCAAGAGTGGCTCAGTAGCACCACTACTGACCGAACTAGCTGAGTCCTAAATGACACAGCTGCTAGACTGGGTCTGTGGCATGTGGTTATGGAACCAACAAGGGGGAAAAACATACTTGACCTCATCCTCACCTGCCTGCTGCAGATGCATCTGTCCATGACAGTATCGGTGGAAGTGATCAACGCACAGTCCTTGTGGAGACAAAGGCCCACCTTCACATTGAGGATACCCTCCATCGTGTTGTGTGGCACTACCACCGTGCTAAATGGGATAGATTTCGAACAGATCTAGCAACTCAAGCCATGAGGCACTGTGGGCCATCAGCAGCAGCAGAATTGTACTCGAAGCCAATCTATAACCTCATGGCCCGGCATATCCCCCACTCAACCATTACCATCAAGCCAGGGGATCAACCCTGGTTCAATGAAGAGTGCAGGAGGGCATGCCAGGAGCAGCAGCAGGCATACCTAAAAATGAGGTGTCAACCTGGTGAAACTATAACACAGGACTACTTGCGTGCCAGACAACATAAGCAGAGAGTGATAGACAGAGCTAAGCGATCCCACAACCAACGGATCAGATCTAAGCTCTGCAATCCTGCCACATCCAGTCGTGAATGGTGGTGGACAATTAAACAACTCACTGGAGGAGGAGGCTCCACAAATATCCCCATCCTCAATGATGGAGGAGCCCAGCACATCAGTGCAAAAGGCAAGGCTGAAGCAACAATCTTCAGCCAGAAGGGCCAAGTGGATGATCCAGCTCGGCCTCCTCCGGAGGTCCCCAGCATCACAGATGCCAGTCTTCATCCAATTTGATTCACTCCACGTGATATCAAGAAACAGCTCAAGACACTGGATACTGCAAAGGCTATGGTCCCTGACAATATTCCAGCAATAGTACTGAAGGCTTGTGCTCCAGAACTTGACGCGCCCCTAGCCAAGCTGTTCCAGCACAGCTACAACATTGGCATCTACCCGGCCATGTGGAAAATTGCCCAGGTACGTCCTGTACACAAAGAGCAGGACAAATCCAACCCAGCCAATTACTGCCGCATCAGTCTACTCTCGATCATCAGTAAAGTAATGGAAGGGGTCATCAACAGTGCTATCAAGTGGCACTTGCTTAGCAATAACCTGCTCACTGACGCCCAGTTTGGGTTCTGCCAGGGACACTCAGCTCCTGACCTCATTACAGCCTTGGTTCAAATATGGACCAAAGAGCTGAAATCCTGAGGTGAGGTGAGAGTGACCACACTTAACATCAAGGCAGCATTTGACCGAGTGTGGCATCAAGCAGCCCGAGCAAAAGTGGAGTCAATGGGAATCAGGGGTAAAACTCTCCGCTGGATGGAATCATATCTAGCACAAAGGAAAATGGTTGTGGTTGTTGGAGGTCAGTCCTCTCAGCTCCAGGACATCACCGCAGGAGTTCCTCAGGGCAGTATCCTCGGCCCAAACATCTTCAGCTGCTTCATCAATGACCTTCCTTCCATCATAAGGTCAGAAGTGGGGATGTTTGCTGATGATTGCACAATGTTCAGCACCATTTGTGACTCCTCAGATGCTGAAGCAGTCCATGTCCAAATGCAGCAAGACCTGGACAATATCTAGGCTTGGGTTGACAAGTAGCAAGAAATCTTCATGCTACACAGTGCCAGGCAATGACCATCTCCAAAAAGAGAGAATCCAACCATTGCCCTTTGAGGTTCAATGGCATTACCATCGCTGAATACCCCACTATCAACATCCTGGGGATTACCATTGACTAGAAACTGAAGTGGACTAGCCATATAAATACAGAGGCTAGGAATTGTGCGATGAGTAACTCACCTCCTGACTCCCCAGAGCCTGTCCATTATAAACAAGGCACAAGTCAGGAGTGTGATGGAATACTCCACACTTGCCTGGATGAGTGCAGCTCCAACAACACTCAAGAAGCTTGACACTGTCCAGGACAAAGCAGCCTGCTTTATTGGCACCACATCCACAAACATTCACTCCCTCCACCACCGACGCACAGTAGCAGCAGTGTGTACCATCTACAAGATGCTCGGCAGAAACTCACCAAGGCTCCTTCAACAACACCTTCCAAACCCACGACTGCTACCATCAGCAAGGACAAGAGCAGCAGACACATGGGAACACCACCACCTGGAAGTTCCCCTCCAAGTCACTCAACATCCTGACTTGGAAATATATCACCGTTCCCTCATTGTCGCTGGGTCAAAATCCTGGAACACCCTTCCTAACAGCACTGTGGGCGTACCTACACCACATGGACTGCAGCAGTTCAAGAAGACAGCTCACCACCACCTTCTTAAGGGCAATTAGGGATGGGCAATAAATGCTGGCCCAGCCAGCGAAGCCCATATCTTGTGAATGAATAAAAAAAAAGTCCATCTCTGAGTCCGAGAGCCGTCCATCACTGAGTCAGGGAGTAGTCCATCTCCGAGCCTATAGCCATCCAAGAGGAAGAGGAAAGGGGCTATGTTAGATGTTGATACACCGAGTAACTCTCCCCACAGAGTGGGGAGTGATGCTCACTTTCGGATTTAGTTTCAGTGAGCAAAGGATTACACACACAAACAACTTGGGAAAACCTGCATGCAATCTGATCTGGGACCAAGCCTCCAGCTTAGTCTTCATCTACTTCCTGCAGATTGTCCTGGCCCAGGATCTGTTAAACTGCGACCTTACAAGGGGCTGAGGAATGGAAAGGGTGTCTTCCTCCTGTGTGGGATATTTCCACTTCTGGGCATCATTTGGTGCTGAGGAATAGAAGGAGGTCAATAACAGATCGACATGAGGGCAATCAACCCTCCATGTGAATTGGCCTGGTGTCCACTGTGCCCATCTAATGGACTGGTATGATAAGTGTTCTTGTTATCATCCTCAGTATGAACGCTGGAGCAGCCCATGAGTGTTCTATTGCTAAGGGGAAATGCATGAGGGAGGCGCAGGAGTGTGAACAAGAGTTTGTTAGATGAGGGGAGGCGAGGATATGGGTCACATTCTTCAGGGAGAATGCAATGACAGGTGTGAGTGGCGTTTCCTCCATTGGTACGTTTGGTGTGGCTGCTCATTTTATCCAGCCCTTGCATGCTGCTATCATTGGCGTGGCTCGTAGCTCTCTTGACAATGAAAGTTTGGTGGCAGTTCATTCGCACGGTGTTCAGAATGTGCTCCTGGAGACAATTCACCGTGGGACCTACATTGGAAAGGGAGATCTTCAACTTGCTCCATCAATATTTTAACTCCACTGTCAGAAAACCAAAGCTCCCTAACGCTCCCTCAAACACTGACGGACATTCCACAGACGCTCCAGAGAAAAAAACCCTTGTGAGACTTTAAGCTTTGTAGCCTCATTCCCTCCATTGGTCGCAAGGCCCACAAGTCACCCTGAATACCCAGGTGGGAAACCAGTTCAAAATTTTCAAATCCCAGGAAAAATCAGTAATCCCAATAGGGATCATCAAGAGTAGGGCAAAGGAAAATCAGGGAAGTGCAAAAGGCCAGAATTAGAGGATTGCAGAGTTGTCAGAGGGATGTAGGGATAGAGGAACTGAGAGAGATAGGGAGGAGTGAGGCCACAGAGCAGCTAGAAGACAAAGTTAAAGTCAAAGTGTTTCTGGCCTGGGTGCTGATATGGTTTAGCAAGAATAAGGGTGATGGGTGAATCAGACTTGTTGCAAGTTAGGAAAAGGGCAGCAGTGTTTTGGATGAGCACAATAGATGGGGACGGGGAAGGAGTGAGGTCAGCCAGGACAGCAATGGAATAGCACCACGGGAAGGCAATGGAATACAATACCATTGGGACAGATGCTCAACATGTAGAGAAAGTAAAGGCCCATCTCAAGAATGGGTCACATCATATACAGAGAGACGCAAATTCAACAGCAATAACTTGCATTTCATGGGGGAGAGGGTGGTGCAGTGGTAACGTCACTGGACTAGTAACCCAGAGGCCCAGGCTAATCCTCTGGGTCCATGGTTTCAAATCCAACCACGGGAGCTGGTGGAATTTAAATTAATTCATAAAATCTGGATTATAAAGCTATTCTCAGTATTGGTGATCATGAAACCATCATCAAATATCGTGAGGACCCATCTGGTTCACTGATGCCCTTTAGGGAAAGAAATCTGCCATCCTTACCCAGTCTGGCCTGCATGTGACTCCAGAACCACAACAATGTCCTCTGAAGTGGCCCAGTGAGCCACTCAGTTTAAGGGCAATTAGGGATGGGCAACAAATGCTGGCCTCGCCAGTGATGCCCACTTCCCATGAAAGAATTAAAAAAAAATCACCAGCCCCTTTGACTTACAAAACTGAACCACATAAGGAGATAGTATAACCAGTGAGCAAAAGCTTAGTCAGAATTTTGGGATTCACGGAGTTGCAGAAAGAAGGAGAGGTCGACAGGATGAAAGGTTTGGGGAGGGAATTCCGGAGCTGAAGGTCTCAGCAGCTGAAGACAAGGCCACCAATGGTGAGGCGAGGGAAATCAGTGATGCATCAGGGACCAGAATTTGGAGGAGCATACAGTTCTCAGAGGGTTGTAGGGCTGGATGAAGTTATAGAGATAGGGAGGAGCGAGGCCATGAAGGGATTTGAACACAAGGGTGAGAATCTTAAAAATCAAGTTGTTGTTGGGCCAGGATCCAGTGAAGACAAGGATGATGTATAAACGGAGTTTGTTCTGAGATAGGAAATGTACAGCAGAATTCTAAACAAGTGTAAGTTAATGGAGAGTGGGAGAAGGCCAACCAGGAGAGTATTATAACAGCACAGCAGAGAGGCATACACATGTAGAAAGAGATGCAAACAGAGGACTACATAGAGAGAAGCAAACAACAGGTACAGGAGATAGAGGAGCATATTTGCAAGCAAATTACAGAAGGATGCAAGAGCTATGGAGTAGTGATAATGGGTGACTTCACTTATCCTAAAATAGACTTAGATAGTAACAGTCTAAAGTGCAAGGAGGGGACGGAATACTTGAAATCTGTACGAGAGAGCATTTTTGATTGGTGCATTCCCAACCCAATAAAGAAGCAGGACTGGATCAAGTTCCAGGCAATGAAGTGATGCAAGTGCATTGTGATTCATAAGAACATAAGAACTAGGAGCAGGAGTAGGCAATTCACCCCCTCGAGCCTGCCCCGCCATTCATTATGATCATGGCTGATTTCATTTCGGCCTCAACTCCAATTTCCCACTCTCTCCCCATAATCTTTCAATCCATTACTAATTAAAAATCTGTCTATCTCCTTAAATTTATTCAGCGTCCCAATATCCACTGCACTCTGAGGTAGTGAATTCCACAGATTCACGACCCTTTGAGAAAAGTAATTCCTCCTCATCTCTTATTTAAATCTACCACCCATTAGCCTAAAACTTTGGCCTCTTGTTCTAGAATGCCCCACAAGGGGAAACATCCGCTCCATGTCTACTTTGTCTATCCCCTTTAGCATCTTATGTACCTCAATTAGATCTCCTCTCACCCTTCTAAGCTCTAGCGAGTATAGGCCTAAACTGCTCAATCTCTCCTCATAAGACAAGCCTCGCATCTCTGGAATCAATCTAGTGAACAATTTCATTGGGGGAACATTTGGGGAACAGTGATCATAATATAATCAGGACGGAATTTTACCGGTGGGATTTTTGGACCTGCTGATGTCAATGGACTTTTGAATGGCTCGCTGCATTTTTTGGCCCCGCCCCCATCGCAATGAGGCCATAAAATTCCACCCAGGTTTAGAATAATTATAGAAAATCACAAGGAACAATCCAGCTGATAACCAGTTAATACTTAACTGGAGGAGTGTTAACTTCAGGTGCAGGTGGAGGCAGAGAGTGCCCTGGGCGCCAGCAGTCGGAGGATACTGGAGACCAGGGCGACGCTGGGTCGAAGGCAGATGATGAGCTTATAGAGCCATCCATTGGGTGGCAGGTGCTGGATGTCCAGCGGGATGTGCTGGAGGATCTGGTGGAGATCCATGAGGGTGAGTGTGCCATGGTCTCTGTTGTGGAGGAGTACACGTGGAGCATAAGCACTGCATTGACTCTCATGGCCGAGCACACTGCCTCCTCCATTGAGAGGGTAGTGACTCTCATGGAGAGGCAGCTCCAGGGACAGAATCAGGGGTTCCTGGGGTTGTGCTCGGACCTGCAAGCCCTCACATAGGCAATGACCTCAGGTGGTCAGTGTCAGTGTGGGAGATGGATGAGGCACCCAGTATCCCAGCTAGGTGCCCGTCCATCAATGGCAAGCAGGGAGGTCCAGAGCAACCTCACGTTGGTGCACGAGCTGCTTGTTGTTTCTGTGGGCTCCTCTCAGGGCACTCCAGATGAGGGCAGCAGCTCCTCCACCCCTCAGCCAGCGACCGTGTCATCTGATGAGGCTGCGATGACTGGGGAGATGCCAACCGTGGCACTGGCCGCTCCCTCCCAGGCAGGACCAGAGGATGGCTGCCAAGGTTATCAAGGCCAACAAGACAGCAGCGTCAGCAGGCTGTCCCCAATGCCACTGCCAGCGAGGGGAGCACCAAGACGCAACACTCACAAATGTAAGTTTAAGGCACCATGAGCACAAGAGGGACTGTTCACGGGTTATCTTCTGTTCTGCCATGTTTTGTTAATATGTTTACTGGTGTGTGCATTAACACCAGATATAGTTCTGTTCATTTGATGTGAGTGTCAAAATTATATAAATTTTGCTTTTGTCTTAATGGCCTGGGTACTCTTCACTTGTTTTGTAGGTGCAGTGCATGCCATTTTCTCATGCTGGACGTGAGTGGCTCTAAACTTTATTGCACAGGCATTAATGGACTTTGGGTTCAAATGAAAGGATCATTTCAGACATCTGGGATGGAGGCGGCAGCCCTGGCAGGAGGTGGGAGCAGATCTTTGGCAACCTAGCAGAAGGAGCATTGGATCAAGGTGTCCCTAGTGTCCCTGCCTCCCTGAAGTATGCAGAGGTCTGCCTCCATGTCCTCACCATGTTCTTCCCCGGGCTCCTCTTCTGACTCACCAGTTGATTTGTCCTCTGTGGCCTGTGGAGCTGTCCTCTTCCTCCAGTGCGTCCCTTCTTGCCAGTGCCAGATTGTGGAGAGTGCAGCATGCAAACACTATCAGTGATACCCGCTCTGGGGGTATTGTTGTGCTCCCCTTGAACAGTTCAGGCATCGGAAGCGCATCTTCAGAAGACCTATGGTTCTCTCTTGTGAAGGCATGACTCCTATTGTAACTCTGCTCTTCCTCTGTTCTTGGGTGGCGGAGAGGCATCATAAGCCACCTTTTCAGTGGATAGACCTTGTCGCCCAGCAGCCATCCATTCAGTCGGACTGCAGCACTGAAGAGTCTCAGCACCTGGCAGTGTCTCAGGATGTAAGCTTCATGGGAGCTGCCTGGGTACCTTGCACAGACTTGAAGAATCTGCATCTTGTGGTCACAAAATATCTGGACATTCATGGAGTGGAATCCCTTCCTGTTGATGAAGGCACCTGGCTCATCCACTGGTGCCTTGATGCCCACATGTGTGCAGTCGATGGCACCCTGGATGCGGGTGAACTCAGCAATCACTGCAAACCCTCTGGCTCGCTCAGCCTGGTCGGTCTTGTCCGTACGTAAATGAATAAATGTCATTACCCGCCTGAACAGAGCAGATGACACAACTGTGGTCAGCTGACTGGGAGACTCCACGCAGCTCCCCCACTAAGCCCTAGAAAGAGCCGGAAGCATAGGAGTTGAGGGCCACTGTGACCTTCAGAGCCACTGGCATGGGGTGTCCACCCACAGTCGGAGCTGACCTCAGGCCCAATCATATGACAAATGGAGGTCACAGTCTCCTTCGAGAGGCGGAGCCTCCTATGGCATTGCCCCTCGGACATATTGAGGGAGCTGCATCGCTGCCTGTAAACCCTGGCAGCAGGATAGTGGCGTCTTCTGCGGCACCATCCGCCTTGGACTACCTGCTGGCCCTGCGCCCCTTGTGCCTGCGCCTCTCCTCCCACAGGTCCCTCCCCTGGAAGCTGCACAGGGACACGTGGCCTCCTCTCCCTTCTGGCCCTCTCTTCCTCGGAGGAGGAGGTGCCTCCAGCGGAGAGCACAATCCCAATTACCAGGGTAACAGAAGGCAGTCTGATTGCTGGAAGGTCCACACGGTCAAAATTCTCCAGGGGCCTTGGAGACACCAATAAGTCCTGAAATTAAGCCTGGAAATGTTAAGAATGAAGCTCAGAACAGAGATGAAGCTGTCAAGTTCAAATAAGCAACCAGCAGTAAACTATCTCCTAAACTCCTCACTACAGACACTGGCAATGCTGCAGACCCGCTTTATCCCGCCCTTGGATGAGGTTTCATTAAAAGTGGGCTGCCCGTCCGCTTCCGTTTTGTCCATGCGACAAGCGTGAAATTACACGGGCAGTGTAAAATTGTGAACAATTACCTTTTTAATGGCTTTAAGTGGCCTTTTAATTGATTGCAGGTGCGGCTCAGACACCTCCGCGTGCCCACCTGAAGATTGCCCGCGAGCGGGATGACATTGTGATGCTCGCCCGACGTCATCTCACACTATTTCATGTCTGTTCAGGTTGGGCGCATACCCGCCCACAAGGCATAAAATTCTGCCCATGGGATTGGAATGGGAGTGAATAGACAGACCAGTGAAATGGGCAGGCACTAGGCAGCTGAAACTTAACACAGGGAAGTATGAAGTGCGAAGGAATGAGGACGGGCAATATAAACTAAATGGTATCATTCTAAAGAGGTTAGAGGTTGATATATTGATTGATAGATCACCTACAATCAAGCAGCCTGTTTGATTGGTACCCGTTCCACAAACATTCACTCCCTCCGCCACCGATGCACAGTGGCAGCAGTGTGTACCATCTACAAGATGCACTGCAGGAACTCACCAAGGCTCCTTTGACAGCATCTTCCAAATTCACAACCACTACCACCTAGAAGGACAAGGGCAGCAGACACATGGGATCACCACCAGCTGCAAGTTCCCCTCCAAGCCACACACCATCCTGTCTTGGAAAATATCCTCGTTCCTTCACTGTTCACCCACGAATATCCCCACTTCTGACCTTAAGATGGAAGGAAGGTCATTGATGAAGCAGCTGAAGATGGTTGGGCCCAGAACACTACCCTGAGGACCTCCTGAAGTGATGTCCTGGAGCTGAGATGATTGACCTCCAACAACCAGAACCATCTTCCTTTGTGCTAGGTGTGACTCTGACCAGCAGAGAGTTTTCCCTCTGATTCCCATTGACCAGTTTTGCTAGGGTTCCTTGATGCCACACTCGATCAAATGCAGCCTTGATGTCAAGGGCAGTCACTCTCACCTCACCTCGGGAGTTCAGCTCTTTTGTCCATATTTGGACCAAGGCTGTAATGAGGTCAGGAGCTGAGTGGTCCTGGCAGAACCCAAACTGGGCATCAGTGAGCAGGTTATTGCTGAGTAATTGCTGCTTGACAGCACTGTTGATGACCCCCTCCATTACTTTACTGGTGATTGAGAAAGGACTGATGTGGTGGCAATTGGCTGGATTGGATTTGTCCTGCTTTTTGTGGGCACGACATTTCAGAGCCATTTTCAATGTTGTCAATGTTGTAACTGTATTGAAACAGTTTTGCTAGAGGCACAGTTAGCTGTGGGGCACACTTCATCAGCACTGCAACTGGGATATTGTCGGGGCCCATAGCTTTTACTGTATCCAGTACCTTCAGCCGTTCCTTTATTTCATGTCGAGTGAATTGAATTGGCTGAAGACTGGCATCTGTGATGCTGGGGACCTCTGGAGGAGGCCGAGATGGATCATCCACTCGGCATTTCTGGCTGAAGGTTGTAGCAAATGCTTCAGCCTTATCTTTTGCACTGATGTGCTAGGCTCCCCCATCATTGAGGGTGGGGATATTTACGGAGGTTCCACCTCCAGTGAGTTGTTTAATTGTGCGCCACCATTCACAACTGGATGTGGCAGGACTGCAGAGCTTAGATCTGATCTATTGGACTTGGTTCTGCTTCTGTTGTTTAGCATGTTGTGTTGCAAACTTAACAGGTTGGCATCTCACTTTGAGGTGTATCTGGCACTGTTCATTCCTCATTGAATCAGGGTTAGTCACCTGCCATGGTGCTAATGACGAAGTGAGGGATATACAGATTGTGGCTGAAAACAATTCTGCACCTGCTGATGGCACACAGTGCCTCATGGATGCCCAGTTTTGAGCTGCTTAATCTGTTCTGATTCTACCCTATTTAGCATAATGGTAGTGACACACAACACAGTTTCCTCAGCGTGAAGGTGGGACTTTGTCTCAACAGGGCAGAAGCACCTGGGACTCGGTGAGAATAAGATCAAAGCTAAAAGCAAAATACTGCGGATGCTGGAAATCTGAAACAAAAACAAAAATAGCTGGAAAAACTCAGCAGGTCTGACAGCATCTGCGGAGAGGAACACAGTTAACGTTTCGAGTCCGTATGACTCTTCAACAGAACTAAGGCAAAATAGAAATGAAATGAAATATAAGCTGGTTTAAGGGGGGCGGGGGGGTAGAGCTGGATAGAGGGCCAGTGATAGGTGGAGATAGCCAAAGATGTCATAGACAAAAGGACAAAGAGGTGTTGAAGCTGGTGATATTAGCTATAGAATGTGCTAATAGGTGACATTAAGGGTAGAAAGCAGGACGAGCTAGGTACAGATAGCCCTAGTGGGGGTGGGGTGGGGGGAAGGGATCGAAATGGGCTAAAAGGTGGAGATAAAACAATGAATGGAAATACATTTTAAAATAATGGAAATAGGTGGGAAAAGAAAAATATATAAAAATATATATATATAAAAAATATATAAATTATTGGAAAAAGGGGGATCGGAAAGGGGATGGGGATGGAGGAGAGAGTTCATGATCTGAAGTTGTTGAACTCAATATTCAGTCCGGAAGGCTGTAAAGTGCCTAGTCGGAAGATGAGGTGCTGTTCCTCCAGTTTGCGTTAAGCTTCACTGGAACAATGCAGCAGGCCAAGGATGGACATGTGGGCATGAGAGCAGGGTGGTGTGTTGAAATGGCAAGCGACAGGGAGGTCCGGGTCATGCTTGCAGACAGACCAAAGATGTTCCGCAAAGCGGTCACCCAGTCTGCGTTTGGTCTCTCCAGTGTAGAGGAGACCGCATTGGGAGCAGCGAATGCAGCAGATTAAATTTAGGGAAGTGCAAGTGAAATGCTGCTTCACCTGAAAGGAGTGTTTGGGCCCTTGGACGGTGAGGAAAGGGGAAGTAAAGGGGCAGGTGTTGAACTTCTGCAGTTGCATGGGAAGGTGCCGTGGGAGGGGGTTGAGGTATAGGGGGTGATGGAGGACTGGACCAGGGTGTCCCGGAGGGAACGGTCCCTATGGAATGCCACCGGGGGGGTGAAGGGAAGATGTGTTTGGTGGTGACATCATGCTGGAGTTGGCGGAATTGGTGGAGGATGATCCTTTGAATGCGGAGGCTGGTGGGGTGATAAGTGAGGACAAGGGGGACCCTATCATGGTTCTGGGAGGGAGAAGGTGTGAGGGCGGATGCGCGGGAGATGGGCCGAACACGGTTGAGGGCCCTGTCAACCACCGTGGGTGGAAAACCTCGTTAAGGAAGAAGGAAGACATGTCAGAGGAACTGTTTTTGAAGGTGGCATCATCAGAACAAATGCGACGGAGGCGAAGGAACTGAGAGAATGGGATGGAGTTGTTACAGGAAGCGGGGTGTGAGGAGCTGTAGTCGAGGTAGCTGTGGGAGTCGGTAGGCTTGTAATAAATATTGGTGGACAGTCTATCACCAGAAATTGAGGCAGAGAGGTCAAGGAAGGGAAGGAAAGTGTCAGTGATGGACCATGTGAAAATGATGGAGGGGTGGAAATTGGAAGCAAAATTAATACATTTTTCCAGATCCAGATGAGAGCATGAAGCAGTACCAAAGCAGCCATCGATGTACCGGAGAAAGAGTTGTGGGAGGGGGCCTGAGTAGGACTGGAGCAAGAAATGTTCCACATACCCCATAAAGAGACAGGCATAGCTGGGGCCCATGCGGGTACCCATAACCACACCTTTTATTTGAAGGAAGTGAGACGAGTTTAAGGAGAAATTGTTCAGTGAGAGAACAAGTTCAGCCAGACGGAGGAGAGTGGTGGTGGATGGGGATTGTTCGGGCCTCTGTTCGAGGAAGAAGCGGAGAGCCCTCAGATCATCCCGGTGGGGGATGGAGGTATAGAGGGATTGGACATCCATGGTGAAGAGGAGGTGGTTGGGGCCAGGGAACTGGAACTCATTGATATGATGTAGGGCGTCAGAGGAATCGTGGATGTAGGTGGGAAGAGACTGGACAAGGGGAGAGAGAATAGAGTCAAGATAGCAAGAAATGAGTTCCGTGGGGCAGGAACAGGCTGACACGATCGGTCTGCCGGGACAGTCCTGTTTGTGGATTTTGGGTAGGAGGTAGAAGCGGGCCGTCCGAGATTGGGAGACCATGAGGTTGGAAGCTGTGGAGGGAAGATCTCCAGAGGAGATAAGGTCAGTGACAGTCCTGGAAACAATAAGATCATGTAGGTTTTTCCCTCTTGTTGGTTCTCTCACCACCTGCCGCAGGCTCAGTGTGGCAGGTATGTCTTTCAGCACTTGGCCAGTGGAGATGCTACTGAACCATTTTTGGTGATGGAAATTGGAGTCAGTGACCTTGCTTCTTCTAAGTGGTGTTCAACATGAAGTAGTACTGATTCATCAGCTGAGGAGGGCGGGTGGTATAGGTGTGAGTTTCTTTGCCCATGTTTGACCTGATGCCATGAGACGTCATGGGGTCCGGTGTCGATGTTGAGGACTCCTAGGGCCACTCCCCCCGACTGTATACCACTGTGTCGCCACTGGTGGGACAGGACATACTCAGGGATGGTGATGGGGACATTATCTGTAAGTTTTGATTCTGTGAGGATGACTCTGTCAGGCTGTTGCTTGACTAGTCTGTGAGACGGCTCTCCCAATTTTGACACATGTCCCCAGATGTTAGTGAGGGAGAATTTGCAGGGTCGATCATACTGGCTTTGTCGTATCCAATCTGATGGCTGGGTCGGTGCTACATGGCCCATCTAGTTATATTCTCATTAGACCTTTTTTTGTAGCAGTTTGATACAACTGAGTGGCTTGCTATGCCATTGCAGAGGGAAGTTAAGAGTCAACCATGTTGTTTTGGGTTTGAGCTACATGTAGGCCAGACCAGGTAAGGACGGCAGAGTTCCTTTCCTAAAGAACATTTGTGAAGCAATTGGGTTTTTACAATAATCCGATGGTTTCATGGTAACCAGCGCTGACCCCTTTATTCCAGACTGATTTAACTGAGAGAATCAAATTCACAAACTGCAAAATTCAACATTGAACTGATGTCTCTAGATTATTAGTCCCATAACATAACCACACTGTTACCTGAGAAGCTGTGATTGTTCTCCTTATAGCAGAGCAGAAAAGGGTAAGAGCAGACTTGACAGAGCTGTTCAAAACATGAATGGTTTTGACGTAGCAAGTAAAGAGAAACTGTTTCCAGCAGCATTAGGGTTGGTAACCAGGGGACACAGATCTAAACTGGCAGAAAAAAACCAGGGGCGACATGAAGCAGTTTTTACGTAGCGAGTTGTGATCTGGCGTGCACTGCTTGAAAGGGTGCTGCAAGCAGGTTTTCTAAAGTAAATTTCAACAGGGAATTGGATAAGTAACTGAACAGAAAGAAATTACCGGGCTCTGAGAAAAAACTGGAGAGCGGAACTAACTGGAGAGTTCTACCAAAGAGCTAGCACAGGCAGGATGGGTCAAATGGCCTTGTCCTGTGCTTGTTCTGTGATTCCCTGAATTGAAATACAATGCCATGTAGAGATGTGTACACATGTAGAGACATGTGTACATGGTGTACACAGAACCACCTAGTCTACTCTCACCATCCAGTTTACTCCTTATAGCCTCCACTATCACACACTGCTGCATTCTCCTCACACTCTTAATTATTTGGCCCAAATAGTACTGTCCTATTCCTTTCCTAAAGCCTTTACTATCAGGCCTGATCTTTTCCTAGTCTCTTGATCCACAACTCTTAATATCTCATCCAGTCTAATCCCACACCTGTGCTCGCTCCCCGTGACTTTTATTATTAAACTCAGCCAAATCCTGCGCTCCTTCACACTCCCCACAACCCTGTTTAATCTCATTCATCTGAGCACTCCCTATGCTCTTTAATATCCTATGCAGTCTAATCTGACTCTCTCCCCATGCTCTTTGATATCCTACAGTCTACTGCCACTCATTTGCTCACCCCCCATATCCTTAATATCCCATCGAAACTAATACCCTCACCTGTTCACTCACCAGACACTTTAATACCTCATCCACTCCAATCCCACTCTTCTGCAGACTCTTCAGAATATTACTAACCTACCCAGTCTAATCCCACTCTCCCACAGACTCTCCATAACCTTTAATATCCCACTCAACTAATGCCATTCTCCTGCTCACTCCCCATAATTTTTAATACCCCAGCCAGTCTAATCCTACTCTCGTTTGCTTTCCATACACTTTAATACCTGAGCCAGTCTAATCCTACTATTCTGCTCTCTTTCCATATCATTTAAATCCCACTGAGTCTAGTCCCACACTCCTGTTCGTTCCTCACATCCTTTAATGTCTCAGCTAATCGAATCCCACTATCCTACTAATGCCCCATAGCTTTTAGTATCCATCTCAGTCTGATCCCACATTCTCACTCACGCCTTATTCCCAGGATATCCCACCTGATCTAATCCCGTTCTCTTCCTCACTCTCAATACACTTTAATATTGCACCCAGTCTAATCCCGCTCTCCTGCTCACTTCCTATCCCATTAAATATCGCACCCAGTCTAATCCCGCTCTCCTGCACACTTCTCATTTCCTTCAATATCATACCCAGTCTAATCCCACACTCCTGCTCACTTCCTCTTCTTTTTAATGTCCTATTGACTTTAGTGACCACACACCCTCTGCTCCTCTCCAGTGTTTCATCTCTGAACATGTATATTGGGCTCTTAGCCCCAGTTCTTATTTCCCAAATTTGCCATGTTACAGGTCTTAGCTTTGAACAGCATAAAATTTGTCACATTCCCTCCAATTTGGTGGGATCAGCTGTAAAGGGTTAATAGTTATGTTAATTAGACAATGATGTTAATGATGATGTAAGCATGACATCAGGGTCAGGTGACCAAGAGACTCCAAGGGAGTAAGACACAGAACAGATGAAAGCAAAATACTGCCGATGCAGAAAATCTGAAACAAAAACAGAAAATGCTGGAAAAACTCAGCAGGTCTGACAGCATCTATGGTGAGAGAAATAGAGTTAAGCCTGTTTAACTCTGTCAGAGCTGAAGAAGGGTCATATGGACTCAAAATGCTAACTCTGTTTCTCAAGATACAGAACAATCTATGTCCAGAGAATAATGTACTTACCATGAGGTCTTGGACGTAAATAGTTCTGAATAAATAGTTTTGAGAAAAACTTAATACTGGCTATCTCCAAGTAACTCCTTGAGTCAGTGAAACCTCATCGAGCCAGAAGACAATGCAAGTAAAGGGCAACAAGCCAAACCGTTGCAGATATGATTTCCTCAAATCCCGAGTATGGATCATTTATATTTATGTCATTAATAAGGCGTCATCCCAGGTTCCTGTGAAACAACATGCGCTGCATCTTCATTTTGTTTCTATCTGCACAGATGCTGCCTGACCTGCTGAGTATTCCCAGCCCTTTTCTGTTTTTATTTCAGGTTTCCAGCATTTGCAGTATTCAACCTTCGTGCTCATCTCCACTGTTTGAGAAACATTCTTTTAGCATTTGCTTTCTCATCCCCAGCCATCTCTCTATCCACTGCCCTTACTTCCATGTGCTACTAGCCTTGCCATCAGTCTCTGATGGGACCGAATCAATGCTTTTTTTGAAAATTCAAATGAACCACATCCCTGTATTCTTTATCTATTCTCTCTTATTCTTCAGAAACATCAAGTAAGGATCATCAAGTATCAGCTGCCTCCAAGTCTGCTTTTTTGAGCTCATCTTAAACTCACATTTCTCCTGAGCACTGAATAATTTCATTCCATATCCTATACTCTAGAAGGTAGGTTTGCAATTCAGCTACAAGGAAATGGAGGAAAATCGCCCATTGCCTGCCAACCTGGCTAAAGGCTTCGGGGGAGATGGTGGCGTAATGGTAATGTCACTGGGTTAGTGATCCAGGGGGCCAGGTGAATTCTCTGGGGACATGGCAGCTGGTGGAATTTAAATCCAATAAGTAAAATCTGGAATTAAATGCTAGTCTCAGTGATACCGACCATGAAACTATCATTGATTGTCATTAAAAACCCATCTGGTTCACTAATACGCTTTAAGGAAGGAAATCTGCCATCCTTACCCGGTCGGGCCTACATGTGACTCCAGAACCACAGCAATGTGGTTGACTCTTAACTGCCCTCTGAAGCGGCTAAGCAAGCCACTCAGTTCAAAGGGCTTTTAGGAATAGGCAACAAATGCTTGAAGGAAAACAGAAAATGCTGGAAAAACTCAGCAGATCTGACAGCATCTGTGGAGAGAGAAACAGAGCTAACGTTTCGAGTCCGTATGACTCTTCTTCAGGGCTACAGAGAAGTAGAAATGTGATGAAATTTAAGTTTAAGGGGGGTGGGGCAGGTGAAGCTGGATAGAAGGCCTGTAATAGGTGGGGGATAAGGAGAGATTGACAAAGATGTCATGAACAAAAGGACAAAGGGATTGTTAATGGTAGTGGAAAGGGCTAAAGGAGGTGCTGGTAGTGGCATAAAGGTAAGAAAGCAGAATGTGATACTGGCAAAACAGGGGTAAACATTCTGTGTGAAAGAACAACATGGAACAAGTAATAGGTGGCCCTTGTGTGGGTGGGATGGAGGGAAGGGCGGTGTTGGGGGTAAAAAGATCGAAAATGGGATAAATATGGGGGGATAAACAATGAATAAATGAATAAAAATAAAAATGAATATAAAATGAAAATAAGTGGATAAAAAAAAAGAATTTTGAAAAAAGGAATAAAAAAGGGGTGAAGATGGAGGAGAGAGTTCATGGTCTGAAGTTGTTGAACTCAATGTTAAGCCCGGAAGGCTCTAAAATGCCTAATTGGAAGATGAGGTGCTGTTCCTCCAGTTTGCGTTGAGCTTCACTGGAACAATGCAGCAGGCCAAGGATGAACATGTGGGCATGAGAGCAGGGTGGTGTGTTAAAATGGCAAGCGACAGGAAGGTCTGGGTCATGCTTGCAGACAGACTGAAGGTGTTCCGCAAAGCGGTCACCCAGTCTGCATTTGGTTTCTCCAATGTAGAGGAGACCGCATTGGGAGCAGCGAATGCAGTAGACCAAATTGAAAGAGGTGCAAGTGAAACACTGCTTCACCCAAAAGGAGTGTTTGGGCCTTGGACGATGAGGAGGGGGGAAGTAAAGGGGCTGGTTGCACCTTCTGCGATTGCATGGGAAGGTGGTGTGGAAGGTGGATGAGGTGTTGGGCGTGATGGAGGAGTGGACCAGGGTGTCCCAGAGGGAATGGTCCCAATGGAATGCTGATGGGGTAGATGGGTGAGGGGAAGATGTGTTTGGTGGTGGTATCATGCTGGAGTTGGCGGAAATGGCGGAGGATGATCCTTTGAATGCAGAGGCTGGTGGGGTGAAAAGCAAGGACAAGAGGGACCCTATCATGGTTCTGGGAGGGTAGGGAAGGGGCGAGGACAGAGGCATGGGAGATGGGTCAGACGCAGTTGAGGGCCCTGTCAACCATATTGGGTGGGAAATCTCGGTTAAGGAAGAAGGAAGACGTCAGAAGCGCTTTTTTGGAAAGTGGCATCATTGGAACAGATGCAACGGAGGCGAAGGAACTGAGAGAATGGGATGGAGTCCTTACAGGAAGCAGGGTGCTGGCCTTGCCAGTGACACCCACATCCCATGAATGAATTTTTAAAAATTTTCTTTCGCTCATCGCAATGCTCCTCTCATTCCTCCCCTATTCTCCCGCCATGGCCCCCCCAAAAAGTATTAACTCCAAGTACTTATTTGTCAATCCTGACCTGGATTTTAGTAGACAATAAGTTCCTAATTTAAGCAGGGAGCCTGTCCCCAGTTTTGTCTCCTTCCTTCTGCATTGATTAACAGACATTTCAGTTTGGCCTCCCTTACTGAGGCAATTTGGTCAGCACTAAACAAGAAATGATTGGAGAGTGTAACAAAGGCAATGTAATAATTGTGGGGGATCTCACTCTTCCTATAAACTGCACCAATCAAGTTGGCAAAGGTGATCTAGAAGATGCGTTTGTAGAATATTTTCATGACCATTTTGTGGAGCAATACGTTGTGGAACCAACTAGGGATAAAGCTAGAATTGCGCAATGAGGCAGGGTTAATTAGTAATCCCATAGTAAAAACTCCATTGAGAAATAGTGATTATATTACAATTGAATTCCATGTTAAATATGAAAGCAACATACTCCAATCGCAAACAAGAATCTTAAATTTAAACAAAGTTAATTACAAAGGTATGAGGGGAAAACTGGATGAGATTGATTGGCTAAAGAGGCTAAAAGGTATGACGGTAAACAAAGTGTTAAACATTTAAAGGATCAAATCAACATGTTCAACCAAAATACATTTCATTGAAAAAACTCAGCAGGAAAGATCCATCCGTGGCTCACTCAAGAAATTAAGGATAATATTAGATTAAAAGAAAGGGCTTACAATGTTGCAAAGAATAGTAGCAAGTCTGAGGATTGGGAGTGCTTAAGAAACCAGCAAAGGTCCAACGAAAAGTTGATAAAAAGGGAAAAAAAAAATGAGAGCAAGCCAGCCAGGAATATAAAAACAGATGGTAAGAGCTTTTACAAGTACTGTAGAGCTTTTACAAGTACTGTATATAAAAGGAAGAGAGTAGCTAAAGTAAATGTTGGTCCCTTAGAGGCAGAGACAGGAGAAATTAACATGCAGAATGAGGAAATGGCCGAGACATTGAACAATTATTTTGTGCCTGAGTTCACAGTAGACACAAGTTACATACCAGAAATAGGGGGTAATCTTGGGGCTAATAAGAGTGAGGAAATTAAGGTAATTATTATCAGCAGAGAAAATGTACTTGGAGAAACTTGGGGGGTGGGGAACAGTCACTCATTGTGATTTCCCTGAGTGGGCATGGAGCCAAGATCCCTATCCAATGAAAGGCAGCAGGCAGGCTCTTGAAGCTGGAGGCCTCCCAGCTTGAGAGGAGCAGCTGGCTGCAGCGATCGGTATGTAAATGAGAGGGCACTTCAACATGGCAGTGCTCTCTCACCAACCTTTTCAAAACTTAAAATAAAAAATGGTTCCTGCAGCCAGGTCATCACTGTGGAGGGTGGGGGAATTCCCCTACAGGGCAGCCTGTATGAACATATGGACATACAAATTAGGAGCAGGAGGAGGCCATTCGGCCCCTCGAGCCAGCTCCGCCATTTGATACAATCATGGCTGATCTGAGTGTGGCCTTAACTCTATTTTCCTGCCTACCCTCTATATCCTTTGATGCCCTTGTCAATCAAGAATCTATCTAACTCAGAATCACAGAATCACAGTGCAGAGGAGGCTCTTCGGCCCATCGAGTCCGCACCGACAAGTGAGAAACACCTACCTAATCCCATTTACCAGCACTTGGCCCATAGCCTTGAATGTTATGACATGCTAAGTGCTCATCCAGGCACTTTTTAAAGGATGTGAGGCAACCCGCCTCCACCACCCTCCCAGGCAGTGCATTCCAGTCTGTCACCACCCTCTGGGTAAAAAAGTTTTTCCTCACATCCCCCATAAACCTCCTGCCTCTCACCTTGAACTTATGCCCCCTTGTGACTGACCCTTCAACTAAGGGGAACAGCTGCTCCCTATCCACCCTGTCCATGCCTCTCATAATCTTGTACACCTTAATAATATTCAGTGACCCTGCCTCCACTGCTCTCTGGGGAAGGGAATTCCACTTACTAACGACCCTCTTAGAGAAAAAAATTATCCTCATCTCCGTCTTAAATGAGAGACCCCTTATTTTTAAACTGTGTCCCCTTAAGATCCCCTCTCATTCATCCAAAATCCAATGGATACAGGCCCAACCTGCCCAACCTTTTCTCATAAGATAACCCCTTCATCCCAGGAATCAGTCAAGTGAACCTTCTCTGAACTGCTTCTAATGCAATTATATCCTTTCTTAAGGAGACCAAAACTGTACACAGTACTTTAGATGTGGTCTCACCCAACGCCCTGTGCAACTGTAGCAAAACGTCCCTATATTCCATTCCCCTAGCAATAAACAACAGCATTCCATTTGCCTTCCTAACAACTTGCTTCAGCTGTTCTTGCACCCATGCAGGCAGGGAGGGCCTCTAGGTCTGCCTGGAGTGCTGCCTCCACTCCCCCCAACCCCCTCCAACCTAAAGGAAAAAATTCCAACTAGCCTCCTTTAATTGCCGTTAACAAGGCTCTTAATGAACCTCACTGGCTATCTGCCTCATGGGGGTGCGTAGCCCTGCCAGTTCTGAACCCTCCCTTGGCGGTGGGAGTGGGGTTGGGAAACAAGCACGCAGTCTGGCGCCTGTATTTTCCAGCCCTGTCTGCTTCTGTTCCCGCTGCTAGTGAGGCCTGAAAATTCTGTCCCAAGTCTTTCCCTAACATGTGTCAAGGGGACCATCAACCCAGTGGTGGGATAGTTGAAGGGTGCGAACAAACCCCCTCAGATCTGGCTGTGCCAGCCTTTGATGGCCCTGCCACAAGCCTCCCATCTTTGCCTGAAGCAGCCAACACATTTAGAACCCCAAAAGGGAACGTTCACCATTTTCTTCTTACCATGCCACTTAAACCGCCGGCAGCAAACGAGAGTAACGAAGAGAGGCGCTGACCCAAAAACAAAACAAACATCGCAAGGAACAAAACTCAGGAGAAATGAGTGAGCAACGCACACGATAAACTTGCCCACATGTAACCTACCTTCAAAAGGCCTATTTCAGCAGGCTCGTTACAAGGTCCCTTCCGTGCCCATCTAAAATGTGCGATCAGTTTGTTCTGTGGGTCATCCCTCAGCTGACACCAGGAATTCCCAAATCTAACGTGAACATGGTAGTGAGGGCTCACCTTGGAACTCAAAGAGATGCTGGAGTAATCAATCATCTGTGGCTGCGAGTCTGACATCCAGGCCACTGACAGCAAAGCCCCAGGGAAGAGTACCCTTGGCAGCTTGCTGTGCCTTCCAAACTTCCTGCATTGCTACCTTACTTGGTCCTTCCCTGGTTTGCCATAGCAGCTCCCCAAAAGCCCTAATTAACTGTTCCCTCCCCCCTCCCCCTTCTTGCTCAGGTCAGTCCCACAAGGACAACTGGTCCCAGTATCCCAGGAATCTGAACTGTTCCTCAAGATTCGAACTACGTATTTACTTGCTGCTTAAGTTCACTCGGCTGATCCCTGGGTTGAAGGGGTTGTCCTATAAGGAAAGGTTGAGCAGGTTGGGCCTGTGCTCATTGGAGTTTAGAAGATTGAGAGGTGATCTTATTGTAACAGATAAGATCCTAAGGGGACTTGACAGGGTGGATACCGGGAGGATGCTCCCCTTGTGCTGGAATCTAGAACTAGGGGGGCACAGTTTCAAAATAAGGGGTCTCCTTTTGAAGATAGAGATGGGAGAATACTCATCTCTCAGAGGGAATCTTTGGAATTCTCTCCCCCAGAGAGCAGTGGAGTCTGGGTCATTGAATATGTTCAAGGCTGAGTTAGACAGACTTTTGACCGACATGGGAGTAAGGGTTAATGGGGGGGGGATAGACACGAAAATGGGTTTAAGGCCACAACGATGGAGGAGGGGAGGACATGAAATATGAGGGGTGGAAAAAAGGGAAGAGCAGGCAGAGAGCAGAGGAAGAGAAGAGTAGAAAAAGGGGAATGGGAGGGGGGCATGGTTTTACAATACCAGACGTCAACACAGATGAATGCAGTGTATGAAATAAACAAGTGGTAATGAGAGTCCAACCCAATGATTTTCAACTGGAGTTCCCTAGAACTCAAGAGTTCCCTAAAGAGTTCCACACAATTTTCAAGTGTTTTAAAATTGTAGCATTTTAAAAAATTTTTGAAGATATTGCTGAAAAAATAGATGTCTAAGTTTTTCGTCTTGCACTCATCAAGAACAAGGGGGAAAGCAGCAATTAATACCTTT
This sequence comes from Cetorhinus maximus, assembly GCF_964194155.1. Lineage (NCBI taxonomy): Eukaryota > Metazoa > Chordata > Chondrichthyes > Lamniformes > Cetorhinidae > Cetorhinus > Cetorhinus maximus. The sequence goes on along the minus strand of NC_135895.1, from coordinate 79,827,615 downwards.
TTCCTTTTGTTCATGGGATGTGGACGTCACTGGCTAGGCCGGCATTTATTGCCCATCCTTAATTGTCCTTGTTCAGAGGACATTTAAGGGTCAACCACATTGCTGTGGGTCTGGAGTCACATATAGGGCAGACCAGATAAAGGATGGAAGATGGATTTTTACGACAATGGTTTTGTGGCCATCATTAAACTTTTAATTCCAGGTTTCTATTGAATCTGTCATGGTGGGATTTGAACCCAGATCTCCAGAGCATTACCCCAGGTCACTGGAATACCAGTCCAGTGACAATCCCACAACACCACCACCTCTCCCATCTGTATGTGAAGAGAGTGCAGCTTGGTTGGCAAGTGACCATTGAGAATGCACCACTGATGGTGGCTGACAGTTAACTGCCAAGCATTGTTTGAAATTTAAACCAGGCTTGGCAGTTAACTGCCAGTCACTATCAGTGATGCATTCTCCATGGCAACACCACTTGCCAACCAATCAGCACTCTCTTCACATACAGTATAAATTGTTGTTTTCCCCTTATATTAGTTTTTTGCAAATGTCCTGATGAGTGCAAGACGAAAAGCTTAGGCATGTCTCCTTTTTCAGCAATACTCAAGTTCTGTACTACCAAATAACTATTTTCACGATATATTGTTCTTACACTAATGAAAAAAATTCATTCATTCGTTCAATAGTGTTTTACTTTGCTTTCATTTTAGTTTTATAATATAGATATAGTTTGGAGGGGAGGAGGGAGAGAGGATTGGGGTTCCACAGAATTTCACAATATGTTATAGGATTCCTTAACCAAAAAAAGGTTGAAAACCACTGGCCTAACTCATCGTCACAGTAACAAGGCTTTCAAAATCTCAAGGCATGTGAATGCCTTTTGTGCTGCTCTGCTGGAGTCAGGGTGCATGATGAGTTCCTGGAGGTGTTCACACACCTTGGCCCTGAAATTCCTCCACCTGCAACCTAAATGCAGACGTTCTCCTGTTTCTAGTGAAGGGGGTAACACTCCCACTGAGAGGAAGATCTCAGGTAGGTTTGTCAACTGTTGCCCACAGCATGGCTTCAGAAGCTCTTTATGGTGTTGCCCTGGTAACTGGTCTACATCCCAGGAAGTCTGATCCACTGGTTTACCAGATGTTGGTTGAACCAAGCTCTGAAACTTAACACCAGAACCCTGTCAATTTCATCTGTCAGTCAAAATCACCCAACCAGGTAGCAGGGTGTTGTCCAGGTTGATCCAGCAGTTCATTGTCCATGGTCACTGCATCAGAGTGACAGCTCACAACACTGCAAATTATATTCCTACTGGATAAAAGTTAACACTTAAAAATAAACCTTTATTAATGAGAATGCAGATTGTTGGTGTCAAGTCTGTACAGATCGGTTGGGAGGTAAGGCCACACACACACACAAACATGGACAGTCACACAATCTCAATACATATACACACACAGAGACACAGACACAGACACACACACACACAAACGTGCCTGTACGGTATGTGCGCACACACACAAACACAGACACGCCACACACGCCCAAACTCAGAGACGCACACACACCACAGAGATACACACACACCCAAATACAGACACACAAACACACACACAAACACACAGAGGCGCAAACATACCCATAGAGACACATAATTACACATACATCCAATAAGACCCACATCCACACACAGACACAATTATACATGCAAATATATATTCATATCCCTACACATGCTTGCACACATACACACCCACACACGCATATATATACTATGATGACCCATGTGTTTTCGGATGCATGTATTTTTGTTTTGTGCCATGTCCCTTTAAGACTGAACTAGGTTGGGAAGTATTCTGAAAGACAGTTAATTGGTTTCCTGATTATGACATCATTCAACTCCAAGAAATACCCATGTGTCTTGGAGTTGCCATGGGGATGAACAGCTAAGAAGCAAAGGGTAAATAAAAAGCTAATTGCAGTGGGGTTGGGTTTCAATCTGTGTTTTCTGTTTGGTTGTTCAGGCACACTGAGAATTCAGGTGAAAGAAAACAAGCAAGGTTCTCTTCAAATGGAACAATTTTCTGTTTGGCAGTCTTTGAACAGATCCTGGTGTTGAGGCAGGTCTCTGAAAATAGAGCTGAGACTGTGTTTCTGTATGTGTTATGCCGATGGAAAGGACAGAAAGTGAAAACAGGAAGAGTGAGGGATTGTGGGTTGGACAATTCCCATTGTTTCTGTCTCAGTGTTGCTAGAACCCACCGGACCATTTCAAGGGAGTGGAAACAGGAGTCTCTGGGGATTCTGTGCTATCAGTACTGTCATGACCCAAGTGGGAGAGGGTTTGTGTGTGCCTTTGTGTGTTTGTTGTAGGGGGGGAGGTGTTGTATGTGTGTGTCTGTATTCATAGATGTGCGTCTTGTCGGTGGCAAGCTTGGAGCTTTAGATGGAATACGGCAGCTGGTGAACGCAACTCAAGGGCCAAAACAATTTAGAGGGAAGTGAGTAATCCCACAAAACTGAAGCTGAATTGGAAAGGCTGTGCAATTGCATGTGGTTCCACATTTGTGTGGAAAGTAATGTGAGCGCTTGTAACTACACGGGGCATATCCTTGTTATATCAGCTACTTAAAGTGAAATTTACCTTTTTATTTGAAATATCCTTAACGTTTGAATTCTGTCGATTTCAGTTGGTTTGTTAAAGTACAAGTTTTACAATGTCTGGACATCATAACATGGCCGCTCCGGGTAGCCGCTGGAATGGCACTTCCCTGTCAACATGGTGTCTGCATGGAAACCCAAGGGTGGGGGAAGGGGCCACAACTGTTGGGCGCTTACCGTTACAGGATGGCACAGGATAGCACCTTGTTAAGGAGGCCATTGAGGCAGGAGCGCTGCCAAATCCGTGCAGATGTGTCAGCGCTCAGATACCCACACACTGACATCAATGTGTCCACATTAATGAACCGATTTAAAAGCCAGCAAAAGACATGCACACTCACAAACACACACACACACACACACATAAACACACACACACACACATAAACACACACACACACACATAAACACACACACACACACATAAACACACACATAAACACACACACATACACACATAAACACACACATGCGCACACACATAAACACACACACGCACACACACAAACACACACACACACACACATAAACACACACACACACACACACACAAACACACACACACATAAACACACACACACACACACATAAACACACACACACACACACATAAACACACACACATAAACACACACACACATAAACACACACACACATACACAAAGCACAAGAAGCATTTAAATTCCATCAAGACCTAGAACGGCGGCAGGAAAACCAGCCAGGCCCCTGCCCCTCGACCACCATTGCAACAACCATCATGCTCACTCTTAATTTGCCTTTAAGCACAGCTCCAGAAACCCAGTGAATGCACAGGATGTTAAGTTAACGTCTAATCGGGTGCGCCTTGTTCATTCTTTGTCTTTTTTTTTTGGTTTTTGTTCTCCCCTGTTTCCACTGAACCATCAGCATGGAAAACAAGCCAACAATAAAGCAGGAACCTCTTATATCCCCATTCCCTCCACCACCCCCTGCCAGCCCCAGTTCCCCCCCACACCTGCACAGCTATGCCACTAGTGCTGCTTTGACAGTCAGAGGCTAGGTACTAAAGACAAAAAGAGCCGCGGCCCTCAGCAATCCCTCACCCAACCCTAACGCCACTCTCCATGCCTTTAAAGCTCTCCTTGAAACCTATTCCTTTGATAGGGTTTTGATCACCTGTCCCAATATCGCCTTACGTGGCTCAGTGTCAAGCTTAATTTGATCACACTCCTGTGATAATTGCACTATACAAATGTAAGTTGTTGTTGAGAAAATAGGAGTAAGACAGGTTGTGAGACAAAGGGGGGGATTGAAGTTGACAGGTGAGAGAAGATCACAGGCCCATTCAGAAGTGTCAGAGAAATGCGAACAGAACCTCCTTGGACACGAGGGCAGCATTCACGTCCTTAGGGTTGCTCGCCCTTCCTGGAGACAGCCGTAGTGATGGACGAGACATGGGCGTTCCATCTGGAGATCACCTCGAGACTGAGGTCGAGAAGGGCAGCAGATGAGCTGCAGGTTTGCATCCATCTCCCCCTCTGGTAAAGCTTGTGTCGTCTATGGCAATCGAGTGCAGGTGGTGGGTCTGGCTCCGAATAAAGCACGGAAGCAGCACTGGCTCAATATCAGTTCGTAGGGCTCTGCCCATAGCATTCAGTGCCAAGGTTTTGGTTTACTGCTCTTCCCAAGAATATGGGGTTAGGGTTAAGGTTAGGGTTAGCCATGGCACAGGCATTCATCTAAAGGCTTCCATCAGCTTCCTCATGTCCACAGTTGAATCACCAACTATTTGTTGCAGATTTATAGTGAGTGGTGAATAAAATATTTCTAAAGCACTGGTCAGACCTTAGCTGGGGCTTTGCATTCAACTATGGACATCACACACTTTAGGAAGGATGTCAAGGTCTTAGAGAGGGCACACAGGAAATGTAGCAGGGATGAGAGTCTAAAATATGTGGACGTATGTGAGAAGCTGGTTTGCTGCACAGAAGGTTATGGGGAGATTCAAGAGGGGTGTTCAAAATGATGATGGGTTTTGGAAGAATCAATCAGGATAAAATATTCCTAAAGGCAGGAGGGCAATAACCAGAGGGCATGGAGTGAAGATTATTGATTCAAGAACTTGCGGGGAGATGAGAAGAATACTTTTACACAGCGAGCTTTTATGATCTGGAAAGCATTGCCTAAAAATGGCGTAGGGGGTGGTTGGGAGGTGAATTTAAGGGCAACTTTCAAAAGGGAATTGGATATGTTCTTAAACAGAGGAATAAACAGGGCCATAAGGAAAGAGAAGGGAGTTGTAACTAATTATCAGGAAGTTATGCTCAACTTCAATGAAACACTAGGTCAGTCTCAGCTGGAGTATTGTGTCTAATTCTGGGCATTATACTTTAGCAAGAGCGTTAAGGCTTTGGAGAGGGTGCAGAAAGTTTTACTGGACTAGTTCCAGGGATGGCAATGACGTGGTTTAACTGGAGAATCTGAGGTTGTTCTTCACAGAGCAGAGAAGACTCTGATGAGAGTTGATAGGTGCTTAAAGTCATGAAGGTTTTTGATGGGATAAATAAAGGGAACTGTTTCCAATGGCTGAATGAGAGGACACAACTTTATGGTAATTGATAAAAAATACCCCAGAGGTGACATGAGGAAAAACTTTAGACAACGAATGGTTAGGATTTGGAATGATAGGGTTCTGGATTCAGATTCAACAAGGAGCCTTCAAAAAGGAATTGGATTCATGTTTGAAGGAGAAGAATTGCAAAGGTACGGAGCAAGAGTGGGGCTAACCAGATTGCTCTTTGAAAGAGCCAACACAGACGAAATGGGCGGGTTGGTCTCCTTCTATGCTGTACAATTCTACAAATTAGATAGCTCTTTCAAAGAGCTAGCATAGGCATGATGGGAAGAATAGCCTCCTTCAGTGCTGGCTACAATATGTTTTAATGAAATTCCTGGCCATGGCGTTTTAGGATGTCCTCAGAACACACTTGGTTTCACAAATCATGAAATCATGATTTTTTGTAGTGCAGCGATTGTTATGCATGCAAATAGAGCAACCCACTTTTATACTGCAAGGCCCCACATACAATGAGGAGGAGAACCAGTTACACTGCTTCTCACGGTGTTGGCTGGGGAAATAAACATAGGTCTGGAGAATTCCCAATTCTTTGTGGGAGCAGAATGGGCAGATAGCCTCTGTACGATACCATACGCTCAACATTACATGCTCAAGTCCTGGATTGAGGTTGAACTCAGGGATATTGTTGCAGGAGTTCCTCAGAGCCATGTCCTTTGACCAGCCACCTCCTGCTCCTTTCCCAGTGACTTTCACTCCAGGGGTTGTTTGCTGATGATTTGGCAATGTTCAGCTCTAACCTCTGATACTGAATCAGCCAGTATCAGCCCAAAGCAGGAACTGGACAACGTCCAAACTTGAAGTGGCAAGTGACAGATAATATTCACACGATAAAGAGCTGGTTAATAATCATCTCCGACAACGATGCAGCCCAACCATCTGCTCTTCGCATACAACAGCATCACCATCTCTCTGACACCCCGGCCCCTCACCCTGCCCATGAACATCTTAGGGCTCATGAGTCTCACAAGAATCAGCATATCAACAAGATTGCTACCAGAGCTGGGCAGAGGCTAGGTCCTTAAGAGATGATTGAATCATGTTCTGACCCCCTAAAAACCTGCTCACCTGCACAGCTCAAATCAGGAGCATACCGTAATGCTCATCACTGCTCTCAAAGAGGATAGGCACCACAACACACCGGAGGCCCTACACCACTACAGGCCCGAGTAGCCCATCTGATTGGCACCCCTAGGCTGGCCTCAGCATCCTGAAACAGTCTGATGCAGGTCAGATACCCATTTACTCCGGCTCTCACCTGATAACAGTTTGCTGAGGGGAAGTATGATAGCAGATGCAGAAAGAGTCCCTCGTTCCCTCTGGGATTGCCCCAGAATTTTGGTTTGTGCCTTGATCAGGGGCGTGACAAATTCCACCAATCCTGCTTCACCCGAATGCCTGACCTTCCTTACGTCCTGGCGGCAGTTTACGGCCTTGCCTGGGGGTTTGTGCTTTGGGAATCCTGTCAGACATGCCCACTGCCATCTACATCAGCTGGGCTCCATGTGGGCTCTACAATGCTAATCGATTCCAGTTACAGGTGCAGGTACCTGGCCCCAGTGAGCTGATGCCCATATTCCTGGGATTTGGAACAGCTTTACAGAGTGGTGAAGCAGCAAATGGTCCTCAGAGTGACACCCAGGAGCCCTGTGCCCTAAGTATCATTCGGGGTATGTTTGACAGGCAAATGTGAGCCTGGAAATTAACTCCCTTCCTGCCAACTTGCTCCTCACAGCACCCTCCGATATACCACAACCTCAGGTCAAATGTAATTGCTGTCTTCGAGCCCTTGTTAGATATTAGTGTCAATCAGAAGTGGGCTTCAACTGCACAGCCTGCTGCACACAGAAGGCTTCACCCTTACAGCTGAGCATGGCAACATCTGTTCAAATTATGCCTTTCTTAAGTAAGCGAGAAACCCGATGAGAGCCCTCCCTGTAATTTGTCCTTTGTAATAACATGCTGTTGCCGTGTCTTTCTGATACTTTGACAAAGAGGCATAACTTCTGAACTTGACACACAGACTCATTCCTGTACATATTATTCTGATGGTGACGAAAGAGAGGACCATGTAGACATGTAGAATGAAGCAGCCCATGTCCAAATGCAGCAAGACCTGGACAATGTCCAGGCTTTGGGCTGACAAGTGGCAAATAACATTCAGCTACACAAGTGCCAGGCAATGACCACCTCCAACAAGAGAGAATCCAACCATCACCCCTTAACGTTCAACAGCATTAACATTGCTGAATCCCCCACTATCAACATCCTCGGGTTACCATTGACCAGAAACTGAACTGGACTAGCCATATAAATACTGTGGCTACAAGAGCAGGTCAGAGGCTGGGAATCCTGTGGTGAATAACTCACCTCCTGACTCCTCAAAGCCTGTCCACCATCGACAAGGCACAAGTCAGGAGTGTGATGGAATACTCCCCACTTGCCTGGATGAGTGCGGCTCCCACAACACTCAAGAAGCTTGACACAATCCAAGATAAAGCAGCCCGCTTGATTAGCATCCCATCCACAAACATTCACTCCCTCCACCACCGACGCTCAGTAGCAGCAGTGTGTACCATCTACAAGATGCACTGCAGGAATTCATCAAGGCTCCTTAGACAGCACCTTCCAAATTAATGACCTCTACCATCTAGAACGACAAGGGCAGCAGACACATGGGAACACCACCACCTGGAAGTTCCCCTCCAAGCCACTCACCATCCTGACTTGGAAATATATCGTCGCTCCTTCACTGTCGCTGGGTCAAAATCCTGGAACTCCCTCCCTAACAGCACTGTTGGTGTACCTATACCACATGGACTGCAGTAGTTCAAGAAGGCAGCTCACCACCACCTTCTGAAGGACAATTATCGATGGGCGATAAATGCTAGCCCAGCCAGTGATGCCCACATCCCATGAACGAGTAAAAAAAAAACATGTTGACTTCTCAAACTGGTTGATCAGAGGTTCTGTGTTGTAGTCCTTGTGTATGTAGATGATGGCACTCCATGAGCTGGGATAACAGTTGGTTATGACATGTTCCAACAGCAAGAGAGTTTCTATACAAATGAAGAACATCCGTGTCAGGAGCACCAGAGTTTGTTGGAGACAATAAGCAAAGCAACAGCCATGTTGGAGAAACACTGGGTGGTGTCGAAAAACTGAGGCTGCAGATTGGACAGGAGCGTGATGAATGGTCCGAGCAGAGATAAGAACGATGAATAATGCTTGTGAGTACCCATTTTGAGACTTGTAATCCAGACTAGGGCTCTACTGAATACTGAGGGACACTTGCATTGTCCGCAGAACCTTCCTATAGATGAAATGTTGAACTGAGGCTGCTCAGGGGTACGTTGAAGATTTTAAGAAAACGTGGAGTTCAACATTCCTCAATGACCAGCATCAAAAACAGATTAACTGGTTATCCATCTCATTAGTGTTTGAGGGAGGGTCTTGCTGTTCTCAAAATGGTTATTCATGTTGCTACCATTAAACCACCGGACCTCAAAATTTGAAAAGCACACTGACAGGTGCTCCATCAACACAGGCCTTTCTTGCGATGAGGCAGCGAAAATGTTGTCTCTTCTCTTTGGTCTGTCACCTCTAGGCCTGCAGAGATTGCAGATGCCTCCACGTCTCATTGAAGGCTCCCTGAACCCTGTCCATGAAGCGTAGCCGAAGACCGACCACCAAGAATTTTCCAGATAGGGGCAATGTTCCGTGAGCATGCGAACAGCAGGGTAACATTGCAGGTATTGGGTCTAATTTCAGGCACTGCTAACCAATGACTGGGAAAGCAGCACAAGTTTTGGTAGCTGTGCAGGGGGATCTATGACCCTCTGCCCACAACCCCCTCCCCTCCCCCACCCCTGTCCTAATATCATCGAGGCTTATTAATCCATAACCAGGTACCATTTAATTTAAATGCCAACCACCAAATTACAACTGTGCACAAGCTGAAAGGTCACTTAACATTGTAGTGACTTTCTATCTGTGTCTAATGAAACACATACTGGTGTGAGGCTGTGCAGCCAATTGATCTAGCCTCACGACATGCTCTTAGCTTCTCATCTTCGGAGTTGAAGATGCCAAGTCTCCACTATCTATCGGAGAAGATAATTCCAATGTTTCCCATGACCAAAGTCTTATGGGCCACATTGATTCTTGTCCAACCATGAATCCCCAAGGTGTTTAGACCAATGTGGGGACGAAACTGCTTGGCGCAACGATTTCCTGTGTGGCCCCAGGAAGTAATACGAGGCATCCTACAATGACAATTGACCTTTCAGCTTCTCCATAATCACAATGAGAGGCAGGTGGAGATGTCCTTGAAGAGTTGTTCGAATTGAGAGATCCGATTAGTGTCTGGCTGTGCAAAGTGGCCCATAAACACTCACCAGTGGAGTTGGGAGTGGACGGGGAGTTGGCTTGGCTTCCTTGAGCTGTCGCGTTTGTCGCAGTTACCGCTGTTTTGGCAGCGTACAGATTTGCCTCCTCCTGGAACTTGCCTATGTTTTTCTTGTACCGGATTCGCTTGTTACCAAACCAGTTTGATACCTGCCAATGAGGGGGGGTAGGGGGGAGGGGTTGGGAAAGAAACAAAAAGGAAGAGCCATCAGTATGCGGGTGGTAAGCGGACACACTGAGGTACAGGGCGCGCCATTCACAAAGGGTAATCTATAGGTTTTTTCATGGCAGTACAACATCGAGGTTTTTGTACCTAATCTTTTGCCTTATATATATGGCCCGTTCATCTGGGGATATTATTGGGTGGATCAACTTGTTTCATTTGGGGCTGTATTATAAATGAGTGGTCCAACTGCCACATAAAACTGGCCGTTGACCACAACAAAACTCTTCGGGGATCCCAGTTCCAATGACTATTTCTGACAATATTTTAGCCATAATGTCCATTTACCTGCATTTGGGAACTACTTCATGGGGACAACTAGACACACGCTCTGACAATTACCTGGTGTGGACTTCTTTTGATCGGTCACTATAACTTTGGGGGAAGATCACTGAAGGTCTGAGAAAATTCACAGCAACAGTCTATCATGGTCAGTATTAAGCATCTCATTGCGTGACTCTGACCAGGGTTTATTGCAAATGTGAAGGGCTGTAATGGAGCTATGGCAACAGTTTACTGTGCGATCCCACTACTCAATTATCTTATTACATCAAGGAAGGCCATAATGTTCTGGCCAGTATTTATCTCTCAACCAACATCACTCAAATATTATCTGGTTATTATCACATTGCAGTTCGGGGGAGTTTGCCGTGCTCAAATTGCCTGATGCATTTCCTGTATTAAATCAGCGGCTACAATTCAAAAGTATTGCCGAAAAGAGAGACATGTTGCTGAAGCTTTTCATCTTGCACTCATCAGGACAAATGCAAGAATGCCAAATTTCAAGCAATCACAACAATTTATACTACACGAGAAAAGGGTGCTGATTGGTTGGCAAGTCATGGCTCATTTACACTTGCTAGAAGTGACATACATTCATACACAGGGACACATTCTCTGCAGACAAAAGGAATATGTTCAAGCCTTGCACCTTATTTGAATTGCCCGGGAGCTTAGGGAGCCCGTTGCTTTCTCCATGGCAAAGTCTTGGCCAATCACTGTCAATTTCTCAAGCAACTGTGGAAGCTCAATCGTTGAAAATGTTCAAGACAGAAATCGATAGATTTCTGGATACTAATAACATCAAGGGATGTGGGAATAGTGTGGGAAAGTGGCAATGAGGTGGATGATCCGCCATGATCTAAATGAAGGCCGGGCAGGCTCGATGGGCCAAATTGCCTACTCCTATGCTCCTATGTTCCTATTTCCGATTACCACAGGATATCCCAAAGCCCTTTGCAGCCAATGATGCGCTTTTGAAGTGCAGAGTCACTGTTTCAATGAAGAAAATGTGCCAGCCAATTATACGCACAGCAAGATCCCAGAAAAAGCAATGTGAGAAATGATGCGTTAGAGTGATGTTGGCCGAGGGATAAATGCGGGTCAAGATGCTGGGGGGGGGTGCTCCCCTGCTCTTCTTCGAGATAGTGGCACGGGATCATTTCCACCCGGCTGGGAGGGGCATTCAGGGACATAATTTAACGCTTCATCTGAGAGATGGGACTATCAACAGCGCGGCAGTCCCTCGGTGCTGCACTGGAGTGTCAGCCCCAGGTTATATCCTTAAGTTTCTTGACTGGGACTTAAACCCACAACTTACTGGCTTGAAGGCAGGAATGCTTCCAATGGGACCAATGCTCAGACAGAGATGCGAGATTGCTGTTCTAAACCTTTACAGTGCTACTATCAGAGGAGGGGGCTTCTACTTGTGGTTACTCGCCCTTTAACTGAAGAAGCTTCCCTTACCTGTGCCACTGTGATGCTACATTTTTTTGCCAGTTCTTCCTTGGCCTCCTCGCTGGGATAGGGGTTGCTGAGATGAGAGTAGAAATACTCATTGAGGATCTCTGTCGCCTGCTTGCTGAAGTTCCGCCTTTTCCTCCTGAAAGTAAAAACATTTCAAAAAAGAAAAGCAAGCAGGGAAGCCATGTTGCCTATTAACCCCTATTCTACATCTTTGAAATCACTGTATCAGCCTCCTATCCCCACACGCCCGCACCCCTCGCTCCCACAATGTAAGGGAGCTCTCTTTAAACCCCCACTCGGCTGCCTCTGGTGCAACCGAGCTACCTCCAAGCTCGCTCTGAGCATTCCCCTACCCCCGGGAACTCTCTCCAACAGAGGTATTTATCATTTACACTTATTTAACTCGCAATTATTGGGTGGCAGCACCACTTCAGTATGTCCCTGGCCTGAGACGGTGAGTGATGGTGGCCATTCAGGGGGACTGCCAATGAGCCCATCCTATACTAACCCCCACGCGGTCACTTTGCAGCACGGACCAGCAGATAAGCAAGACAGAGTCAGAACACTGGACGATTTTCTCTTTCTATTTTACCCTTCCAGAGATCCAATGTGATGGTCCTCAAAGCTTCCCAAGCTCAGTGCATTTGGGAGATTAAACCCTGCCCCGCACGTCGTGTGTGAGTCACCAGTGGCACCACAATTGGGATCGAGGCGACAATTCCTCCTCCCGTGTAGTGACGGACTAAGGAGAGTCGGCAATGGAGGTTAGATTTTCCCTTCGGTGACCTGATCTTGGTGCGCAGTGCCGGGACTTTCCCAATCTGTTGGCACCAACATGGGAAGCTGAGGTGGCTGCGCCACGATGACTTGAGGAGTTAGACACAGTAGGTCTCAGTTACACATACAGCCATGATAAATTTGTTACAATATAATGAAACGCTGGCCCAACCCTGCTAGAAGCAATTTGGAATGGCTGTAGATCAAGAGTTAAGTAGGAGCCTTCGTAATCCTGCCCTTGTTACCCTTGTATTTTAGAAGGGTTAACACAATGGTGCAGTTGCAGGTAATTATCAAAGGTCAGATGCCATGTGACCCTGCTTATTCCTGGGAATGCATAGGGCTTGGGGGCACCCAAAATATTGCTGCCCACACCTAACTCACACCAAATCGCATTCATGCATCATCCCTGTCCCTGCTGACCTACATTTGCGCACAGTTAAGCAATGCCTCTATTTTAAAATTCTCATCCTTGTGTTCAAATCCCTCCATGGCCTCGCCCCCTTCCGATCAACTCCGCCAGTCCCTCCAAGGTCTATGGCCTCTTGAACATTCCCAATTTCAATCACTCCACCATCACAGCCGTGCCTGCAGCAGTGCTCCCTCTAATTTACCTAGCCACATGGCCATTTGTTACCACATAGCGCAAAATAAAAAATCAAATTGTTTACACTTTCCAAAACAAATATTCAAGGGAATTTTGGCCTTCAGCTATCTAAGCCCTATGCTCTGGACTTGTGTCCCTAAACATCTTCACCTCCCTCCTTTGGAGACACATTAAGCTTTTGATCACCCGTCCTAATATTTCTTCATGTGGCTTGATGTCAAATATTATCCGATGCTCTTTTGTCGCACCTTTGACCTCCTACTTCAGGAACACTAAATAAATGGAGGTTGTTATTGTTGTGGTGATGTAGCAGTGCGAGATAAATAGTCGAGTGCATTCTTCAGACAACTTCGATTCAGCAAGTGAGGCAAATAGAATGACAAGAAGATGAATAGCAAATGAGATGTTATTCTGATGAGTGCAAAAGTACTGGGAGAATGAAGAAGCAAGATAGGCCTTCAGTGAACGAGCAGAATTAGCACAGAGAGACAGAAAGGGAAGTTGAGACTGACAACTTCATCACTTGCACTGTCAAAACAATGCAAAATGAAAGTGTTAAGTGTTGGGATAATACCGCCATTCTGTGCTCAAAGATACACCACTTTGTGAGAGGGTTGCAATAGTAGCTGGTGGTTTTTGTAACTGGCACTCCCCTGCACACACACCTCCTCTGCTGAGAGTGTAGAATTAGCTCTAGCAATCTTACCAGCGATTGACAAGCCGGGGGAATATATTCCCTTCTTTCCTCGGTAGAGAAATAGCCTGTCACACATCTCCAACATTCGGTATGTTGGCTCACCCTTTGGACTGCCACACCCAGGATTCCAAGGGCTACCATGCCCTGCCATGGTCAGCTGCCGCTGGCTTTGTATCAAAATGCCTTAGTCACTGGCATGTTGACCTCTGACTCGGCAAGCTGTAGGTTCCAGCCCCACTTGAGCAAATTGAACCCCAAATGCAGACTGACTGCCCTAGGGCAGTAGTGAGGGAATGCTGCATCAAGCGAGGTGTGAAACCGAGGACCTCGTTGTCTGTTTTGATGGTGCCGGTGAATGTATGAGATTCCCTGGCACTATTCAAAGAAGACCAAGCAAGTTCTCCTGGTATCCTGGTCGATAGCCTTCCCTCAACCAACACCAAAAGAGAAAGAAAACAGTAGAGTGCCCAATCTTTTGTCTCAGTGCTGTTTGAGGCTAGTATCTTTGACACCAGAGCTGTTTATTGTGTCAAAAATGCAGTAGTCCTGCGTTCTTAATGCCAATGGGTGCAAAAGTCAGGAAACAATAAATCTCCATGCCTTTCTCGATCTAAATACATTCCTTCAAGGCCTGAAAGGAAGAAAGAGCTGCATTTCTATAGCACCTTTCACGGCCGCAGGATATCTCAAAGTGCTTTACAGCCAATGGATTAGTTTTGAAGTATAGCCACTATTGTAATGTATAAAACGAGGCAGCCAACATGCACACAGCAAGATCCCACAATCAGCAATTGATTTAATTTCAGCAATGCTCGACGAGAGAGAAATGTTGATCAGGAGATCAGGCATAGCTCCCCTGCTCTCCTTCAAATTGTCGTTTGGTGGTATAGAACTTCAGAATTGCTGACAAAAGATGTAGGTTGTTGAAGTTTTTTGTCTTGCACTCATCGAGACAATTCGCAAGAATACCAAATTGTAAAGGGAGCAGACACTTTACAATTTGGGGTATTCTTGCGAATTGTCCTGATGAATACAAAACAAAGTCTTCGATAACATGTGTCTTTTTTCAGCAATACGTCTTCAAATATTTCCATGGGATCTTTCACTTCCACCTAGAGAGGGCGGAGAGTACCTTGGTTTAGCATCTCATCTGAAAGACAGCGCCTCTGACAGTACAGCACTCCCTCAGTATTGTACTGGAGTTCAGCCCGGGTTATGTGCTGCTGTCCCTTTAGCGGCTGAATCCAAACACTACTGACATAGAGATGGGGGTCCTAACCACTCTACTGACATAGAGATGGGGGTCCTAACCACTGAGCGACGGTTGACCAAGTACTTAGGGAGCTGCAAACAATTCTTGGGTTTGATCGCTCTGAAGGAGATGCTGGGAGATTATGTAGGAATATTGACATCTGGGCCAGGATTTTTAGGATGACAGGGTTTCCTTACCAGCCATCCGAGGAGTCGGCAGAGAACCCCACCGATACTGCCTGCCTGGCAGCCGTTTAATGCTCCAAGTACTAATTGGCTGGAGGCGGGACTTCTGCCCCTCAATCGGGAGGAAGCCCCACCTCACAGAGTGACAGACAATCTGATTGGCTGGCGGCTCTCTAGTCCCTGCAGCACCAGGAGCTGCAGTGGACAGGACTGGGACTGCAAGCAGTCCCCAGGGCCTAAGTCTCAGGATCCCAGGCCCAGGTAAGTTTTGGGGGTCTCAGGGCGGGGAGAGCATTCCCCCAACCTCTTCCACCCGAGGCCTGAGCAGGGTTACCTTTTGGGGCTTTCCCCCCCGCCGCCCCTGAACTCCTCCTGCCGGCCTGAAAATTGAGGCTGGGCAGGAAACGGCCCTTAAGCGGTCATTAAATGGTCACTTAGGGGCCTCGCTGGTGCAAGAACAGGCAGACCGGCCTAGGCCTCAACCCTCCACGCCTAAAATTGTGGCGAGATCAGGGCGGGTGGGAGCCTGGTGGGAAGGCCATCCGAGAAATTTTACCATCACCCCCGCCACTCACTGCCCCCCACCCCTCCGACCACCCACCCCCACCGCTCCAGCTTACAAACCCACCAGCGGAGGGACGTAAAATTCTGCCCCTGGTGAAATCTGGTATGGTTGCTGCTGCTTAAATTTAGTGTCTCTGGAATATAATTATCCTGATTCACTCTTTAAAACCTGGGGGCACAGGATGACTGTCCTTTTTCACAGGAGTTTGAGTGATCATTTTAATTCGGTTGCTGATATGATTGAGTTGGAATATACTTTCATCCACTTGTAGCTTTGTAAATAGGGTATCCTTGGTTCCTTGTCTTCCATGCTGGCTTTAGCTGTCAGCCATAGTTCAGTTGGTAGCTTACCTATGAATCACAAGGTTCTGGGTTCAAATCCCACTCCAGAGCTCGTGAACAAAAATCAAGGCTGACATTCCAGTGCAGTAATGATGGAGTGCTGCACTGTCAGAGGTGCTGTTTTTCAGATGAGAAGTTAAACCAAAGCCTCATTTGGTGGATATAAAAGATGCCATGGCACAATGTGAAGAAGAGCAGGGGAGTTCGCTCTGGTCAATATTTATCCCTCCATTAACATCATAAAAAACAGATTACCTAGTCGTTATCACTTTGTTGTTTATGGGAGCTTGCTGTGTGCAGATTGGCTGCCACGTTTCCTACATTACAACAGCGAGGACAATTCAAAAGTACTTCACTGGCTGTAAAGCACTTTGAGATGTCCTGTAGTCGTGAAAACCACTATATAAATGCAAGTCTTTATTTGTTTTAACCACACTTGAGGAATCAATGGGCGGCCTGCTTTGGATATGATTGGGTAACTGGCTACCCATCACAAGTCACTGCTGCTGTCAGATTGACCAGCACTGTCTATTTGATCTAGCAATTAATCAGTGAATGGATACAGGATTTCCAGGTGGCATTTTCACTCTCTCTGCCTCGTAAAATGTAATTGCTGAAACACTTGATTAACAGAAGGATGGAAAACAATTCAATTACTTTTGTCGCTGTACTGTTGCTCAGTTGAGACTGAGGGCTTCCCTGGGGTTGTCCTTTTTTCATGTCAAAATGCTTTTTCAAGGACTCAAGTTGCTGCAGGTAAAGTGTCCTTGTGGTTTCTTGCTTCGGAAGAGGCACTGGGTGGTTACGTTAATATTACAGTTTCTCTTAATACTACCCTGATGGTATATTAGAGGCCGAGAGATAAAGTTTATCAGACTTTTATCTGTCCAAAGGAACTAGGGCAGCATGGTGCATTTTGCACTCGTTTCCAGTGAGGTTATCAGCAACGCAAAGGGTTTTGCAGTGTCCCCACCTGCCCTCACCGCATTAGGTGAGGCCCAATGGGATGGGGGTGTTGGTGGAGTGGCCCACACACCCCCCCCTCCCCCCCCCGCCCCAAGCACTCCCTCTGGAGTAAAGAACTTTCTTACCCACTGTTGGCGGGCAGCAGGGAGGGGAGCAGCAGAGGAGTGCAGCTCTCAGGAGGCACTACCACAACACACAGGATGTTCAGGCAGAGGCTGAGTTTCCTCAACACGTCGGAGGAACAGTGCTCCAGGAAGATCAGGCTGTCACATCAGACCGAGGCAGCCATCTACAGCCCCTGAGAAGAAGACCTGCTCCCTGCTGGACCTGACGATCAAAGTGACCACCACCCTCACCGTTGTTCAATTCGAGTGCTTCCAAAGCTCTGCTAGAGACCAATCCAGAGGATCTTGCAGTCAGAAGTAGACAAATGCATGCAACAGGGGAATGATATCTTGTTTGCCGGGGGTGGCAATTGTGCCAACTTTGCCAAAAATGGTGCCAGTTCGAATAAGTGGGTGCTTGGGATTAGATCCCTGGCTGACTTCCTGTAGGCATCATAGACTGTACACACATTTCAATGTGGGCCGATCAAGCAGGAGTATTTGTGAACTGTG
Organism: Cetorhinus maximus; assembly: GCF_964194155.1. Lineage (NCBI taxonomy): Eukaryota > Metazoa > Chordata > Chondrichthyes > Lamniformes > Cetorhinidae > Cetorhinus > Cetorhinus maximus. The sequence continues at coordinate 79,809,960 of NC_135895.1, read as the reverse complement.
AGGGATTTCTTTCATTCAATGTGCAGCTGCCGTGCGAACTCAAAAAGCTATTTCTGCAGATGTAGGCAGGTTTCCCAGAGAGATTCCATGATGCTCACCCCCTGTGACAGCTCAAAATCCCTGGCATCTTTAGTCCTGCCAGTCAACTTAAGGGGAGGTTTTTAGGAGACAAAAGGACGCCCACTTCAAACTTCGCTGGTGACACCCAGCAGAAACACAATTAATGAAGCCAAACAGTGCTGCCAAATGGCCACCATATATGTGATCATAGTGGCCATCAACAAGCTGAAGATGTGTTTCAAGTGCCTGGACAGACCTGGATCGAGCTTTCAGTATGTACCAACCAGGGTCTCAAGGATGGTTATGATGAGCTGCCCTCTGTAAAACTCAGGAAACTTGACACCGTCCAGGACAAAGCAGCCCCGTTTGATTGGCGCCCCATCCACAAACATTCAGTCCCTCCACCACCGACGCACAGCAGCAGCAGTGTGTACCATCTACAAGATGTACTGCAGAAACTCACCAAGCCTCCTTAGGCAGTACCTTCCAAACCCACGACCGCTCCCATCTAGAAGGACAAGGGCAACAGATAGATGGGAACACCACCACCTGGAAGTTCCCCTCCGAGTCACTCACCATCCTGACTTGGAAATATATTGCCGTTCCTTCACTGTCACTGGGTCAAAATTCTGGATCTCCCTCCCTAACAGCACTGTGGGTGTACCTACACCACATGGACTGCAACAGTTCAAAAAGTCAGCTCACCACCACCTTCTCAAGGGCAACTAGGGATGGGCAATAAATAAAAACAAAAAGCTAAAAGCTACTGCGGATGCTGGAAATCCAAAACAAAACAAAAACAGAATTACCTGGAAAAACTCAGCAAGTCTGGCAGCATCGGCGGAGAAGAAATCAGTCAACGTTTCGAGCTTCCATGGCCCTTCGGCAGAACTGCAGCATAGTTTCAGCAAGGGAGAAATATAAATTGGTTTAAGGTGGGTGGGGGGGCGATGGGAAGAGACACATTGAGGGTGTGGTGTGAGCAGATAATAATCAAAAGATGTCAGAGACAAAAGGGTCAAAGAGGTGTTGAAGGTGGTGGTCTTTGTCTGAGAAAAGTGCTAATTAAGAATGGAAGACAGGATATTCAAAGTACAGCTCTAGTGGGGGTGGGGTGGAAAGACTAAAGGTTTTAGTTTTAGATTTAAAAATAATGGAAATAGGTGGGGAAAGAAGAATCTATATAAATTATTGAAAAAAAAGCGGGTGGGGGGGGGAAAGAAACGGGGTGAGGATGGGGGGAGGGGGAGTTTAAGATCTAAAGTTGTTGAATTCAATATTCAGCCCAGAGGGCTGTAAAGTGCCTAGTCAGAAGATGAGGTGCTGTTCCTCCAGTTTGCGTTGGGCTTCACTGGAACAATGCAGCAAGCCAAGGACAGACATGTTGGCAAGAGAACAGGGTGGAGTGTTAAAATGGCAAGCGACAGGGAGGTTTGGGTCTTTCTTGTGGACAGACCGCAGGTGTTCCGCAAAACGGTCGCCCAGTTTGCGTTTGGTCTCTCCAATGTAGAGGAGACCGCATTGGGAGCAACGAATGCAGTAGACTAAGTTAGGGGAAATGCAAGTGAAATGCTGCTTCACTTGAAAGGAGTGTTTGGGCCCTTGGACGGTGGGGAGAGAGGAAGTGAAGGGGCAGGTGTTGCATCTTCTGCGTGGGCATGGGGAGGTGCCATAAGTGGGGGTTGAGGAGTAGGGGGTGATGGAGGAGTGGACCAGGGTGTCCCGGAGGGAACGATCCCTACGGAATGCCGTCAAGGGGGGTGAAGGGAAGATGTGTTTGGTGGTGGCATCATGCTGAAGTTGGCGGAAATGGCGGAGGATGATCCTTTGAATGCGGAGGCTGGTGGGTGATAAGTGAGGACAAGGGGGACCCTATCATGTTTCTGGGAAGGAGGAGAAGGCGTGAGGGAGGATGCGCGGGATATGGGCCGGACACGGTTGAGGGCCCTGTCAACGACCGTGGATGGAAAACCTCGGTTAAGGAAGAAGGAGGACATGTCAGAGGAGCTGTTTTTGAAGGTAGCGTCATCAGAACAGATGCGACGGAGGCGAAGGAACTGAGAGAATGGGATGGAGTCTTTACAGGAAGCGGGGTGTGAGGAGCTGTAGTCGAGGTAGCTGTGGGAGTCGGTAGGCTTGTAATGGATATTGGTGGACAGTCTATCATCAGAAATTGAGACAGAGGGGTCAAGGAAGGGAAGAGAAGTGTCAGAGATGGACCATGTGAAGATGATGGAGGGGTGGAGATTGGAAGCAAATCGAAGTAATCATCGATGTACCGGAGAAAGAGTTGTGGGAGGGGGCCGGAGTAGGACTGGAACAAGGAATGTTCCACATACCCCATAAAGAGACAGGCATAGCTGGGGCCCATGCGGGTACTCATAGCCACACCTTTTATTTGGAGGAAGTGAGAGGAGTTAAAGGAGAAATTGTTCAGTGTGAGAACAAGTTCAGCCAGACGGAGGAGAGTAGTGGTGGATGGGGATTGTTGGGGCCTCTGTTCAAGGAAGAAGCTAAGGGCCCTCAGACCATCCTGGTGGGGGATGGAGGTATAGAGGGATTGGACGTCCATGGTGAAGAGGAAGCGGTTGGGGCCAGGGAACTGGAAATTGTTGATGTGACGTAAGGTGTCAGAGGAATCACGGATGTAGGTGGGAAGGGACTGGACAAGGGGAGAGAGAAGGGAGTCAAGATAACGAGAAATGAGTTCCGTGGGGCAGGAACAGGCTGACACGATCGGTCTGCCAGGACAGTTCTGTTTGTGGATTTTGGATAGGAGGTAGAAGCGGGCCGTCCGAGGTTGGGCGACTATCAAGTTGGAAGCTGTGGGAGGAAGATCTGCAGAGGAGATGAGGTCAGTGACAGTCCTGGAAACAATGGCTTGATGTTCTGTGGTGGGGTCATGGTCCAGGGAGAGGTAGGAGGAAACGTCTGCGAGTTGACGCTCAGCCTCCGCGAGGTAGAGGTCAATGCGCCAGACAACAACAGTACCACCCTTGTCAGCGGGTTTGATGACAATGTTGGGGTTGGACCGGAGAGAACGGCAATAAATGCTGGCCCAGCCAGCGACGCCCACATCCCAAGAATGAATTTTTTTTTAATTGCACAGCAGTGAGGTTTAGACTTGCAGGAGGAACAAGGGCAGAGTGCATGCCATCTGTGAATGATTCCAGGGAGGAGGTAGAGATCTGAAAGATGTATTCAAAATCATGAGGGGTCTGGACAGAGTAGATAGTGAGAAACTATTCCCACTTGTGAAAGGATCAAGAACGAGAGGGCACAGAGTTAAAGTAATTGGTAAAAGAAGCAAAAGTGATACGATGAGAATCTTTTTCGCACAGCGAGTGGTTAGGGTCTGGAATGCACTGCCTGAGAGTGTGGTGGAGGAAGATTCAATCGAGGTATTCAATAGGGAATTAGACTGTTACCTGAAAAAGAAGAATGTGCAGGGTTTCGGGGGGAATGGAACTAGGTGAGTTGCTCATTCGGAGAGCTGGTGCAGGCACGATGGGCCAAATGGCCTCCTTCTGCCCTGTAACAATTGTGTGATTCTGTGGTGAGGGTAACACCAGCTGCTCAGCTTGCTGCCCAAGATGCCAGGGCATGCCCTTACCAATGCAAGGTTCACTTAGGCTGCACCTCTGAACTGATGTTGGAACCAGATGCAATAGCTACCCTTCCTGGGCCTCCTGACGCCACTGACAAAAAGCAGGCCCTACAAAGAACCAACCACGTTCTCCCTATTGGTCCCTGTCAATTCATATCATCCCATTTATCATCAGGAAAGTTAAAGAGGCATCTTGCCACCCAGTGATGAAAAGTGGGTAAGGTGAGAAAGTGATGCAAGGTAATCATATTGATGTAACTAACTTAACTAAATGGAAGGAATTTCACTACAGAACATTTTCTCATATGTCCATGGGCAGAGCCTTGTTAAAAAACTGCCTTCTTCCTCCCCCTATCACTCACGGCTGGTGCAGCCCCTGTGGTTTTAGCAGAGGTAGAGACAAGCTGCTCCGAATGCTGAGATGCTCTTGGCTGGCCTCTGTTGGGTTTTGGGACCTGTGAGGGCCCAGGCAAAGACTGCTCCACCTGCACCTGCGTAGGAACGCCCTCAGCCATCAGGACTCGGGGCAGCATGGAGGGGTAATGACTGAGGGGGTGTGCGGTGGGGGATAGCAATGGATGAGAAGAGGGGGCACTTTTAGCGGAATTCCCACTTCCATGCCCCCTTTCACCGTGTTGTGCGCTAATCACAGTTCAGGGTTACCGCTCGACTGGAGAGCACTTTGCAGCAGACCAGTGCGGCCTTACGAAATCAAGGTTAGAGGTATCTGTCCCTCTCTGCAGTCCCGGCGCTTGAAGGACCTGTCAGTACATCGCCCATTCTCCGCTGCTCCTCCTCAATGATTCTCCTCTTCCTTACCAGTTCTCGGGGTTGGGGAGGCTGCAGTGTCCGTGTCCAGTTGATCAGATATTGGAGAGAGCTGTGCCCTCCGGCATGGACTCTCCACTCCTGTCCCTGCCAGCACCACCCTCTCTTGCCTGTGAAGCGTGAGACACCAGGTGAAAACACAGCTATCTGTCTAACTAACTATGGCAGGAATATATGAGCTGCAGCACAGTGAGCACAAATCCTGTGACAGACGCCCTCAGAAGGAATCAACTCCTTGGAAGGTTCATCGTCCGTGAGGTCCAGGGACAGCTACTGTCCACCTTCATCTGACAGAAAGGAAAGATATGAGGTTGTACTGTTAGGGTAAGCATGTTGCTGATCATTATGAAGATGACCTTATTTCAGAGCTGAAATCAAGTTAACATGACTGAGCACTGTATGACATGTGACTGATATTTTACTTTGCTTCCCAGTAACATCGAACTCCCCATCTCCAATAATCATGGATTCTGATACTCCACAGGTCTCCAGCACACCCCCCTCTGCTGTTGTTCGCTGGTAAACCCGTGCAGTCCTACCTCTGCTACTCTCTCTCCCATGTTCTGTACTCTCTGTGGGCCTGGAGTCACAAGTAGGGCAGACCAGGTAAGTGATGGACAGATTTCCTTCCCTAAAGGGCATTAGCAAATCAGATGGGTTTTTAAACAACAATTAATGATAGTTGTCATAGTTACTATTAATGAGATGAGCTTTCAATTCCAGGTTTATTAATTGAATTTAAATTCCACCAGCTGCTGCGGGGGTGGGATTTGAACCCATGTCCCCAGAGCATTAACTTGGTGTCTCTGAATTACTAGTCCAGTGACAGTGTCACTACACCACCGCCTTCCCTCACATTTGGTATGGGTCATTATCAGGGAGAAGTATGGGATTGCATCAAGCTGAGGGCGATTGGAAGTGGTGGGTGGACAGTCAGCAAGATGAGGAAGTGCATTGAAAGAGAAGGATGGGTATGTTTGCTAACTCCAAGGACAGATGTGAGGAAGTAAGTTTGACAAGACAGAGTGAGGGAGTGGGGTGATATAGGAAAACAGGTGAATGTACGAGCGTACTTACCTTTCCTGACCTGGTTAGATCATTAAAGTGTGTCCTGCGCTTAATTCAGGCACAGTGCTCCTACTGCTACTGACCTCCTGGGTCACCTCTATCCAGGTCTCCTTTGCAGCAGCAAGCTTTCTCTTGCCATTACTGAGAAAGAGTATCTCTCTCTCTCAGGCTCCTCAGAGCGACAGAGTCGCTAAGCATCATTGGACCGTGGCACAGCCTTTGAGTGCCCTGAATCCATTTTCATACCTTGTCTTTGCTTGCTTCCAGCTCTGTACTCCTCCAAATTCAATCTTTGGTTTGGCCCTGTAGATACTGTGGTTGAGATCACATCATGCTGGTCCTCAAAATACCCACTGCCACACAATCAATGCCAATCCCGGAAGTAAAGTTACAATAAGCTGGCTGTGCTACAATGCCAGTGCCAGACACGCTGAACTTACTTCTGTGTTCCCCACACAATATCAGATCCCCCACTCCCTACCCATCTCCAAGGTAACATCGAGGCCAAAAGCGTTCATTCATTCATTCCAGAACTGAGGAAGGGTAAGAAATGGGTCGATGACTGGCACTTCTCCCAGAGGCCTTCGTCTACACTGCAATGTCAGACGTATAAGGCAGCAAATCAAGATTATACAGCCTTGCAACTCCAAAGCAAACCTAGACAAGCCAAGGCAAGGCAGATGGAGCCGAGTCAAAGCCAAGTCAGGCAAACCAAACCCCAGTCAAGGCAAAACAAACTGAATTACACCAAACCACATCATGACAAGCCAAGCCGAATCAAACCATACCAATTGGCAAAAGATTATATAACCTTTCATTTCTAGTTATCCTGAAGGTGTGTGATTGTGCTGATTAGACTTGAGTATTAACATAGGTCTTGAAGAGGGTGCAGAGTAGATTTACTGGAATTATTCCCAGTGATGAACAACTTCAGTTATGTGGAGAGACTAGAGAAATTCTCTTCCATCCTAATCGATCTCAACAGAGAGGAAGCCACAACCATCGGTCAGCAATAGATTGAAGCCAAGTATGAGTGACCCTCATCCTACAACCTTTCTGTTACCACCTGGAGCACTATCCATGTCCTGGCCAAATTTTATCCAACTCCATGAGGTGAGAGGACACCCACCCCCACTTTCACAGAACCCAGCTACCCCCACACCAATAACCCTCCTTATCGCGTGGCTTCTATGTGTCTCTATTCTGTAAGTCCGAGCAATGGTCATGTAGCAACCTGCTGTCACTAACTCAATGCTCCATTGCAGAGACCTGTTTTTAGCAACTCTCCCCCTTTTGTTAAGTTCACTGACTGCATTGAAAGGGTACACATCAAGTCTCTTTACCGTGCATCCAGGAATCGTGAGCGGAGTATCATGACCGCTTCGCATGTACTCTGTTTGAGTTGCATTTGGATGGAGTTAAACTTGCGGTGGATGATGTTGACCATCCTCTCGATTTCCTTCGGGGAGATGGGCCGCGTCCGGCTCTGCTCCCGCAGTAGGTTCATGACGTGCGTGGTGAACTCATTGCAGGCCTGGAAGAGATGAGGTGAGAAGCAGTGAGAGAACCGACAGAGACACGGGCCCCGATGAAACACTGGACTGAGCAGGACTGAGCTGTCACTGTTATCCAGCATCAGACTCTGAGAACACACCCCGAGACCCTCGTCTTCAACAGCTTTTCTTTTTCCACGGCTTTGGTGTACCTGAACACCCTGCTGCCATGGAAACCAACTCCCAAATCTGACCAGTGGGGTAACCAATGCATACAGCTGTAATTCCCTCCTGAAACGTCTCCCCCTCTCTGCTTGTCTCCTCTCCTTTAAGATCATCCTTAAAACTTGCAAGTCTTTCCAAGCTTTTAATGCCACCCAACATCTCATGTAATGTTATATCTCCTTTAGTGGGTATGTTTGTTAACGTTCCTGCGAAGCAGCTTAGAATGTTTAGCTGTTTTAAAGGCGCTATATAAATGCAAACGGCTATTGTTGTAACAGATCAATAGAAACCCCCGCTGACGTTGTAACATGTCTTAAGACTATAGTCTGAGCTTGATGAGGTCAATGGTACGGGTTGATACTGACCCAGAGCTGTGTGTGCATGTCAGTAGCTTGATTCGGAGTAACCTTCAGATAAGTTAGTGCGATCATTTCCATCACCCAGGATTTTCAATGCACCAAAGGAGTGTGCTAAAAGTTGGGCATGCTGCCCTTCACCCTTGATTAGTGCTGGCAAGGGACTAGGGTCCATGCCCGCAGTGCCAATCTGATAGACCACTAGTATGGGATAGCACAACAATACAATTAACATTCCGACAAATGCACTTGGCTTGCGAACTCAGCTTCTTTATTTATCAAACCATGAGGCTTGGATGAGCCCTGATTCATTTATTCATTGGTGTAGTTTTCCAATTTACAAATCCCATTTGTCTGATGTGGAATTTATCGCGTTATAGGATGGTCACCAGGAAACAGGGGCCGGATTTGTTTCCGGGTCAGAAACCCCACCTCCAGGTTAAATCACAGTGAGTTATTGATGAACTGATTCATTGATTAACGTTAAGGCTTTCAACTGGCATGAGGATGGGTTTCCTGTCCAATTAAAGGTGGAGCTCCAGGCTCTTGAAGCTGGAGGGCCAATCAGAGGCCTTCCAACTTTCAGAGGAGCACCCGACTGCAGTGCAAGGTAGGTAACTCGGAGGGAGCCTCAACAAGAAGGTGCTCCCTCAGCCACATTTTAAAAAGTTTAGTTAAAATGCGGAAAACGCAGCCAGGCTACCACACTGAAGGGAGAGGGGGAAAGGGGGAGGGGAAAGAGTCTCTTTACGGGGTATGCCCCACCCACCCAGGCAGGCAGGGAGGGCCTGTTGGCCTGCCAGGAGTGCTGGGACCCCAGCCTGGGGCAGGATGCCCATCCCCAGGCAGTTGATCTGCGCCCCCATCACAACAGGGAACTGGAGGCAGGCTGGAAAATCACAGTGGGCTTCCTAAACTGCCCTTTGACAGGGTTCTTAATAAGACTAACTGCCTGCCCACCTTCTGGGAGTGGATGGTCTTCCTGGGACCCCAAACTCCTCTTCTCCAAAACGTTTGATTTCCTGAAAATGGCGTCTGCACCTGACACAACACCCAGCCGCGGTATTTTCAGGCCTCCGTTCTGACATTCAGTGGACCCCAAAGATTCAGTCCACCGAGTCATGAAAGCACAGAAGGAGGCCCTTTGGCCCATGGGCTCCATGCTGATAAATTTGAAAGGATTCCTTCTGTGTGGCCTGTTTGTGAAATTGTAAACAGATTCTTTAAGACCCAGGGTATGTGACTCTGTTACACCTGATGAGAGATTGAGGGCACTGGGCCTGTATTCTTTAAAGTTTAGAAGAATGAGAGGTGATTTCACTGAAGTGTACAACATTCTTACAGGGCTTGACAGGGTAGATGCAGGAAGGATGTTCCCCCCTGGCTGGGGGGTCGAGAACGAGGGGGCACAGTCTCAGAATAAGGGGCAGGCCATTTAAGACTGAGACGAGGAGGAATTTCTTCACTCAGTGGGTGGTGAATCTTTGGAATTCTCCACCCCAGGGGGCTGTGGAGGATCAGTCATTGAGTTTGCTCAAGACAGAGATCGATAGATTTCTACATATTAAAGACGTCAAGGGATATGGGGATCATGTGGAAAAATGGCATTGAGATAGAAGGTCAGCCATGATCTAGTTGAATGGCAGAGTGGGTTTGAAGGGCCAAATGGCCTACTCCTGTTCCTAAGTCCTATGATCCTATGGTGCATCAAGACGGTGCAGAAAAGATTAACGAGAATGGTTCCAGGATGAGGACCTTCAGTTACATGGATGGATTGGAGAAGTTGGGACTGTTTTCCTTGCAGAAGAGAAGGTTGAGAGGAGATTTGATAGAGGTGTTAAAAATCACGAGGGGCCTGGACAGAGTAGGTGTGGAGCAACTGTTCCCATTGGTGGAAAGATCGAGAACCAGAGGACACCGATTTCAGGTGATTGGCAAAAGATGCAGTTGCGACATAAGAAGGAACTTTTTCACACAGCGAGTGGTTAGGATCTGGATTGCGCTGCCTGAGAGTGTGGTGGAGGCGGTGGGACAATCATGGCTTTCAAAAGGGGATGGGGGTGATTACCTGAAGAGAAAGGGCTTGCAGAGCTGTGAGGAAAAGGCAGGGGAATGGGACTAGCTAAGATGCTCTTTCAGAGAGGCAGCACAGGCTCGACGGGCCGAGGAACCTCCCTCTGTGCTGCAACCTTTCTCTGGAGCTATGCTCCCACAGCAAACACACTCATCCAGGGTGTCCTGTTCTCCTGGGAATTGCTAATGATCGCTGGTTGGTGAAGGACAGCCCATTCCTGTTTATAGGCCATAAAAGCTCTAAAAGACGGTTAAAATAGGAAAACAACTCAAGCTAAAATAATAACACAACCATGAGGACGAGAAAGACAAAACATGGTGAGGAAGGGATGAAAGAGTACGCACAGATCATTGGTAGTGGATACTTGAATAAATGCAGGGATACCATAAAACAATTCCCCATGTTTCATATATGTGTTTGTTGCAGTGTGAGCGTAACAACTGAAAATGCATAAAACTAGTAGATCCCAAGAGATGGAAGTTCCTGTGATCTAGCTAGCAGCGGCCAGGTATAAGATCACTAAGGGGTGCAAGCGGTCGCAATCCCCACCCATAGAAACTGTGCAATGGGTGAGGACAAGACTGGGTCTGCTCTGATGCCCTTTGTGGCAGTAAATCACTCTCGGGGCTTGGGGCATGAATACTGGCAGTTTGGCTGGAGCAAGTTGAGCCACTTCAAGGGATCAAGGCCTCCAAGGGGGAAATCTGACAAAGGAGATAAGAAAATAATAGGAGGTGGAGCATGTTTCAGAACAATGAATGCTGCAAAAATTCCATACTTGATCACAGCCTTGTAACATCTTCCAGCTCACACCAGGTATGAACAGCTTTCTTCCCCCAATTGTCAGACATTAACTAGCTCACAATCCAAACCATTGAATGATGAAATAAGTATAGCACAAGGAAGGCCATTCAGCCCATTGTGCCTGTGCCAGCCCTTTGAAAGAGCCATCCAATTAGTTCCACTCCCCTTTCCTCCTAGCCAGTTTATCGAACCTTTTCGAAGGTTACTATTGCATCTGCTTCTGCCACCCTTTCAGGCAGCACGTTACAGATTATAACAAGTTGCTGGTTGAAACAAAAAATCTTCTCTCCCTTGTGGTTCATTTGCCAGCTGTCTCCTCAGTGGCAACAGTTTCTCCCCAGATGTTCCTTCAAAACCCCAAATAGGGCAGGATTTTCCAGCCCCCTCCCGCCGGTTGGGTCTTTTCCTGTCACACAGAAGTCAATGCACGTTTGAATGGCTCACTGCGTCCAACGCAGGGGAACCCGCCAAGGTGGGGCCAGAAAATTCTGGCCATAGTTTTGAACATCTCTAGTAAATCCCCCTTTAATCAATTCTTTTCTAAGGAGAACATTCTAGAACGAGTGGCCATAGTTTAAGGCTAAGGTGTGGTAGATTTAAATCAGCGATGAGGAGGAATTACTTTTCTCAAAGGTTCGTGAATCTGTGGAATTCACTACCTCAGAGTGCAGTGGATGCCGGGACGCTGAATAAATTTATGGAGGAGATAGACAGATTTTTAATTAGTTAAGGGTTGAAAGGTTATGGGGAGAGGGCGGGAAATTGGAGCTGAGGCTGAAATGAGATCAGCCATGATCGTAATGAATGGCGGGGCAGGCTCGAGGGGCTGAATTGCCTCCTCCTGCTCCTAGTTCTTATGTTCTTAAGTAATACCACTGTGGTAATCTGAAACAAAAACAAAAAATGCTGGAAAAACTCAGCTGACCTGACAGCATCTGTGGAGAGAGAAAAAAGTTAACATTTTGAGTGCGTATGACCCTTCCTCAGAGCTGAAGAGAAGTGGAAATGTGATGAAATTTATACTGTTTAAGGGGGTGGGGCAGGTGGAGCTGGATAGAAGGCCAGCAATAGGTGGGGACAAAGGAGGGATTGACGAAGATGTCATGAACAGAAGGACAAAGGGATTGTTAATGGTTGTGGTTAGTGCTAAAAGAAGGTGCTAATAGTGGCGTAAAGGTAAGACAGCAAAATGTGATTATAGCAGAACAAGGGTAGCATTGTGTGAAAGAACAGCATGGAACAATTATTAGATGCCCCTGTAGGGGATGGGGTGGGGGGAGGGGGCAGTGGTGGGGGAAAAAAAGGATAGAAAATGAAAAAAAAGGGGATAAAACTATGGATGAATGAATAAAAATAAAACAAGTGGGTAAAGAAATGAATGTTGAAAAAAGGGGATGAAAAAAGGGGGTGGGGATGGAGGAGAGAGTTCATGATCTGAAATTGTTGAACTCAATATTCAGTCTGGAAGGCTGTAAAGTGCCTAGTTGGAAGATGAGGTGCTGTTCCTCCAGTTGGCGTTGAGCTTCACTGGAACAATGCAGCAGGCCAAGGACAGACATGTGGGCAGCTCCCAATGCGGTTTCCTCTACATTGGAGAGACTAAACGCAGTCTGGGTGACTGCTTTGTGGAACACCTTCGGTCTGTTCGCAAGCATGACCCAGACCTTCCTGTCGCTTGCCATTTCAACACTCCACCCTGCTCTCATGCCTCCCCCCCAGCCCCCCTGCCGACCCCCTCCCCCAACCCCATCCTCTACAGGGCCACCTGTTACTTGTTCCATGCTGTTCTTTCACACAATGCTACCCTTGTTCTGCTATAATCACATTTTGCTGTCTTACCTTTACGCCACTATCAGCACCTTTTTTTAGCATTAACTACAACCATTAACAATCCCTTTGTCCTTCTGTTCATGATATCTTTGTCAATCCCTCCTTTGTCCCCACCTATCGCTGACCTTCTATCCAGCTCCACCTGTCCCACCCCCTTTAAACAGTATAAATTTCTTCACATTTCCACTTCTCTTCAGCCCTGAAGAAGGGTCATGCGGGCTTGAAACGTTAACTTTTTTTTCTCTCTCCACAGATGTTGTCAGACCTGCTGAGTTTTTCCAGCATTTTCTGTTTCGGATTTCCAGCATCCGCAGTATTTTGCTTTTACCACTGTGGTAATTATGGTTTTATGTAACAGGAGTATACCTTTAAGAACAATGTTATAAAAGAAGATCACGTGATCTTGTGTAACCAATAGAGGAGTAGCGTGGGCTACCTCTGTAGCCAGTAGTGTGGAGATAGAGTTTGATGTGAAAACACACATGAGTAGCTGCTGAGTACCTTGTAAATAAACAGAATGTTTTCCACCTAAGAAGCGTCTGCTGATCAACTTTATTTATAGTACCAACTCGACCACTACTCACAACAAGTGTGCAATGAGGATCCACAAGATCCAACAACCACCTTTTCCTGTTTTCTTACATAACTGGGATGTCTTTGGAAGGGAACCTGTCAGAAATTAACTGCAGGGTTTCAAATTTTATCAAAAGGTTTCACTTCACAATCGCCATTCCGGCAAGGCTAAGTGACAGGCGGAAAGCAGCTGACATCACGGTTAGGGGGAGTTGGACATGAGGCAGGAGTCGGACTACACAGTATGGGTAGAGGGATGGCCAACTTTCTCTCCTGAGAGCGGATTGGTCGTCCCCTGCCCCCACAACCCATCTCCTGAGAGCGGATTGGTCGTCTTCTGCCCCCACAACCCATCTCCTGAGAGCGGATTGGTCGTCTCCTGCCCTCACAACCCATCTCCTGAGAGCGGATTGGTCGTCTTCTGCCCCCACAGCCCATCTCCTGAGAGCGGATTGGTCGTCTTCTGCCCCCACAGCCCATCTCCTGAGAGCGGATTGGTCGTCTTCTGCCCCCACAACCCATCTCCTGAGAGTGGATTGGTCGTCTTCTGCCCCCACAACCCATCTCCTGAGAGTGGATTGGTCATCCCCTGGCCCTACAACCCATCTCCTGAGAGCGGATTGGTCAGCCCCCATCACCCCCCCTCCACAATCCATCTCCTGAGAGCAGATTGGTCAGCTCCTTCTCCCACAACACATCTCTTGAGAGCGGATTGGTCAGCTCCTCCTCCCACAACACATCTCCTGAGAGCGGATTGGTCACCTGTTCTCTTGACCTTCCCCTTGAGAGTGGATTGGTCAGCCCCCACCACCCCCCCCCTCCACAATCCATCTCCTGAGAGCAGATTGGTCAGCAACTCCTCCCACAACACATCTCCTGAGAGCGGATTGGTCACCTGTTCCCTTGACCTTCCCCTTGAGAGCGGATTGGTCAGCCCCCACCACCTCCCTCCACAATCCATCTCTGAGAGCGGATTGGTCAGCCTCCACCACCTCCCTCCACAATCCATCTCTGAGAGCGGATTGGTCAGCCCCCATCTCCAGCAACCTGCCTCTGTTAAAACTGGAAGCAGGAGGGGTGGATGTCAAGATTGAAATTTTAAATACTTTTACCATCCCAGCCACCCCTACCTCACCTTGTCGGTTAAAATTCCTCCCCAGTACTCCAGTGAGGTATACAGTTCAGCATAACTTCCTTGCTGTTGCATTCTGTACTGACATTTATAAAACGCAGGGTTCTTTTTGTCTTTTTAAAACTTTTTCTGCCACCTTTAAAGATGTGCAAACCCCGAGGGGCGGAATTTAGTCGGTGGTGCACCATTCCTGATTTTTTTTTAAATTAATTAACGGGATGTGGGCTTCGCTGGCTGGGCCAGCATTTATTTCCCATCCTTAAGTTGCCCTTGAGAAGGTGGTGGTGAGCTGCCTTCTGGAACCGCTGCAGTCCATGTGGTGTAGGTACACCCACAGTGCTGTTAGGGAGGGAGTTCCAGGATTTTGACCCAGCGACAGTGAAGGAACGGTGATATATTTCCAAGTCAGGATGGTGAGTGACTTGGAGGGGAACTTCCAGGCGGTGGTGTTCCCATGTATCTGCTACCCTTGTCCTTCTAGATGGTAGTGGCCATGGGTTTGGAAGGTGCTGCCTAAGGAGCCTCAGAGAATTCAGGTGAATTCTTGATGGTGGAACAGGAAGAGGATGCCACTTCCGCTTTCGTGTCAGGAGCTGATGCCCATGTGATTCATATGAAAATTTAAAAGGCTGGCGGTGGGCACATGTAACATAGTGGAGGGGGCAGGTGTCCATAGGGTTCCCCTGTCAGGTGACAGTTGAACAAGTCCGGGCGGGCTATAATCAAGCCACCTGAAAGAGCAAGGAGGCTCTGCATCAAGGTCATAGGTTCTATATCCACCTCCATTCGTTTTGTAGATTGAGCAATTTATTTTTGCAACCCCTCACAACCCTGAGCACCCCCCATCAAACTTTTCCCTCCATCACTCCCCCCCCACCATTACAATGTATGGTCTTGGGGCCATCATCACAGCCCCATCCCCACCACCACCCTTCCCACCATCACCAGGCCTTTTGCAAGTATCACTGGAGATGTCAGAGCAAAGACAGAGGCCGTTCCCACAGTTCAGCGAAGCCTCCTTGCAGATTCTCCTCCAGGCCATCAGGGAATGGCAGGAGCTGCTCATTCCGAGCGATGGCAACAGGGGGCCTTCCCGACTGACCAAGGCGGCCTGGATGTAGATTGCAGAGGAGGGGGTCCACTGAACATCAGGGCTGCGCTGCCGGAAGAGGGTCAATTGATCTCCTTCCATCTGCCTGGGTAAGTGGCACAGTGGCATGGGATTGTCTCTCATGTGGGCATCAGGTTACGCACTTGTGTGAGTTTGCAGATAGGCTAAGGGGTGAATGGCATGATCATTCTCAGGACTGCATGGCACTTGAGGCCAAAGGGAGGGACAGTTTGACTTAGGTGAGCAATTGGATATAAACTAATACATTGATGGACTAGTATTTGTGACAGGAATGCGTGTGGACAAGGGGGTCAACTGGCACTTGTCAAGTCACTAAACTCTGGCAGGACAAGTGGACCCATAATGAAAAAAGAAACGGTGAAGAGGGGTGTCCAATCTCAAGGTCCTCACCGCTGCTGAGGAAGAAGCACCCCAGACTGCCAGGCCCATCCCTAGCCGTTGGCAAGGCTGAAGTGACAAGGCAGAAGAGTGAAAATGCATCTAACCTGGTGCTGCCATAGTGGGCGCTCAGGACCACGTGAGGAGCTGGACTGTGCTCACAGTCTCTGTGAACTGTGATGTGTTTCCTGCTTTCTTTATAGGTGTCCGCAATCCAGACTCCAGGCCTCAATCACCGGAGGCCAAAGACTCCACCTCTGGACACAATGACAACAATGACCCAGAGGATGCACTGTCACCTGCCTCTCCCCCACTCCCTGCCCGCTGAGCTATACCCACCTGTGTCGCAGAGGGGTCAAATGCAGAATTGAGGGCCACGTCCCTGTGAGCACAGCATAGGCCACATCCCAGCAGCTGAGGGAGGCTGTGACAGCTGAGGCTCCCCCCCTGACACTCAGAGGACTGCTGGGCACCAGGCCCCTGGTGAACCCCACGCTGCCGATGGGCCTCTGGTTGCAGCCATTACAAGCTTGCTGGAAATGCAGCTGAGGTTAGGAGAACATGTGGCGGCAATGCCAGGGGTTATGCGCCATTTTGCGCGGGGTATGGAGGAATCTCTGCAAGCCACGAGTTTTGCCATGTCTCAGGCATGTGAGCACATGGCTTCCTTCATGGAGAGGGTGGCGATCGCCATGGACAGCAAGGTTGAGCATTCGATCCATATACGCTCTGACCTGCACTCTGTCACTCTGACTCCATACATCAGTGGCTGGGTGAGGGGGGGGGTGCTGCGAGGCACCTTGACCTCCCTCCAGATGCCCCTTCCTCTCAGGGAGGCAGAGAGGTGCTATTGCGCACCCAGATGGAGGAGGCCAGCTGCCCCGGGGAATTCCTCTCAGGACACCTCCAGCGTGAGCGCTGTCATCTTCACCTCTGCTATCGACACCAGTGCCTCCCACAGGTATGACCAAGGAGGTTGCCCTTGCACCCGTGCGGGACACCCCCAGTAGGACAGAGCGTTCAAGGCCCTGGACCTCCAGAGGATACAGGTCAAAGTCATCGCAGGAAACTGGGCATCACATTGAGCAGCCTGCCTCCACCTCAGCTACTGATGTTGGCTTCACCCCAAGGTGTAGGGACAGGAAAAGAGAAAGAAAGAAAGCTTAAGGTTATGAGAGCACAAGGGTGTCATGGGTGTTGTAATATTCACTTTGTCACGGGTAAATATTGCACAACATATTGTTTCCACTTTATTCATGTGTGCATCATTATCTTTTTAAGGGAATTGATTAGTCAGAGAGCCAACTATATCAGCATGCCTCGTGGTTGGTACTTAGGATTACCACCTGTGATTAAACGTATTCCTGGAAGTTTCATCACATAACTTGCCCTCACGCTCCAGCCATTAGTCGGCCAGCACATCCATCCTTGTGATGCACAGCCTTCCTACGCCAATTGGAAAGCAAAAAGACACATTATCCAATTGGATGATGCTTAACTGTCAGCCAAATAGCTTTTTCCCCCTGTTTTCTGTATTTTCATATCTGGTAAAGAGAAACGTTCAAAGAAAATGATAAAAATAATCTTTTTGAATGTCCCGATGACTTTTCTTCAGTGTTGCACACAGCAGTGTCCTGGAGATTGATCTTCAATTCCTGGAGACTCCAGGCCAATCCTGGAGGGTTGGCAGCCCTATTGGCCCTCACTGATAGCAGCAGAGGAATGGTATACGCTCCCTTCTTGTATAGGAGATTATGGTGGTGTGTGTTTGCGCTCAGTCTTTTTTTACTGTTCATGTGTGCGTCCAATTTGATGTTTGCCAGTCTGTGGGACACAGAGGAACATGCGGGAATTGCAGACACTCCATTATAAGAGTTCTGAAGAAGAGTCATATTGGACTTGAAATGTTAACCCTGTTTCTCTCTCCACAGCAGCTGCCAGGCCTGCTGAGTTTTTCCAGCACTTTCTATTTCTATTGCCTGAGGTTATGTTGCACAGGGTCACCTTAAGTGCCTTATGTGAAGTCAAGGACCTGTAATGATGGAGCAGATTCTGAGATCTCGGTCCTGATAGGCTGTCCACTGGCGCATCAGTCGTCCTGGGTAACAGTTTTTCGTAGCGAGCATGTGTGACAGACGTCCCACTCCCCTTGCCATCCTAGGTGGGTGGGGATGCAGGTTCAGAGATGGCACCTGGGGAAGGTGGGGCGAGGTGGGGCTGGCATGGATTGGTAGACATCTTGAGCAGACAAACCTGTCCCGCCAATCGGAGAATGGTCATGTAGGTCCTTCAGTCTTGGGCAAATCTCATGTATGTGAGCTTGGCACATGTCTCCCTGGCCCTGGCATCCTGCAGAGGTTCATGCACATTCGTGCCCTCTTGTTCAGGCTCTTCCCATTCATCTTCATTTGAGGAGGAGTGTTGCTCCTCCCAGTCATTCAGACACGGGGGTTTGCTGTGTTGCTTGACCGCATTGTGCAATGCACGACATACTACGGCTATCCGTGTGGTGAGTACTGCAGAGCCCTCCCAGACTTGCCAAGGCAGAAGAAGCACATTTTGAACATGCTAATTTCTGTGCGATGAACACTCTGCTGGAGGTGTGGGCGCTGTGTTGTAGCAATCTTCGGCTGCGCTGTGGGGATGCCTCACTGGTGTCATCGACCAGGTCCCGAGGGCATTGCCCCTGTCATCCAAGATCCAGCGTCAACCTGAGCAAGGGCGTCAAAAAGCTCAGGGAGCTGTGAGCTCTGCAAGAGAATGAGTCATGAGAGCGCACCCTCTCCCTCTGCCCTTGAGGGTGTAGGAAGATTGGGTGTATGGAGGCCCATAGGATTCCACCAAGTGAACTGTGTGAAAAAGGTAGTTGGTGGTATGTGAACCCATGTGTCCATTGGTTCCATCCATACAGCTGCTGAGCAGTGAGATTTACCACCCCTCCCATTGTCTAGACCCAAAGTCCACCCACCTCACACTGGCCCCCTCCCACTTGGATCTGCACTCCTGGCAGCTACAAGTGAGGTTTCAGTGTGTGAGTGACCCTCGAATTGCAATCTGTGATCCTCCACACTCCCCCTATGAACATCCACTTTGTACCCATCACCCTTGACCCTCCCAACATTACTGTGCGCCTTTCCTCTGTAATCTATCAACCTTCCCCCCAACCCCATCACCCTGGACCTTGTCACCCTGGAAGTGTGCACGCCACCTCTTCGCTCTGAGCCTAACCTCATCCACATCAAGATTCCCCTTCTATCCCTACACCGTTCCCACATCGTCCTTACAGTTTCCATTAGATCCCGTGACCCAGCCTACGAGACCTTTGGATATCCTTACCTCAGACTGATCCTGCCCCTCCTACTAAACTGAACTCTCCCCTGTTCCCTCTGCCAGCCAGCACCCTGAGTTTAAGCCCCAGGACGCACATGTGCACAGCCTGACCGTGCCCTTTAGGCCCCCCCATTTTATTTATCTACACTGACTACACCCACCCACCTCCTGCCACACACAAGATGCCAGCCCTTCCCACTGTGCTTTTCCATACCCCAACCTTTACTCTCTCCCAGAGCTCCCTTTCAATCCACCATGCCCCTGAGGGACCCCACTCTCTGATCTCTCTTGGAGCTCCCTTTCACTCCTCCGTGCCTCTGACCCCAACCTCTGCTCTCTGTCAGAGCTCTCTTTCGCTTCTTCATGCCCCCGCCCCTAATATCTGTTCTCTCTTGGAGCTCTCTTGTGCCCTTCCGTGCCTCCACCCCCCAACCTCTGCCCCTCTGTCAGAGCTCTCTTTCACTCCTCCATGCCCCTGCCTGATCCTTCCGCCCTCCACTCACCCCTGACTTGCTGCTCCAGATCCTCCGTGCAATCTGCCATTCTCCTGCTCCCCTCCCTTGTGCCTCAGAGTTACCAAAGAAAACCACTCACCTCAAACACAACTGCACAAAGCCGAGTGGTGCACGCCAGCTTTATACAAATGTGAACCGGGTGCTGTGGTGCTCCCGTGTGCCGCTAACTTAATCTTGAAGGTGGGACTTAATTTCAAAAAGTTTTTGTAATGAGTATTCATGACGTGCAAATTGGATTGGGGGTGTGGCTATCTTATGAGGAAAGGTTGGACAGGCTGGGTCTGTATACATTGGAGTTTAGAAGATTGAGAGACGATCTTATTGAAAAATATATGATCCTGCGGGGACTTGACAGGGTGGATGCTGAAAGGATGTTTCCCCTTGTGGGAGAGACTTAGAACTAGGGGACACACATTAAAAATAAGGGTCTCCCGTTTAAGACGGAGATGAGGAGAATTTTTTTCTCTCAGGGGGTAGTGAGTCTTAACTCTATTCCCCAGGGAGTGGTGGAGGCAGGGTCAATGAATATTTTTAAGGCAGAGGTAGATAGATTCTTGACTAACAAGGGAGTCAAAGGCTATTGGGGGGTAGGCACGGATGTGGAGTTGAGGCCACAATCGGATCAGCCATTATCTTATTAAATCGAGGAACAGGCTTGAAGGGGCCAAATGGCCTATTCCAGCTCCTAATTCATATGTTCGCAAGCAGGAACCTGCCATGGGATAGTGTGAGGTCCAACCCGCCACTGCCATTCCCCTGACTTAATTTTTTATTCTGAACCCGCCATCATGATTTTGACATTTCGGCCTGTGTCTGGTTAACTCAGCCCACCAGCCACGTTTCCCGCTCCCAAAGTCTTCATTCAATTCCTGTCCCGGCTCTCTGCCCCTGTGGGCCCCTTTAAAATTGAACCATATCATTTATATTATCTCTCCTCATTCTTCAATCCAAAATGCATTCCTTCATACTTCACATCGGTGTGTAATAACTTGGGCAAAGCATTATTGAAAGGGCATTTGGACTTCATTAGGAAGTTGGTACACATGAATACTCTTCCCCCCACTTTTCTCTCCTCCCTATGCTCTCAATCCCAGATGCAGTCAAACATTAGGGAGTACTCCCAGTGTCTTGGCCAATATTCCCTGAGGAATATCCCCCAGTTAACACCATCTAAAGCAGATTCACTTCCAAACTGCTGATGGGATTTTGCTGTGTACAATTAAAATGGCTGCCACATCAGCTCGTGACAAGCCACTGCCCCACTGAGTCATGCACAGGAATGTGAAACACTTTGAGGCATTTCTGTCCAGAGTGATAAGGCACCATACAGATGAAAGTCTGCTCGCCTTTTAATTGCAATCGTCAAAAAGAAAGTGCTTGGCAAATCTCTTTTCATCTGCTCACAGACGCCTGACACATTGAGGTGAATCTTATTGAAATGCACCATTCTGTCATTTGTGTGTGTGTGTGTGTGCATTGTCACTGGGATCGAAACAGAATCTTGTCTTGCTTCAAACTAAAATTCATATTATGCTTTCATCATAAGAAACATTAAATAGGACAATGGAGATTATGAATTTAAAATGAACCTCTTTAACTGCAAATTGAAAAGAATTCTTCTGTCTCTGTCTGGATTAAAACAATATGCAAATACTGTACAGGAGTCTAATACATTAGAGACACACACATACCACACACACACACACAAACACTTTATAGAGGGAATGTGAGGAAGAACTTTTTTACAGAGTGAGTGGGAATGATCTGGAACTTGCTGCCCACACGGGTGATGGAAATGGGCACAAACAATGATTTCAAAAGGACCTTGGATGGGCACTTGGGGCAAATGAAGTTGCAGGCTTGCGGGGGTAGGCGGGGGAGTGAGACTGATTGGATTGCTCTACAGAGAGCCACCATGAGTCGATGGGATGACTGGCCTCCCTGTGCTGTAAGGTCTCTACGACTCTGATTTAAAGCGCTTAGTACACTTTACAATGTTAAAGGCACTATGTAAATGCAAGTTGTTGCTAAGCCCCAGCCATTCTTTGAAGGAAGTCATTCCATGTTGAATGCATCAGAGCTTCAGTCCTGTCTATTGGTGTGGATGTTTATAAAGACTTCACACACATTATGGTCACTAAGCTGTACAGTCATAACCATTGTTGTTCTGGATCATCCTGGTGTTGTGAAAGGTGCAATATGTGAGTAATATGAATTCTTTCTTATCTTTTTATTTGACATGTGTCTGGCATGAGCCTTGTCTAAAGTAGCAGCACTCTCCCCTGTGGGTCAGGAGGTGGTGGGCTCATACCTCACTCCAGAGACTCGAGCATGTAACCTAGGCTGACAGTATGCAATGATTGTCGCACTGTCAGAGAAGCTGTCTTTCAGATAAACAGACACTCTGTCTGTCTTCTCAGGTGTACAAGATCCCACAACACTGCTTTGAAGAAGGTCGTTCTGGGCAATGTTTATCCTACAATCACTAAAATAGATGACCTGTGCTCAGATTGGCTGTAGGTTTCCTCTATTATCACAGAAACTGCACTTCAAGAGCATTTCATTGACTGTGAAGATCTTTGTGGTGTCCTGAGGTCATGAAAGTTTTTCTTTCTTTTAAACAATAATAAAATCTGTCTTGTTGCAAAAAATTGGTGGCTCACTCTTTTTGTACATCAGAAGGAACACTGATTGAAGACATGTTAACATGCCCAGCCTTCCCACTCTGTAGCGATTGTGTGAGGCTGAAGTCATTCTTGTGTTCCAATTCCCCTATGGCATCATCCTTCCCTATCTCTGTAACCCCATTTACCCTAAAACCCTCAGAAAACTTTGCATTTCTTGAGCATCTTTGGCCCACCATTGGCGGCTGTGCCTTCAGCTGTCTTGGCCCCGAGCTCTGGAATTCCCTTCTCAAATCTCTCCGCCTTGCTCTCCATCGATAAGACTCCTTTAAACCTACCCCTTTAACCAAGATTTCTGTCAACTTCTTTGGTTTTGTGGCAAAATGTGTCTGCTTCTGCTCCTGCGAAGTGCCTTGGAATGATTTGTTACCTGAAAGAAGCTACGTGCAAGTTGGTGTTGTGGTCTCTGAGATTGAATTGCTGAAGAAATGGCCTTGGCTGCCTTATCAGAGGGGAGGTGAGAGTGACTGCCCTTGACATCAAGCAGCATTTGACTGAGTGACATCAAGGAGACTTAGCAAAACTGGAGTCAGTGGGAATCAAGGGGAGAAAACTTCGCTGGTTGGAGTCATACCTAGCAAAAAGGAAGGTGGTTGTGGTTGTTGGAGGTCAATCATCTCAGTTCCAGGATGCCACTGCAGGTGCTCCTCAGGGTAGCATCCCAGGCCCAACCACCTTCAGCTGCTTCATCAATGGCCTTCCTTTCATCATAAAGTCAGAAGTGGGGATGTTCGCTGATGATTGCACAATGTTCAGCACCACTCACAACTGCTCGGATACTGAAGGAGTCCATGTCCATTTGCAGCAAGACCTGGATAATATCCAGGCTTGGGCTGACAAGTGGCAAGTAACATTCGCGCCACACAAGTGCCAAGCAATAGGCATCTCCAACAAGAGAGAATCTAACCATTGCCCCTTGACATTTAATGGCATTACTATCACTGAATCCCTCGCTGTCAACATCCTGGGGTTACTATTGACCAGAAACTGAACTGGACTAGCCTTATAAATACTGTGGCTACAAGTGCAGTTCAGAGGCTATGAATCGTGTGACGAGTAACTTACCTCCTGACTCCCCAGCGCCTGTCCACCATCTACAAGGCACAAGTCAGGAGTGTGATGGAATACTCTCCACTTGCCTGGATGGGTGCAGCTCCCACAACACTGAAGAAGCTTGACACCATCCAGGATGAAGTAGCCTGCCTGACTGGCACCCCATTCTCCACCTTACACGTTCACTTTCTCCACCGCTGATGTGACAGTGACAGCAGTGTATACCATCTACAAGATGCACTGCAGCAATTCACCAAGCCTCCTTAGACAACACTTTCCAAACACATGACCTCTACCATTCAGAAGGAGAACGCAGTAGGTGCATGGGAACACCACCACGCGGAAGACCCCTCCAAGTTACTCACCATCCTGACTTGGAAATATATCGCCGTTCCTTCACTATCAGGTCAAAATCCTGGAACTCCCTCCCTAACAGCACTGTGGGTGTACCTACCCCACATAGACTGCAACAGTTCAAGAAGGCAGCTCACCACCACCTTCTCAAGGGCAATTAGGGATGGGCAATAAATGCTGGCCTAGCCAGTGACGCCCACATCCCATGAACGAATAAATGAAACAAAAATTTAATTTCACAAGAAAGAGTGTTTTGCATTTATTTAATGCCTTTCATTACCTCAGCATGTGCCAAAGCTTTTTTACAGCCAAGGAACCACTTGTCAAAAGTAGCACTGAACAGATATGAAGTGAATTATTCTGTGAAGAGCCTGACTCCTGGATCCTGCCACTTTTCTGCTGCTGTAAATCACAGTTTGAGATCAAGGCAGACTAAAATTGTCGTGGGTTGGCATGACATTCGTCTGGTCTGGTATCTTAGTGACTTATGACTTATGTTAAGAGTTTGTGAGTCATTGACCTCATTAAAATAATAGGTTGAGCAAAGTCATCTGAGCTCATTGAGCTCTGTCTGAACATCTCTACTATCCTCATCAGAAATAAACAAGGAACATACAAATTAGAAAGGGATACAGGCGCTGGAGAAAGTGCCAAAAAATTTAAAGGATGATATCAAACTGGGAAGTTATATCTATCAGGAAAGACTTAACAGGCTGGACCTCTTTTATCCAAGAAACAGAAGGCTGAGGGGTGACTTGGGACCGGTCTTTAAAATGCTGAAAGGGGTTGGTATGATAGACTGAGACTCATAGAATCATTGCAAAATGAAGGAGGCAGTTTGGCCCATCGAGTCCCTGCTGGCTCTCTGCAGAGTAATCCTTTGAGATGAGGTTTCGATTGTGGGGTTGGGGGCCCAAAACTGGAGGGTCATAAATATGAGATCGTCGTGAATAAATCCAACAGAGAATTCAGGAAAAGTCTGTTCCTGAGAGACTGGTTAGAAGGTGGAACTTGCTATCATACACAGTGAGTGAGGAAAATCACATAGATGCATTTAAGGGGAAAGTGGATAAGCACACGAGGGAGAAAGATATCTTGACAGGGTGAGATGAATTAAGACCGCAGGAGGCTTGTGTGGGACATTAACACCGGGTATAGACCAGCTGGCCTGGACAGTCTCTTTCATTGCTTTAATTTCTATGTAAACACAAAAATAAGAACCGAAGAATAGATTAGCAGAAACATCATTCTAAGAGCCAACATCGATTAGCTTGCAGTCCAGTAAGTCTGACTGGGACGTATGGGCATTGACTGTCTCCTGCAGTCTGCGTACCGGATGGGGTTTAGGATATATACTGTGAGACTTTAGCTTGTAACTCAAACAAAAATCATGGAACAAAAGGGGAAGAATGGAAAACCAATTATGAGACACCAATGAGACACAGGCTATGGAATCTGTGGCACTCCTTGCCAGCAGAAAATGTGTGTGACAGGTGGTGCACAGAAACTACCCCCACCTTGCACCCCTCCACCTGCTTGGCCAGGCTCACACTGTGGAAGTGCCCGACAATATCCCCAATACATTACTGCCTTTAGATAATGTATCAAACACAAACTCTGGGGCACCATTGTCTTGAGATGACATATCTGCTGAACAGTGACCAACACACAGGATTAAAGGGGTAATTAATAACAAATAGAACGGGCTGTGCCTTAAACTCTGAGCAACTACAGACTTAACAGTCCAGGTATCCGGCACGGACTGTGAAACTGAGGTAAAGGTATTTAAGGAACTGTGTATCCAGGCAAGATGACACCCTCAATGAGTTTAATGACAAGAGGCTTTCTTCTTGGTAAGTATCTGTGTGAGCCCCTGTGGTGATGGTAATGGTGCACAGAGGAGCAGAAAGAAGGCTACTTTGTATAAATAGAGACAGAAGCAGAGCTGGAGATTGACTGCAGCGGATTCCTGCCACAGGCTACACAGTGAGCGCTAAAAAGCTGAAACCTAATTGCCAGAGCAGATTTGAAAGACAGGTGAGAAAAACAGAAGGCAGTGCAGGAATAAAAATGAACACAATCAAACAGATTGTCAGGCTGGATTGAAGGAAAGCACATTTTCCCATCATTTTTGGACAATGGTTTTGAGCTGGATGAAGATTGTTCAATTGGTATTGACCTAAATCAGACTTTGGTGTTCCTTCCACCTTCCCAATAAACTGGAGTTGGTGGTAGACTGAAAATGTCCCAATAATAGTCAACTGTTAGTGCCGTTCCCTTTACATCCAATTCTGGGGTGTTTTGTATCCAAACATTCCATAGTCTTCTATGTTGCGCAGTACATTCTTCTTAGAGACTCTGAGCCATCCTGCAAGGTGAGGTTTAGTTCACTGAGTGTGTTGGCTATCCAATGTAGTCCTGGTCTTCCACATACTCCCTGCTCTGACTCCTTGGCCTGGCTAAAAGCTCCATCCATAAGCTGCACCAATAGGCTGCTGCTCAGGGACAGAGATACCCCATGAGTATTTACTTCAAGCAGGAGGGAGTGAGCCAATCTCTCCCATGGGAATGAGGAGATGGTTCCCATCACCCATCTCTCCTGTGGGAGCAATAAGGAGTTTCCCATCACCCATCTCTCCTGTGGGAGCAATAAGGAGTTTCCCATCACCCATATCTCCTGTGGGAGCAATAAGGAGTTTCTCATCACCTATCTCTCCTGTGAGTTCCAGGGGGAAAATGTCATCATTGTCCATCTCTCCTGTGTCACGCATGCTGCAAGTTCAGTGATAACACTCTTAAGTAAATGTGATACCAATTCTATCCACCAGCCCAGCGTCAGCATGGGCCTCTTAGAACTGTGTATAAAGGGGAGAGTGGCAATGGGAGAGAGGAACCTGGACTGCAATCAGTGTTGGCACCAAAGTATGACATGTTGAGAATGGCCCAAAATGCTGAGGTTATTGTGGAAGGCTGACAGTCCTAATGTGTGTTGATGATTGGTCATTTGTCAGTGACTGCAAGCCTAGATTGGTGGGTGACGGTGGACAGGGAGGGTGGGGGATGTGGAGGGAGGAGGGGTTTTCATGACTGGCTTCAGTGCTTCCTTCACCAGGTGTCTGCACACTCATGAGGGATAGCTGAGCAGTAACAGGGAGCCTGCTTATTTCCCATCTTGCTCCCCCCCCCCAACCCCCTCAACCGGGGGCACTGAGCGCTGCTCTAACTGGGACTGGCTAACTCTTGCACACTTGGGATTCCCCTTCCCAAGACAGAGGGGGAAGTGATTGATATGTGTTAGGTGTAATGGTATATGGTGGGGAGGGAGTAGTAGTCCCATTCTGACTTACCTGCTCGTATTTCTCCAGCTCAGTGTGGTAGATCTGCCGGATCTGGGTGAGCTTGGCTCTGTAGTCCGAGTGCTCGGCTGAGTTGTCGGTCGTTGCTCCCCCGGAGACAGCAGCGGCAGCAGCAGCAGCGGCGGCAGCAGCTGAAGCAGATCCCCCACCTTTCTCCGGCCCTGCGACACCCTCCGCCAGCAGCATGTTGTCCAGTCGTACGAGCTGGGGGTCCGGAGGCTCCTCTTCTTGAGCACCTCGGATACTCAACACTGTAAGAGAAGAGGGCAATGGTTAGAACATGATATCCAAGCTTCAGAGCACAGTCATGCCTTATACAATACAGGGAACCTGCAGGAGAGAGAGAGTCATAGAGTCCTGAGTGGGCCTAAGGCCGCCACTTTCACACCTGAAAAGCGTCCAGACTACTTCCCATTACCATGAAGGATAAGGTATCTAGAAAATTTGAGCAACAGGTGAAGCTAGCCCGTTTCACGCTGTTACTATGCAGTAGCAACACAAGTGATATTTTCCACTAACAGAATGCTGCTGTCAAGCCTAAAAGATGTACTGCCTATCACACAAATGAGTAATATGGTAAATTGAATTTCAGTGCTGGTGTGATGCCATATATGTGCGCCAAAGACTGGTGGATTGTATCAACCTTTGGCTATTTGCAATAGGCGGAGTACTGGCCACACTCAACCAGCCCGTGCTTATAAAACTCAGAACATAAAGCCTTATATTAGATGTGATTCTGCGATTGGACAGCACTTGCTGAACAATCCCAACTGTGCTAAGAATTACACTAACAACTAATTTAACATTATCATCTGGGTTCACAATGTGGCTCATTTATGTATGCCATAAGTTACATGTACACATAAGCATAAGGGCCTGTCCTCTGCAGCCAAAAGGAACATGTCCAGACATTGCACCTTTTTTGAATGAAACAAAAGTGTGGGGAACAATAGTTCCCTGATGCATTCTCCATAGCAACACCTCAACCAATCAGAGTCAACTTGCCAACCAATAAGCACCCTTTCTCATGCAGCACAAATTGTTCCTCCCTCTGAAATTTGGTATTCTTGTGTCTGTCCTGATGAGTGCAAGATGAAAAGCTTGAACAGCATGTCTCTTTTCTCAACAATACTCGAGAGTTATTATGGCACAGGAGGAGACCATTAGGCCTATCAAAGTCCATGTCGATGCTTCAGTCTGTCTCACTCCCCCACTCTATCCCTGTAGCCTTGCAAGTTTATTTCACTCATGTGCCCATCCCAGAGAGGACAATTGGCCAATGCTAGTTTTCCGACAATCATTTGAAATGGCCCAGAGTGACACGGAAGGGTCAGATAGACCATTTTTTTAAAGTAGCCTTGAAATTCAATGGGCATGTAACTTCACAATTCTCAGCTGCCGGCACCAAACTGCACTTGCAAGATGTGAGTGTCGGAGCTCTGGGTGCGACTCGTATTCCTAAATCTCTGTGCTGCACTCCCTGCAATCTTGGCTCCCCACTGGGAGGGCAGAATCACTCAGATTAACCCTGGGCCTGACAATGGGCTGGGAAACCAAGAGCAGGTGTGTAGTCAACACAGCAGAGTAGCAGTTTCTACCTCGCTCAGCACAGTCTCATTGCAAACAAGTTTATTCAGACTTCTTCATTCTTGTACTTGAATCCCCTTGCAGTAAAGGCCAACATGCCATTTGCCTTCTTAATTGCTTACTGTATCTGTGTCCCTCGTACCAGCACACCCAAGTCTCTTTGAACATCAACATTTACAAATGCACCTTTTAAAACCGAGGCTAACACAAGTTAGCTCACCTCATCTGGAACAGGGGAACAGATGTAATAAATTATCTCATTTCAGAAGGAAAAAGCTGTAAAAACTGCCAGCTGTAAATCCATCTGAGTTTGGGAAACAGAGATGGCCAATTCATGTTCAGAATAGTCAGCAATTTGTCAATCAGGTTTAGTAAGAGAGGGCACCAGTATATATCTATAATAGTCTAGTATACTTCACAGGAGCTGAGGAAGAAAGCCTCTGAATCTTTGCTTTCTGTCCTGCCGATGGAGTCAGAATATTGCTGCTCTGACTGTCCTGCAATTCCTGTTGCAAGGTCCACACTCAGAAGCCAGGGTCAGTTATAGTGATTTCCCCACCCCTGCTGATGTTTACTGTCAAAACTTATATCAGCTTGGCTCAGGGGTTATACTCTGACCTCTGAATCTGGAGGCTGCGGGTTCAAATCCCACTCCAGAGGCACAAACACATTGTCCAAGTACTGTGGGAGTGCTGCACTGTCAGACATGCTGTTTCCAGGATAAGGTATTAAACCAAGGCTCTGTCTGCTCTCTCAGGTGAATGTAAAATTTCCCATGGTGCTATTTTGAAGAAGAACAGGAAAGCATTTGCTGGTGACCAGGTCATTAATTATCAATCAAGATCCTGAACGGTATTGACAAGGTGAATGTCGAAAGGATGTTTCCTCCTGTGGGTGAGTCCAGAACTAGGGGGCACTGTTTTAAGATTATGGGTCGCCCTTTTAGGGGAGAGATGAGAAGAATTTTTTTCTCTCAGAGGGTTGTGCGACTTTGGAACTCTCTGCCTCAGAAGGCGGTGGAGACAGGGTCATTGAATATTTTTAAGGCAGAGGTTGATTGATTCTTGTTAGGCAAGGGAATCAAAGGTTATCAGGGTTAGATGGGAATGTGGAAATCGAAACACAAGGAGGTCAGCCATGATCTTATTGAATGGCGGAGCAGGCTCGAGGGACCGAATGGTCTACTCCTGTTCCTACTTCTTATGTTCTTATGTCACTAAAAGCAGGTTAGCTGGCCACTAACACACTACTATCTGTGGGATCTTGCTGTGCAGAAATTGGCTGTCGTATTTCCTACATCACAAACGTGACCACAGTTCAAAAAAGCGCTACAGTGTTTGGAAACACTCCGGGAACCCGCAGGCAGGGACAGATGCCAGCGTCAAAAAGTGCCCAACCTCACAAAAATCCTCTAACCAAGGTCACTGAAGAGCTGTTACCCTTTGGCACAGACCTTCCGAGGATCATCACTGGATTGCCACTCTGCTCCTACCTTTCTGTGCCACTCCGGAGATCCACATTGCTGGCCAGGATTTCTGATCCCGGCTTCTCCAGAACTCAGTGCCGGAGATATTTTCGGAGGGTCCTGGGGGATAGGGGAATTGCCCATCGGAAGTTCTAACTTCCCGGGCAATTCCCATGCAGTCAGTGCGTTGGGGTGTCCAAGCGTCCCGATGCACATCTTGGAGTGGGGGTGGGGGGGGTACATCCAGTCTCCGACGATCCGGAGAACAGAAGACCTGGGCTGTCATATCACTGCTGTTGATGACGAGCAGCCACCACGTTTCCCTATATAACAAAGTTTTGGAGTAATTAGTCCGGGACGATGCATTTAGAGATGTGACTGGGCATGGTACAGATGCAAGGACTTCCTTTATTCCATTTCCCATGGCCAATTGAAGCCTTAAATGGAGGCGACTGAGGGCTGTGTACCAGTGGACACCACGATCCAGAGCGTGTCAGAATATTCAGAAAGGAAGGGGCAAAAAGGAAGAGAAAAAGATCTCGTAATCAAAGCACAATCAAATTAAGACAGAAATGGAATTGGGGAAATGCAACAGAGTTAAACAATAACCCATTTCTCCCTGGCCAGGCCTTTGAAATTTTTGTGTATGTCTCCGCGACTATCCTGAAGGACAGCTCTTGCTCCATTGATTTGAGGGTTATGGCCCTTCAAGAACACATCCTTTATAGGGTTGGCGTCCGACATGACCACCTACCCCCATGAGGTAGGGAGCCAATTAGGCTCAAAAGGAACCTTGTGGAAGTTAAAGAGGCCAACTGGGAGTTTCTGGGATGGGCGGGGAGTTTAACTGCCTGAAGGTGGGCAGCCAGTGGGCAGGCCGGGGTGTCAGTGCCCCAAGAAGGACTAGAGGCCATCCTTGCCTGTCTGCAGGGGTGTAGCCAAAGGCAGGCTTGCAGAGAGATGGCACCCTCTATCCCACTCCTCCCCCACTGCCCCCCGTAGTGGTGGGCTAGCTGCTTTCTTGATTAATTTTTTTTTGAAAAGTGGCTGAGAGGGCAGCTTTCTGTGAGGCGTTGGCAGAATCTTGAAACTCTCTCCTGAAAACAGAACCAATACCAGATCAATTGCTGGTTTTAAAACTGAGATTGATGGATTTTTCCTAACAAAAGGTATTAAGGGACATGAGGCAAAGTCAGGTATTATAGAATTAGGTCACAGTCTTGCAGATCAGCCGTGATCTCATTGAACGGTAGAGCAAGCTCACAGGGCTAAATGGCCTCCCCCCTGTTCCTATGTTTATATGA
The DNA here is from genome assembly GCF_964194155.1 of Cetorhinus maximus. NCBI lineage: Eukaryota > Metazoa > Chordata > Chondrichthyes > Lamniformes > Cetorhinidae > Cetorhinus > Cetorhinus maximus. Next base: position 79,778,752 of record NC_135895.1, on the reverse strand, counting down.
GAGGAAATGCTGAGAGCTCTCGCACCATCACTGGTGCAGTCTATAATCACAGCATTGAAATCCAGTTTAAATGTAAGCTTCAGAACTTGCAATGGGAACACTGTGTCTCCTGCCAGTGCAAGTTGCCCACAATGATGGCCGCCGATACACGCCTGCACTTGTGCACTGGTCCATACATGCACAGAAAACCGATGACAGCAGCCCGATTAAAAAACATTTGGGAAGCATAACCACACATTTTGGTGGTGAGAATGAATGTTTGCAAGTTATTCCCTGGTGAGAATGAATGTTTGCAAGTTATTCCCTGGTGAGGATGAATGTTTGCACGCTAGAGCCACTGCGCAGGGGGTTTATTGTACGTTGTAAGGGAACAATCACAGGAATATGAATAGGTTTTCACTTGTTTATCTGTTTCAGTGCTATAAGCGCTTTTGAGGCTGTAATGAGTAAAGGTGCATGCACAGAATCTTCAAGTGTCAAAAACGCTAAAGATTCAGAGCCTCCCATTATTTCCACCTGACTCAGCAGCTTTAAATTTGGAAAGATGCCTGATAGGGAATGGGTGAAGGGATTACAGTATTTACTTGACAGGGTAAATGGGCCAGAGGTGTGGCCTTGTTGTCTATATAAGTATCACACTGAGGTTGGGGGGGTTCTGATCTTCGTCACTCACAATGGCATCACAGAGTGACGTGTGCCACTGCGCAATGCACCGCGCTGTCGGCAAACGCAGCCTAACGGGAAACATTGACAAAAGTGTGACAACAGGAAGCAAAGCTTTGCAGGCAGGAAGTAGGTGCTGATGTACGATGTTTCAATGCATATTTAATCATTAATAAAATTATAAAGTGAGGCAGGTCTGTGCGCGTTGCCTGTCTGTCAAACTGTAAAGAATCTCTCACACCGCTGATGTGTGGATGTGTGTCCCACTTTCACCTGATTGGCTCATATTCATAAACCAGCAGGCAAAGCACAATCAGTCTGCAGTGCACCCAATCAGCAAGCAGAGAACAGGAACCAAAACTGGCAATCCCGAGGATCAAATAAAAATTAGAAATCACAAATCAGCCAAAGTGACCAAGCAAAGAACTAAATCGTTCCAAATGTTCTGCAAAACGATTTTATCTGTCATTTTGTCCCTCAGCCATCTGAGAGTTAAAAAAAAATACAACATGGCCAACATGTGAAAACATTGCTAAACTTGCAGTAACTATTTGAAGCCAGCCACTAAAGTGCCCAAACCATATTTCACATGAGAGTTGTTAAGCTTTGTTTTAGGTTAAGGTTGCCCAACTCTGTTTGGACGCAGGCTGGGAGATTTGGTCACATGACCTCCAGCTGCCCCACCCCCACACTTCTGTCATTGATGACCCAAGGTGTCCATCCTCGTGACATTCTCTCCTCCTGGGAAGCGCATAGACTCTGTTACCCAATTGATTAACAGTGAAGAATCCCCCAAATGTCCTTTTCCTCCAAGATGCTATATTCTTATACAAGAAAGTTCAATAAAAATGTATTGAACGCCACCCCCCACCTCCCCCCCCACCCCCAACAACTCCGAGCTTTCTCCAGGATGGCTCGCAGCAGTGTTCTGGAAATTACTCTTCAATCCCCAGAGATCGCTCCTCAGTCCTGGAGGGTTTCCAACCTTTATAAACAACACATAGCCAGAGGCCTGGACCGTGAGGTCGCTTCTGAAGCTGATGTCTGAGTTTTTGTCCCTGAGTAATACCACTGTGGAGGGCTGCCACATTTCTGATAAGCCCCGCTGCTGCTGCTCTCTCAGGTATCCTCCCAATCAAGTTCTTCCTGGTCTTGCCCAGTTACCCTGAACTGTCCAGGCTCCGGAGGGAGGGAGGGGGTACAATTGTGTCACAGTAAATGAGTGGCCCTGGTGTTAAGTTACGGTAAGTTATGTAGCAAAATGCTCCTAATGCTATCAAGCAGCACATGATTCACTGTGACCAATGCTATATACAGCCAGATATACTGTCATATATTATAAATATATAAAACACACATATATACATTGTGCAAACATTTATATATACAAACACACACACACTGATCTTCTTAAGGTGCCATGCCCTCAGAGGGCATTGGCAGCCATGGATATCTTGGCCCATAGTATGTTTGGCAATCAGGTACTACAGTGGCTTGCCATTGCTTTCTGCAGATGGTTGACCAGGAATCTCTCCCACTCATACCACCTGCCATTGGTGTGTGTTGGAAGGATTTACAAGTTGATAATCAATCTGTTTGGACACATTATGAACACACCTTCCTTGGCCATCAAGCCCTGAAGTGGGACCTGAACCCGGACCTGCTGGTTCAGCGGCAGGTACACTGCCCACTGCGTCACAGGGCCTCCCATATATATACACATACTTTCTTTATTTACATACACACATTTACAGATTATCTATACCTTTATATCATACACAAATATTTATGCATACACACATGTTTCTATTTCTAAATAAATGTATAAATCGTTTTTCCGAAGAAGAATCATGTTAGATTTGAAATGTTAACTCTATTTCTCTTTCCACAGCTGCTACCAGACCTGCTGAGTTTTTCCAGTGCTTTGTGTTTTTATACTATATATATATATATATTGTGTGCACATAAAACAAGAGAGAATCTAATTATCGCCCCTTGATGTTCAATGACCTTACCATCACTGAATCCCCCACTATCAACATCCTGGGGCGGGGGTTACCATTGACCAGAAACTGAACTGGACTAGCCATATAAATACTGTGGCTACAAGAGCAGGTCAGAGGCTAGGAATCCTGCAGCAAGTAACTCACCTCCTGACTCCCCAAAGTCTGTCCACCATCTACAAGGCACAAGTCAGGGATGTGATGGAATACTCCCCACTTGCCTGGATGAGTGTAGCTCCCACAACACTCATGAAGCTGGACACCGTCCAGGACAAAGCAGCCCGCTTGATTAGCACCCCATCCACAAACATTCACTCCCTCCACTACTGACGCACAACAGCAGCAGTGTGTACCATCTACAAGATGCACTGCAGGAATTCACCAAGGCTCCTTAGACAGCACCTTCCAAACCCAAAACCACTACCATCCAGAAGGACAAGGGCGGCAGACAGATGGGAACACCACCGCCTGGAAGTTCCCCTCCAAGTCACTCACCATCCCAACTTGGAAATGTATCGCTGGAAAAACCCTGGAACTCCCTCCCTAACAGCACTGTGGGTGTATCTACACCACATGGACTGCAGCAGTTCAAGAAGTCAGCTCACCACCACCTTCTCAAGGGCAACCAGGGATGGGTAATAAATGCTGGCCCAGCCAGCAAAGCCCATAATCCCAAGAATGAATTTTAAAAATTAGGTATATGGAGATAGATACAGACACAATACAGACAGAGTCACACATGCACACACAAAAAGCATAATCACACACATACATACTCACACACAAAGCACACACAAATACACATGCACACAAAACATACACATACGCACACACACAGAGACGTGCACACCAAAAACACACACATACATACACACATGCGGACAGGCAGACAGACAGACAGACACACATACACACACACATACACACTGGGTCCCAACTGAGGGCCAGGGTGTGGGGAGTCCTGACTGGTGATTCCCAGTCCTGCCCATTCCCGGTGGCTAGAGGCTCACACCACCACCTGGAAGCTTTATGCTGCAGCTGGGCAGTGGTGACAGGAGCCCACCAGAATGGCTACAGATTGTTGGCCTCAGTGTCTTAATGAACCAGGAGAGCTTTTAGCCAATAGTGAAAGAGCAGGAATATGTTTGTGAATAAATTGAACATTTTAAGTTTCAAGAGCTATGAGAAACCACTCATGGGCAACATCTGCTTGCTGAGACAATCACAACCTACCATTTGGACTACATCATCTTGGGGATGCATAAACCAGCCAAACCAGTTTCCATTTCGTTACTGCCTCCTAATTAACCGAGAATGGCATCCCTTCATGACATTTCAAATTCCTGAGTGATCCCTCTGACCCTAGCAGTGCCCCGGGGCCGACCCTATCAACAGCCTTCCACCATCACTCATTTCGCTCAAGAAGACCAAATACACATTTGGTTATCTGGCTGACCATTTTCAGGAGGCAAATGGGGAAGGGGGGCCTCCAGGGTTGGGCGAGAGCTTTCCCATTTCTCCAGAGGCCACTCAGGCTGACAACCTTTTGACCTGAAAGGGTTTACTTAAGTAATAACACATCAGTCATTCATTCCACACATAACATGAGGAGCTCAAGGCTGTACGGTCAGTTTATTTGACTTGTTTAAGTGCAATTAAAGAGGTAGTGTGGAGCTTGTCAGGCTAGTTGTCACACTCTAACACACTGATGCATGTCACCACAATCTTATCTAGACAGTCACACAACTAGAACTAATAGATCAACTACAGAGCTAGTACAGAAACCGAATTCTCATAAGCATTGCAAACTCTAGTTACCGTAGATCACAGTGTATAAGGCAACCCCATTTTTTTTCAGTGTCAAAAATCATGGGCAGAATCTTCCGGTCGGCGTGCGGGGGCGGGGCCAACATGCCAACGCGTAAAATGGCACGCGGTGACGTCGGGCTTGCGTCCCGACAACATCGTGCGCCATCGCGATATTTCGTTTGGCGGGCGCACGCTGGAGTCAGCTGCACGCCCGCCGAAATGTTAAGGGCCTATTAAGAACATTAAGAACTCAATTAAAGTGCTCAAGAGCGCTGCCCGTCCAACCTGAAGGTTGGCGGGCAGGCGAAAAGCCCAAGCGGCCTTCGCGTTTTGCAGGGAACCTCGTCCACGGGCGGGATGAGGTTTCCTAAAGCTTTTATGAAACCAGTGAATACGTTTTCCCACTTTTACAAACATGTCCCAACTCATGTGACAGTCACATGAGGGGGCGTGTTTGAATAAATTTCTAAATCGATTATTTAATTCTTTTCATATCCACTCAATCTCCCTGAAGCTGGTTTTAGTCTAAAAATCGTAACATTTGCTAGCTCGCCAAATAACCATGCTGCAGTGAAGCCATTTGGAGTCAGTGGAAAACTGATGCGAGAATGGAAGAAGGAGGAATCCGCCCTAAAGATGATGCCCAAGACCAAATGAGTCATGTGAACAGGGACCAGCCACTGGCCTTATTCTGCAAAGCACATATCAGAATGGGCCCTTGAAAATGGTCAGAATGTTTTCACTGTCACCAGAAATGCATTGCACACATACACACTTAATTAGGCCAAATCAAACCGAATTCGGCAAAGGTTTCAGAGCAACAGCCATTAGGCGTAACAAAAACTAGAAAATGCTGCCAGGCCAGCTGAGTTTTTCAAGCATTTTCTGTGAAAGGATGATTCCGAAACTGAAAGTGCCAAATCTGATCCAGAGAGGGAACCTGGCAATGATGCCAAAGTCAAAGTAACTCGATGAATCTGATGAACCCTTTGTGTCAGATGCTGAAGGTGATGAATTTGATGGGTTTTAAAACACTTTCAATGTGGTTAAAGGTGTCTTTTGTAGAATTAGTTCACCCAATAAAACATGTCACGTGGATTTAATTTGAATTACCAATGTTATGTTTTCTTCTCACATTTCAAAATGGCGGCCACTCACACCCGCACCAACGGTTCACATTTCATGCTCATGTATAAGTTGACTCCCGTCCTTGGAAGGAGGTTTTAAAGCTACGAAACACTCCTTTCAAGTGAAGCACCATTTCACTTGCACTTCCCTCAATTTAGTCTACTGCATTTGCTGCTCGCAATGCGGTTTACTCTACATTGGAGAGACCAAACGCAGACTGGGTGACCGCTTTGCAGAACACCTTCAGTCTGTCCGCAAGCATGACCCAGACCTCCCTGTGGCTTGCCATTTCAACACACCACCCTACTCTCTTGCCCACATGTCCGTCCTTGACCTGCTGCATTGTTCCAGTGAAGCTCAACGCAAACTGGAGGAACAGCACCTCATCTTCCGACTAGGCACTTTACAGCCTTCCGGACTTAATATTGAGTTCAACAACTTTAGATCATGAACTCTCTCCTCCAACCCCACCCCCTTTCTGATCCCCTTTTTTCCAATAACTTATATAGAGTTTTCTTTTCCCACCTATTCCATTATTTTTAAATATATTTCCATCCATTGTTTTATCTCTACCTTTTAGCCTTTTTCGATCCCTTCCCCCCACCCCACCCCCACTAGGACTATCTGTACCTTGCTCGTCCTGCTTTCTACGCTTAATGTCACCATTAGCACATTTTTTAGCTAATATCACCACCGTCAACACCTCTTTGTCCTTTTGTCTATGACATCTTTTGGTTATCTCCACCTATCACTGGCCCTCTATCCAGCTCTACCTGTCCCAGCCCCCCTTAAACCAGCTTATATTTCACCTCTTTTCTATTTTTCCTTAGTTCTGATGAAGAGTCATTCGGACTCAAAACGTTAGCGGTGTTCCTCTCCGCAGAAGCTGCCAGACCTGCTGAGTTTTACCAGATATTTCTGTTTTTGCTTTAAAGCTACAAAGGTCAACTTATACACCACGATCTACAGTAAATGTATTCCTGGAGGTCTCATTACACGACTGCCAACCATCGACAGCCCTCAAACTTGCCAGTGGTCAACTGACGCCTCAATCACAGGATTATATAGGAAGAGGCCTTTTGGCCCATCAAGTCCGTGCCAGCTCTTTGGAAGAGCAATCCAGTTAGTCCCACTGAACAACAACAACTTGCATTTATGTAGGTGCCTTTAACACAGCAAAACACCTCAAAGCGCTTCACATTATCAAATGAGGTTAGAGGCCGAGGCATATTAGGTCAGATGACCAAAAGCTTGGTCAAACGTCAATAAGTATTTTAAAGAGTTGAAAATGGCTTTAGACTAAGGGTTAAGACAGCAGCAACGGATTCAGTCCATCGTCACAGTGTTCAGCCTTCCGACGGCAGTCAGAAAGAGAGTCATTTCTCTGTTATCTGATTGGGTGACGGACTGTCAGTCAAAGAGCCTTGCTTTCTCATCTCCAACATTCTGTTGACTAAAAAATGGAAGCGCCAGAAGAAAATGATTCAACTCCCACATGAGGTTGTTTAATTGCTCCTATGATTTTCCTCCTGGGATTTTCACTCGGACCAGTGCCCTGGAAACTCATCTTCAGTTCCTGGAGACTCCAGGGCAATCCTCGAGAGCTGGCAACTACTTTACTTCCAACTGCTAACCCGTGTGAAGCTGGAGTCGCTCTACAGGCGGATATTTCAGGGCCTGAGACTCTGCAGCGGTACAGACAGCAAGACTGCGAACTTGGCACTTGCCTTTTAATAAATGCCTGACATTGCAATAAAAGTGCCTTTAAAATGAAAGGAATGACTCCATACCAGCTCAGGAATAAGGTGGAAGGGAATGGGGCTCTGAGCCAGTTAGGGAGAGCTCGGCTGAGGCAACAGGAGGCTTCAATGAAGAAAAATGGGTATTGAGTTGGTTTACCAAAGTGGAGAGGTGGTTAGGGTTCGGGAGGGAAGTTTCAATGGGACTGAAATGCTGACCATCAGTGTTGGAACAAGGAGGGGAGGGGTGTGGGGAGAGTTTGGAGGAGGAGCTGCACACAAGGTCAATGTCAGAAACAGAGAGAGGAGGGACAAGCTGAAATGATAGAGTGAGACAGAGACAAGGATTTTGAATCGAGTGTTAAAGACAAGGAGCAGTAAGAGAATCATGGGCGAGTGTGTCTTAAAGCACAACATGGGGCCAGCAGCTGAGAAACCACATCCAGGCAGTATTCCGCCATCTCTACCTCACACAGAAATTAAAACACTGAAAAAGGTCCACGTTGGTCTTTAGCCTCCTAACAGACGGTTCTCCGAATTCCAAACTGTTCCCGCATCCCTTTACCCTCATTTCTTTCATTCATCTGTCCAACCTGTTTGGAAATGTTTACAAAGGGCTGTGTTACAATCACTAACTCAGACAAGGATTTCCACCCACACAACTCTCTGTCTAAAAACGTTGGGGTTAGTTCTTGGTCTTAAATCACTTCCAATTAAAGTGTTCAGACATTGCAGGGTGGGTAGAACTCTTGCCTCGGAGGCACACAGTAGTAGGGCTGACTCGCACTCCAGAGGCATAAGCACTAAAACCAGGCCGGCGCAGTACTGAGGGAGTGCAGCACTGTCACAGGGTCAGTACTGAAGGAGCGTTGCACTGTTGGAGGGATAGTACTGAGGGAACGCTGCACAGTCGGAGGGTCTCTACTGAGGGAGTGTTGCACTATAGGAGGGTCAGCATTGAGGGAGTGCTGCACTGTTAGAGGGTCAGTGCTGAGGGAGTGCTGCATGGTTAGAGGCTCTGTACTGAGGGAGTAATGCACAGTGGGCAGGGAAGTACTGAGTGAATTCTGCACTGTCGGAAGGTCAGTACTGAGGGAGCGCTGCACTGTCGGAGGGTCAGTACTGAGGGAGAGTTGCACTGTTAGAAGGTCAGTACTGAGGGAGTGCTGCACGGTTAGAGGCTCTGTACTGAGGGAGTACTGCACAGTGGGCAAGGAAGTACTGAGTGAATTCTGCACTGTCGGAGGGTCAGCACTTGGGGAGCACTGCACTGTCGCGGGGCAGTGCTGAATGAATGCTGCACTGTCAGAGGGGCAGTACTGAGGGAGTGCCCGCACTGTTGGAGAGGCAGTACTGAGGGAGTGCCGCACTGTCGGAGGGTCAGTACTGAGTGAATACTGCACTGTCGGAGGGTCAGTACTGAGGAAGTGCTGCACTGTCAGAGGGTCAGTACTGAGGGAGTGCCGCACTGTCAGAGGGTCAGTACTGAGGGAGTGCCGCACTGTCAGAGGGTCAATACTGAGGGAGTGCCCCACTGTCAGAGGGTCAATACTGAGGGAGTGCCGCACTGTCAGAGGGTCAGTACTGAGGGAGTGCCGCACTGTCATACAGTCAGTGATGAGGGTGTGCTGCAGTGTTGGAGGGGCAGTACTGAGGGACCACAGCAGTGTCGGAAGGTCAGTACTGAATAAATGCTGCACTGTTGGAGGGGCAGTACTGAGTAAGTGCTGCACTGTTGGGATCGACCGTATTGTGGGAGTGCTGCACTGTCAGAGGGTCAATAATGAGTGAGTGCTGCACTGTCGAAGGGTCAGCACCGAGGGAATGCTGCACTGTTGGAGGGTCAGTACTGAATGGATGATGCACTTTTGGAGGGGCTGTACTGAAGGACAGCTGCACTGTCGGAGGGTCAGAATTGAGGGAGTGCAACACCGGCAGAGAGTCAGTACTGAGGGAGTGCTGTACTGTCGGAAGATCAGTACTGAGGGAGCTCCGCACAGTCGGTGGATCAGTATTGAGGGAGTGCTGCACCTTTGGAGGATCAGTATTAAGGAAGTGCTACACTGTCGGAATGTCAGTATTGAGAGAGTGCAGCACTGTCAGAGGGTCAGTACTGCATGGATAATGCGCTTTTGGAGGGGCATTACTGAGGGAGTGCCGCACTGATGGAGGTTCAGTAATAAGGGAGTGCTGCACTGTCGAAATGTCAATATTGAGGGAGTGCAGTACTGTCGGAGGGTCAGTAGTGAGGCAGTGCTGCACTGAAGGTCAGTGCTGAGGGAGAGCTGCACTGTCGGAAGGTCAGTGCTGAATGAACGCTGAATGTTTGGAAGGGCAGTATTGAGGGAGCTCCGCGCGGTCGGAGGATCAGTACTGAGAGAGTGCCGTACTGTGGAATGGTCAGTATTAAGGGAGCGCTGCACTATCGGAATGACAGTATTGAGGGAGTGCAGCACTTTTGGAGGGGCACTACTGAGGGAGAGCTGTACTGTCCGAGGGTCAGTACTGGGGAAGACCTGCACTGTTGGCGGATCAGTATTAAGTGAGTGCTGCACTGTTGGACGGCCAGTATTGAGGCAGTACTGCACTGATTGAGGGTCAGTATTAACAGAAGGCTGCACTGTCGAAGGTTCAGTTCTGAGGGAGTGCCACATTGTTGGAGGGTCAATATTGAGGGAGTGCCACACTGTTGGAGGGTCAGTATTAGGGGAGTGCCGCACTGTCGGAGTGTCAGTGTTGTGGGAGTGCAGCACTGTCGGAGGGTCAGTGCTGAGGGAGTACTGCATTGTTGGAGAGTCAGTACTGAGGGACTGCTGCACCGTCGGAAGATGAGTACTAAATGAACACTGCACTGTTGGAGGGGGAGTACTGAGGGACTGCTGCACCGTCAGAAGATGAGTACTGAATGAACACTGCACTGTTGGAGGGGCAGTACTGAGGAACTGCTGCACCGTCGGAGGGTCAGTACTGAATGAAAGCTGCACTGTTCGAGGGTCAGTAATGAGGGTGTGCTGCAGTGTCGGAGGGTCTGTACTGAGGGAGCGCCGCACTGTCAGGTGTTCGTTACTGAGGAAGTGCCGCACTGAAGGTCAGTACAGAGGGAGGGCTGCACGGTGGGAGGTTCAGCAATGAGGGAGTGCCGCACTGTCAGAGGGTCAATATTAAGGGAGTGCTGCATTGTCAGAATGTTAGTATTGAGGGAGTGCAGCACTGTCAGAGGGTTAGTACTGGTGGAGTACTGCACAATCATAGGGTCTGTAATGAGGGAGTGCTGGAGTGTCGGAAGGTCAGTACTCAATGAGTGCCGCATTGTTGGAGGGGGAGTATTGAGGAAGTGCTGGACTGTTGGGGGGTCAGCACTGAGGGAGAGCTGCACTGTCGGAGGGGTCTGTATTGAGGGAGTGCTGCACTGTCGGAGGGTCAGTACTGAGGGAGTGCTGCACTGTTGGAGGGGTCTGTATTGAGGGAGTGCTGCACTGTCGGAGGGTCAGTACTGAGGGAGTGCTGCACTATCGGAGGGTCAGTACTGAGGGAGTGCTGCACTGTCGGAGGCGCTGCGTCCTGATGAGATGTTAAACCCGAAGGGTGTGTGGGAGCCACTGGTGTGCTGGACAGAAATGATCCCTCACCAACCATCACTGAAACAGATAATCTGATCATTATCCCGTTGCTGTTTGAGGCACCTTTCTTTGTGAAAATTGTCAACCTTCCTAAATTACTGAAAAAAACACTTCAAATTATTATAACATTGGCTTTGATGCGCTTTGGGACTTTCTGATGTTGTGAACTCTTCGTATAGATCGACATCCCAGTACTTGTGATGAGATTCAGTCCAATTCCACCCTAGATATTGATCCAAAAGTTTAATTGGGAGAGTGTAAATCACACTAGCAGGCTGCCTGTCCCGCATTCTCCATCAGTTCTCTGTCCTACGGCAGGTATCACCCACTTTACCCTCCTTATTGCAGTGGTGGGGCCAGGAGGCAGCTCCCAAATCTGCCCCAGCTGGAATAGGGATCAAATCCCATGCAGTTGGCATCAACATGATCCACATCGGCCGTCCAGTCAACTGAGCAAACCAGCCCCTCCCAAGGGGCCCCAGTTGCTATGGCATCTTGTTGTAGCCTGAAGCTATGGGTAGTGATGTTAGAGGCTCCAATGTTCTTCCCATTACATGGCTGATCAGGAATCTCTCCCACTCTTGCCATGGGTGAACGTTGGAAGGATTTACAAGTTGATACTCAGCGTGTTAGGCCACATTATAAGCACACCTTCTTTGGCCGTCAAGTCCTGGAGTGGGACTTGAACCCGGAGCTTCAGAGGCAGGGACGCTCCCCACTGTACCACAAGCCCTCCTCTGTGCTATATTATACAAACAGATATTGAAAGAAGAATAACTTTGAGGGAACGAGAGCTGTGCTAACAGGCTATGGTCAAAAACACACTCATGTGAAATAAAACTTGGTTGCACCCTCACCTCTCAAGTTGGAAGGTGCCTGAGTCCAGGCCACACCCTGGAACTTGAACTCAATCTGAGCCAACACTCCAGTGATTTACCTCGGGTTGCACTGCAGGAGGTGCCATGTCTCAGAGGAGACATTAAAGTGAGGGTCTGGCAGGCTGCTCCGGTGAGCGTCGAAGTTCCTCATTTGAAGACAAGCAAGACATTCCCTCAGTGTCATGGCTAACGTTGCTCCCCACTCAACATCCCCACCAAAAACAGATGAAGTGGCTACTCCTCTCACTGCCTGTAGAGTCACACTGGGCAAAATGCCTTTACGTACATAACCACAGGGGCTGCACACCAAAGTAATTCATTCTATGCCAAGTATCCAGTGGCCCTGCTATCGATTCACTGGGCTGTATCAGGACCCTTTCCTCACTTATAAATCTCGAGTGTCAGCTACTGACAATCGGATGTTGTTCATAAACTGTCTAAAATTTATCTGTGACAATCGGTGACAATCGAAACCCACTTGAGTTGACTGCAAGCCTAGTTCTCTCAATCGAACTCAATTCCTTATTCTCACAATGCTCTTTCCTTAACTTCCACTCTCTAATACTTTGCTCTTCCATACTGTTCACCAAGCTGTCCACCTGTTTTCTCTCTCTGTCTGTTTGACCCTCCACTTTGCCTCTTCTTCACTCAATCATCTCCCGTGCTTCCTCCCTCTCCTGCCCCCTCCCATTCCACTCACCATCTCTGAAACTAGGTTTCCATTTTGTTCCCGCTCTCCTGTTTCCTCTACCCTCTGGTGTACGTTTCTCCTCCATCTCTTCCATGTCAGTCTTTTCTCCATCGCTTTCCTCCGACACGTTTTCCACTCCTCTCCAGAACTCAGCCATTTGTGAAGTTATTGCCTGCAGCAGCTCCCTGGCTCCACAGCAATAAGATGCCTCATTTAGCATTTGAGCCAATTGCTCATTTTCACTTCAGGGCAGTAGCAGCCTGAGAAGTACCCATGACTATTCCCATTCTTTTGGATTTGCCATCTCCTTTTTTTCATGTCCCTCGCTGATTTATGTTTCTTTTTCTCAACTTTAACTAAGTCCCGAACCCATCTGCCAGCCTAGGATTCACAGCAAAGGAAACAGGCCATTCAGCCCAACTAGTCTAGGCCAGTGTTTATATTTAGCATGATCCTCCTCCCAACCTATCAACATATCCTCCTATTCCATTCTCCCTCATGTACATATCCAGTTTCCCCTTCAATACAACACAGCTACTTGCCTCAACTACTCACCCAGGAGTGAGTTCCACATTCTTGCCACTCTGAATAAAAAAGTTTCTCCTGAATTCCTTATGGTATTGGGAGCGATTTTCTTATATATACAGATTGGGGATCCACCAAAAAGGGAAAAGCCATCGCTATGGTGAAACAGTGAAGAGCAAGCTTTACTCTGTATCTAACCCCGTGCTGTACCTGTCCTGGGAGTGTTTGATGGGACAGTGTAGAGCGAGCTTTACTCTGTATCTAACCCTGTGCTGTACTTGTCCTGGGAGTGTTTGATGGGGACAGTGTAGAGGGAGCTTTACTCTGTATCTAACCCCATGCTATACCTGACATGGGAGTGTTGGTTGGGACAGTACAGAGGGAGCTTTACTCTGTATCTAACCCTGTGCTGTACCTGCCCTAGGAGTGTTTGTTGGGATAGTATAGAGGGAGCTTTACTCTGTATCTAACCCCGTGCTGTACCTGCCCTAGGAGTGTTTGATGGGGACAGTGTAGAGGGAGCTTTACTCTTTATCTAACCCCATGCTGTTCCTGCCCTGGGAGTGTTTGATGGGACAGTGTTGAGGGAGCTTTACTCTGTATCTAACCCTGTGCTGTACCTGTCCTGGGAGTGTTTGATGGGGACAGTGTAGAGGGAGCTTCACTCTGTATTTGCTTTATTTGCCCTGGAAATTGGTGTGACTAATAGTTCCTCTAAGTGTAACCTTTACCACTCCCCAGAATTAATATCCCACAGAAATAGCCTACTGCCCCTTACCCATCCCACCAAGGCAATGGAATTTAACAATATCTGTGCAGAGTCCTGCCTGAGGAAGTTCAATCCCTGCTAGATTGGCTGGTCATTAGGTATTTGATATAATGTCAGAGTGAATCTTCAGAAGTAGGCCTGAATCTGGCAATTGCAGAGATGCGATCATGCCCAGAAGTGTGGCAGCCCTCCCCTTTAACATAAAGGAACCTGCCCATATCAACTTGAGGCAGGCCAGTTGTAGCCCTTCCTCCACCCTCAGTCCCTGACAGTCCCTTCTACAAAATCCAGGCAGCTCAGCTCCAACGGTGCTCATTTATATTATTACCTGCTGTTTCCTGTTTGAATTTTGTAGGAAAAGACTGTTTTTGCCACTGTCCGATTGTTCGGTTAGTGGATTCATCCTAAGGTAGAATAGTTTGATCTGTTACAATCAGCAACTTAAAATAGATTCAAATTAACTGGGGCCAATATTTAATATTCACGCGGTAAGCAACACAAAGTTCAGGAGGAGGCCATTGAGCCCCTCCAGCCCCCTCTGACGTTCAGTTAAATCATGGGTGATCAGTCTCTTCGCACCATTTACCCAAATTTGCTCCCCACCCCTCAATATTCTTATCCAACAGAAGTTACCAACCTCTGGTTTAAAAGCTTCAATTGTCTAGCTGCATTCACAGCTTTTTAAGGGAGGGGTCCAGAGTTCCACTGCCCTTTCTGTGATAAAGTGCTTCCTGACATCGCATGAGTTCTACATTTTAAGGTTATGTCCCCTTGCCCTGGACTCTCCCACTAGAGGAAATAGTACCTCTGTGGGACCTGGGAGATCTGCCCAGGGAGGTCATTCTTGAGGCTCCATGGTGCCCGTTGAAGTCAAGAGCTTATGTGAACAGACCCAGCTCTTGTGTCAGCGAGTGGCTGCCACCAGCTCAGTATGATGATTAAGTGGTTAGACTCTCTTCTCAGAACCCCCACCCCAGCAGTGTAACATGTGCCCACATGCAATATAGACCGGTCGCATACTCGGAGAGAAGAATTGCCACCAAAGAAAAAGCTTTCATTTATATAACGCTATTCACAACCTCGAGTCGTCCCGGAGCGTAGCACAGCCAATGAAGTGGAGGAAACGAGGCAGCCAATTTGTGCACAGCAAGCTCCCACAAACACTAATGCAATAATGACCAGATAATCTGTTTTTAGTGGCGAGAGGCAGGGAAAATAATCCGTTAATAATCTGTTATAATCCGGGATAATCTGTTTTTAGTGTTGGTTGAGTGTTAGATATTGGTCAGGATACTGATGAGAACTCCCCTCGCTCTTTTTCAAATAGTACTGCGGATTATTGGACATCCACAGGGCCTCAGTTTAACATCTCACACAAAAGATGGCTCCTCCAATAGTGCAGCACTCCTTCATTCATGCTCTGGGAGTGTCAGCTTGAATCACAGACTCAAAAGTCTCTGGAGTGGGACTTCAAGCCACAGCCTTCGGAGTCTGAGGCGAGAGTGTTAGCACTGAGATGTGGCAGACACTGGAGCTAGCTTGCTGTGACTCAGTCCTCTGCCTGAAACTGGAGTCTTTTTCACCCGAGATCAGTGAAGATGCATGTCGTGGAGCTGTTCTGAAGGGGGCAATCGCAATGTCTCAATTGTTCATTTTTAGCAGCTTCCTGATTGCACAAAGTGCCTAGGGCTTTGGGAGCTTCCCCCCCACCCTGCCCCCGCCATCCCTGGGAACGTTGAGAAGGGATTTCAACATCAAGTGATTTGTTACCCACCATTTTTTGTTTTGAAGGTAACAGGTAATGCCAATGGGTTTGCAAGGAGATAGCTCCCCTCACCCACTAAATCAGACAGCTACCTACTCATTAAGTGAAATATTGTACCAGCTTCAGCAAGATTCATTGCTTGGTGAGCAGGCCGCGATGCTTCAGAGATGAATGATAAAGGGTCTAAAATCTTGCATTGGCGTGTGCGGTGTTCCCCACACTCACTGAATTCATCATTGTCACTTTGAATGCTACTTAACTCTCTAATACCGTGTGACAAACACATACAGGCCTGTCACATTCTCCTCGCCACAGGCACTAGCAACATAATACAACCAGTGGAAGGCCACTCGTCCTCCCTGGAGGAGGATCCCAGGGAGGTGAGGAGGGGGAGGGGGCGGGGGCGTGTTGGTGGTGTGGGCTTTGATTTTTACACACGCCCCCATGCCCTTTGACACCACGCTCAGGTGGCCATTCGTCAAGCTCTGACCATGACCTTTCACCCTCCGCTAACTTCAGCTCATCCAAAACTCTACTGCTAGCTTGTGCTAACTCCTGTCTACCTATCCCGGTGTCCGCTGACCTACATTGGCTGCTGGTTTGACAATGTCTTGATTTTAAAACTGTCAACCTTGTTTTCAAATCCCTCCACGGCCCCGGCCCCACCCCCAACCCCAGCTTTGTAACCTCCCCCAGCCCCCATAACCTTCCGAGATAACAGTGCTCCACCAATTCTGGCCTCTTGAGCATTCGTGATTTTCTGTGCTCCCCTGTTTTTTAAACATTTTCCTGGGGATGGGGGGAGGGGAGCATCCCTGCTAAGGAGAGCATTCCCTATTTGCCCTTAAAAAGGTGGTCATGAGCCAGCATCTTGAATTTAGCTGAGTGGTTTCCTAGGCCATTGCAGAGGGCAGTCAAGAATCAACCACGCTGCTATGGGTCTGGAGCTGGGTGTAGGCCAGACCAGGTAAGGACAGCAGATTTCCTTCCCTAAAGGACATGAACCAGGTGGGTTTTTAACAACAATCCAGTTGTTTTATGGTCACTGTTACTGATACCCGATTTTATTAATTAAATTTAAATTCCCGAGCTGCTAGTGTGGGCTCTTAGACGTACATTTAATTAAAAGCCTGTTAAACTGTGTCCCGCACCTCCTCAACCGACTCTGTGGCCAACAAAAACCATGGCAACAACTCCAAGTAGATATCTTTGGAGAAGTGTAAGCAGCCCCTAGCAATCTGCGTTTCTTGCTTGTGGTCCAAAATCTAATGGCTGGAAATCACTTCAACAAATTATATTCCCACCACTTCGATCACTGATGTTCTGGACAAGTGGTTTACAAAATGGGGTTTGCCGGAGACTATCGCCACAGACAACGGACCGTTCAGCTCGCGATCCAACCTGCAATCAAATGCTGGCATCCAGCGATTCAACAGGTGACCAAGGACAGACCACGAGCGAGTATGTCAAAGGGGAAAATATTTGAGCAATCCATTCATATCCTACTTCGCACATATCAATCCACCCCCCTCCCTGAACGGAAAGACTCTGGTTGACCTTGTGACTGGTCATAACTTTGGCCAGTCACTGATCATTCTTAAGCTGTCACTAGCTAGCCAACGAGAATTTCTTCTGCTTTCGCTCTGACATTGCAGAGGAACAAGGTGAAGCAGAAGCGTTCTTCAGCGAGCAAACAGGCACAAGGGAACCAGGGTTTGAAGTTGAAGATTGGGTTTGCATCAAACGTGAACACAAACTCGCATCTTCACCAACTGGGCCCAAAGCAGATCAAGTGATTGCTCAGTAACAGTGCGGATCTGTTGGATGACAACACCAAGTGGAACGCAGAATGCTTGATAACAGACGGGGATATTTTGAGATCAGTGACTATGAGGATACCATTTCCTTTTCCGATGAGCTACCACAATGTTGACCATCCACATCATCAAGGCAATCACATGGAATTGCAATCTTAGCGCCGTCATCAACAACCTTCATGTCTCAAAGTCTGTTTCTGTGCTTGGAGTAAACGGACATACTGAACTCTAAGAAATGTCTCAATGTACAAAGGTTTGTTGTTTAGGATGGTTTAATTTAAAATAAGGTCATTTGATTTTACAAGGGGGGAAAATGTAGTGTTCAATTGTTCGGTGTTGGATTACATGTGTCTATTGACTCACCTCTGTTCTGCGCTATTAGTCAAACCTATATGCGGTTACAGAGAAAGAGAAACTAAACTGAAACAAGAAGCTGTAAGCCTGAGAGCAGACACTTTAAAAAACATTGTAAATAAAATTCCTGGTGCACATATAATAAACCTGGTTGGTGTCATCTCTGCATATCCCCAAGGCATAAAGCACAAAGAGTGAGCTTCAGTATCGTTCTGGCGAAGTGTAAATGGGCTGTCTGCTGCTCTTTTGTTTGCTGTCCCCGGCCTTGATGGTTGGAGCTAGAGGCTGTGTGCTGGCAGACATCTTGCGAGTATCATCCTGCTGTGGGGACACGATGCTCCAGTGCCCTCATGAACGAGGTCAAGGAGCAACGGGCAGCAGTTTCTCTTTATCGCTGCTGGTCTGTGCAGCCCATCAGGCAAGGGAGGGGGTGTGTGTGTGTGTGTGTGTGTGTATGTACATGTGTGCCCGGTCATTGTTTCTCACAGCCTGCAGACAGACTGGCACGGGCACAATTAACATTTGTGATATACGAGGTAGAATGGGCTCAAGGGTACAAGAACTTAAGAGTTTAAGGTTTGTGCTCCCTGTGAGGTAGGACAAGGGCAGGGACAAGAAAGCAGTTGCAAAGCAAGGATTTGCAAATCTATTGTACCTGGCTGGCCCTCAGGTAGTCAGAAAACACTTCAGAATCAAGGGAATACTTCTGAGCACTGTTATTCTGTAGGCAAATTTAGTGGGCCACCTTGTGGACAGCAAGATCCCACAAGCTGCAGAGGAAATGAAATGCCAGTCAGTCTGTCCAGACGGCTGGTTTCATCAGGGCCCAATGCACAGGGCCGAGGCTGTTCATATGCAAACAGGCTGGTGATATGACAAAGTTTGGACTATTGAGAGATGCAGGACAGGCCAGAGATAGGCAACAGCACAGAACAGAGAGAGAGAAAATGCGGGTGTCAATTAAATAAATCAACTCCGATGCCTCGACAGGGCTGACAGCTCGGCTTAGAGATTCTGACAGCTTTCCCTCGGTGGCTTCTCATCTCACAGTGGTCCCTGGAGCCCATGACCGGCAGTGGCAGGCTGAGTGGACACATACACTTCACTTGGTACTTCACCCCCTGCAGCTGTTCTGCTCGGTCTGCTTCTAATGATAGTAATTAGCATGGAGAGGGCCCAGGCCTAGAAACATCGGGCCCACAGCCTGACTGCAGCAAGCAAGTCCTTCACAAACACACAGAAACACACAGACGCCCACACAAACACAGACATAGGCACACAGAGACAGGCACACACAGGCATAGGCACACACACAGACATAGGCACACATGCACACACACGGACACGCAGACACACGTACACAGGCACACACACGCAAAGACACACAGAGGCGCACACACACACACAGACACACATAGGCACACACACACACATGCGCACACACGCAGGCAGGCACACACACACATAGACAGACACACACACACACATACACAAACGTAGGGCAGAATTTTACATCCTGTGGGTGGGCGTGCGCTCCACCCGGCCGGGTATAAAGTAGTGCACAATGATGTCGGGTGAGCGTCCTGACATCATCGCGTACTCGCACGACATTTCTGTTGGCGGGTACACACGAGAGTTGGCAGTGTATCTGCCGACAACTAAGAGGCCTACTAAGGCCATTAAAGTACTAATTAACAGGGATTTTTCACTGCCCGTCCAACCTTATGGTTGTTGGGGGGCGGGGGGAGGTGGGCGGTGAATCAACCAGGCGGCCTTTGCAATTTTCTGGAAACCTCATCCACAGGTGGGATGAGGTTTCTGTAATTAAATAAAAAAGCTAAAAATCTATGCACAGAATTTTTATAATGTCCACGCACAGGTGACTCATTCTGTTGCGTGGACATTTTTCTTCCATATTTTACATTCTGTTTTTATTGATTTTAAGTTAGTCAGCTCCCTGAGGCAGCTCTCTACCTGCAGGGAGCTTTCCTTCCGCGCTCCCCCATGTCCGCGCTGACTTCCGCGCTCACCCTCTTCCCGCCCCCACCCCGGCAGCGCTGAGCTTCTCAGCACGCATTTCACATTGGCTGACCGCTAATTGGCCAGCCGGCGTGAAATCGCAGTCGGGGGCCAATTGTGACCGCCCGCTGACCCGAAAATTCTATCCATACACAGACATAGATGCACAGATACAGATACACACAACACAGATACATACATACAGATCATACACAGACATAGACACACAGATACAGATACACACAACACAGATACATACATACAGATCATACACAGACATAGACGCACAGATAGATACACACATCACGGATACTTACATACAGATCATACACAGACATAGACGCACAGATACAGATACACACAACACAGATACATACATACAGATCATACACAGACATAGACGCACAGATACAGATACACACAACACAGATACATACATACAGATCATACACAGACATAGACACACAGATACAGATACACACAACACAGATACATACATACAGATCATACATAGAGACACACAGACACAGATACGCACACATATGTACAAAGACACAGATACATACAACACACATGCACACACAGGCATAGACACATTGACACACACACACACACAGACACAGATATGGATACACAGTGACACACATACGTACATTGACACACACACACAGGCATAGATACACTCTCACACACATACACACACACATGGACACTGACACTGACACACACATACACAGACATAGACCACATGCACACACTGACACACACACACATGCACACACACGCACACACACACACACAAAGGCACTCACTGGAATTGTATTAGCCTTGTGGAGTTGGAGATGGGACTACGAGCAAAGTTTGAAAACAGCAATGATGGGCTAACTTTCCGACTCATTCTGTTTGTCAGCAGTCTTGCTGGAGGCGGGGTTAACAAGACAGCACCTCCCCGGCTTTCAGTGACAGGTGGCCAATGAGACCAACTGAGGGACCAAACGGGGCAAATTCCTGACACTGCCGGGACCTTCCAAACATTGGCCCCTCCCCCTGCTGAGGCTGAGTCTTGGCAGATATCTGGAGGTTGCCTCCAGGCAGCACAGAGGAGAGCTATCAGCTCCTCCTCTCAATTCCCCCATCACAGAGTCCCTGGGATGAGGAGGTCACAGCTCAGGCCATGAGCAAGCCTGTAGGTTTCCCCCTCCACAATGATGAACCTGACAGCTGTGGGTAGTCTTTAATTTTAAATTCTCAGGGGACTTTGGAGAGACACCTTCATTTTGGGTGCCCTCACGATCTCCTACCTGCCTCAGCAGTGCCACTTCGTCCAGTGGGGATGCCAGCTGTCCAGTGTTTCAGACCCCCCCCCCCACAACCATTGGGCCTTCCGCAGCAGGAATCTGCGCGCCATCCTTAATTGGGCAGGAAAAGTGAAGATGGGATGCTAATTGGCTGCCTCCTGTAAGACTGCTACGGCATGCAGCCAGCTGAAATCAGTGGGGCCGCGACCTGGTCTTGGACCCCCTGCACAAAAATGTTAACGATGGTAAGATTCCACCCATAGACACAGACTTAGAAATACACCAGACAAAACAAAGGCACATTACCACACATATACGTAGGGATGTTCACAGCCCATACACTTTTACACACACACACACACACACACACACAAACACACACACAGGCAATCAAAACATCTCCGCTTGGCATTCAATGGCATTACCATCACTGAATCCCCCACTGTCAACATTGACCATTGACCAGAAACTGAACTGGACTAGCCATATAAATACTGTGGCTACAAGAGCAGGTCAGAAGCTGGGGATCCTGTGGCGAGTAACTCACCTCCTGACTCCTCAAAGTCTGTCCGCCATCTATAAGGCACAAGTCAGGAGTGTGATGGATTACTCCCTACTTGCCTGGATGAGTGCAGCTCCAACACTCAAGAAGCTCGACACCATCCAGGACAAAGCAGCCCACTGAGTGGCACCCCATCCACCACCTTAAACATTCACTCCCTCCACCACTGACACACAGTAGCAGCAGTGTGTACCATCTACAACATGCACTGCAGAAACTCACCAAGGCTCCTTTGACAGCACCTTCCAAACCCACGCAACCACTACCATCTAGAAAATCGATGGGAGCACCACTACTTGGAAGTTCCCTCCAAGCCACTCACAGTCCTGACTTGGAAATATATCACCGTTCCTTCACTGTCGCTGGGTCAAAATCCTGGAACTCCCTCCCTAACAGCACTGTGGGTGTACCTACACCACATGGACTGCAGCGGTTCAAGAAGGCAGCTCACTACCACCTTCTCAAGGGCAATTAGGGATAGGCAATAAATGCTGTCTTGTCAGTGAGGCCCGCATCCCATGAACAAATAAAGAAAACATACTCTCCTATGATGTTTAAGGATCACTCTGAAAGGTTTTCGAAGAAAATTTCGAATCAAGTCTCTTACTGGTCAATTATACAGCTCATTCCCTCCCTTCACAGGTGTGAAAGGTTATGTCATAAAACCTGAGAGTTTCCTTTTAATATTTTAGCCATGGCTCAGTAGTTCAGAGGCTCCATTGTAGGTGCCCTCCTGAGTTGAGTTAATCCAATACAGACAACAGGTGGGGAAACCCCTCAGCCAACAGGGTGCTCACAATCCGCAACTTCCAGACCTCAGGGTGAACACCGCCCCTTTCCCCAGTGTCTCCAGGGGAAGGGCCATCCCATCCCGCATGTCAAGAGAAACCCCATGCTTTTCCCAATAGTTCTGCCTTTTGCCCCAGTGCTACATGTCTGGGAGAAGCCTCTCCTCCCGACCCCCCTTGCCCCCGTATCAGGAAGGCTTGCCCCGATACCCATTGCCCTGATGCCAGGGAGGCACACTCCTGGCACTCCTTGCCCCGACATCCCTGTTCCCCTTCGCCCATCCCCTCCCACCTTTACTCCTGACTATCTCAGAACCTGTAAGAAGACATTCACATCTCGCAGTAAAAATCTGCCTCAACCCACAAATCCACACTGTGTCAGGCATGCCAACGGGAGGGGCCTGTGGAATACTCGCAGAGGTTACAGCTTCAAAGCACAGTCGTAACAGCCTGGGACAAGGAGGAGGGGAGTCATTGTTCAATGCGCCCCTGAGTTCCAAAGGCCACGGGGGGAAACGCTTGTATCCTAGACAGGGCAGAGGAGTGGCAGCAGGTCTCCAGGATCGCCCTGTGGTGTCTAGGAATTAAAGATTAATCTCCACAACACCCCTGCCAGTCAGGAAACAGGAGAAAAACATAGGGGCGCTTAAGTAAAATGGCAATTGTCTTGTTTATTTGTTATTTTAAAAAATTGGATGTGGGAGAAAAAGCCGTTTGACTGACAGGGAAATTTGGGGCAAAATTTGGAAGAGGGGGTCTCTGATTGGAATGGGGCAGGGCAACAAAAGGCTGGACACGTCGGGTTACCAATGGCAGGGGTGTGGGGGATGGGTCCCTGCCGGCACAAGGTCAAGTGACGAAACCTCCAGGAATGCATCCAATCAGAATCGGCAGCCCTAAGGGAGCCCTAACTCAACACGAAAGAGCCTTCTGGTGGGTCAAGGTGGGACCATAGTGAGAAAAAAAGACTTGAAAAAAGGAAGGGCAGAGAAGTGATTAGCCCATCAGTCTCACACGAGATGACAGAAGGTTAAGAAGTGAGAGAGACAAACCAGGGCCCTTTGTACCTGTCGAAGGGAATGAAGGGACCTGTCAGCTGTATGGGAGCTAATGTCTGTTCACCTGGCAGTTCTCATAAGGCATCACTCTTTGACTTGCCACGAGCGTATGTGTGAATAATTAATGGTAATTAATCCTCAATTACCATAATTAAGCAAGTCACAGAAAATTAAGTGGCATCTGGAGGCATCTTGAACAGAGGCGGACAGTGCGCTCAGCTCCCCCATCAGCCATCTGAGGAATTCAGCCTTGTGCAGCAAAGTTCCATGTTTTTCATCCTCGAAGGTTAGTGGGGGGGGGGGGGGGGGAAGGGGGCTGGGCTTGTCTGTGGCAGGTGGGGGTGGTGGAAGAGGGCAAAGAAGTTAACCTGGATCACTGGCTTTGCCCCCCTCGACCCCCTCATCTTCCATTCTTGGTTGAACATCTTCCTGACACTCACTGTCGAATGTCACAGACCAATAGTGGCTCAGCTGACTATGGCAGTGGGAGGCTACTGATGGCAGTGGCACCATAACCCACCGACAGCCAACTTCTTTGGGAAGGACGATGATTGCGAGGTGTTCTGAATGAGCTGTGCTTGCTATAAGGGCAGGCCGAGCCACTCCAGAGGATGGCAGTCAGTGTTCCCTGTTGTCAGGGTGGGGGAGGGGCGGTGGGCAATGACAACTCCCAGCAATGGCTCTGTCAATACACCAGGGCCGTCTCAGTTACTGTATACCCAGCCCAATGTGAATGGGCCATTGCTGTCAGACCTGCAGCGTCATTAATCGCTGTGGAAGGGACCTGGTTCCCACAGGCAAACATCCTCTTTAGTGGGGTGGGTGGGGCAAGGACAAAACGAAGGTCTGTGTCCTGTCAGAGAGAAGAGCAGAACTTCTTCAAGATAGCGTCCTTAGTGATCCCAGCGGATCAACCCCTTGCTCAAAACTTATTTCACCTCAAACTTTTCTCAGTTCTGTGAAAAGATCAAGGACCGGAAACGTTAACACTGTCTCTCTCAGCTGCTGTCTGACCCACTGAGTCTTTCCTTCCCTGCATTTTCTGTTTCTTTTTATTTCAGATTCAGTAACTGCAGTATTCTATTTTTGTTCCTCTTTAGAACACTGACTTATGGGTTTTTGTAAGCATGTCATCACATCATCAGTGTGAGCAATTAAAAACCATCCGTGGGTCGTTGCACTTTTACAAGCCAATCAGTGTCACTGGAAAAAGGCTCCAGACAAAACACCACACAAGCAGCTTAAGTTCCTCCTTTCATGACTTGCTGTCTTAACTCACCTCCAACGCAACACATTGCTGCATTTGTGGAATTTTGACTCCGAGGAGTAAAATTGACTTCTTAAAATCAATTTAGAGAAATCAGGATTAACTTCAACTTATTTACAAAACCATCAGTTCAAAGGGACACTATCTGCATTATCTTTGATCGCAGAGGGAAAGAAGCCTAAATTCTGGAATCAGGAAAACAGCACTTGGATCAATCAGGCTTCGGGTCCTGGACTCCTCTCCCACGGGTTAATCCTTGCTTAAATGGTATATTCCACAATGCCAGCAGACAGCTGCTACCACAGAGAGCGTGGCTAAGAGAAGTGGCAATTCAGCCCCTGTTATAAAGGTATTAGCTGACCCTACCTCACAGGGCATATGTCACTACCCTGTGGGACAGGGGTGGGTGCTGGGGGGTGGGGGGTGGAGGGGGGAGTGGGGGGGTAAGCATGTGTTTTCTTATCACCATCCTTGCTCAAGACTGTTTAATTTTAAATGGCTTACAAGGTGGCTTGGTGGGTAGCAATCTCACCTCCTTGTGGGTTCAAGCTTCGCTTCAGAAAACACCTTCAATCAGATCTAGCTGGGTCCCGTGGGAAGGGAGGAATAACTGGCTCTGCCATGTCATGTCGAGGTCCATCCAGCTCTGTCGGCTATGTAAATCCCCCCCCCTGACTAACATCTGGCGCAAAGACTCATCAAGCTACATCCAGACATAGGTATGATGTATGATTCTGTGCGTACAGCTTTCCTGTCCTACCGGCAGGACAGACCCAGCAGAGGTGACGGCACAGTGCTATACAGTCAGGAGGGAGTTGCCCTGCGAGTCCTCGATATTGACTGCAGACCCCATGAAGTCTCATGGCATCAGGTCAAACATGGGCAAGGAAACCTCCTGCTGATAACCATGTACCGTCGTCCCTCAGCTGATGAATTAGTGCTCCCCCCCCCATGTTGAACACCACTTGGAAGGGGCACTGAGGGTGGCAAGGGCACAGAATGTACTCTGGGTGGGGGACTTCAATGCCCACGACCAAGAGTGGTTCGGTAGTGCCACCACTGTCTAAGCCTTGATGGACATAACTGCGACTAGTCTGAAATGTCAACCTAGATTTTATGCCAATATGTATCTCTGGAGTGGGGATTGAACCTATAACTCTCTAACTCAGTTGAGTATCACAATGAGCCATGGCTGGCACCAGTACTGAAGGGAAGAAGCCTTCTGTTTTTTGTTCATATTGCCCCAGCTATCAACAAGCCAGGTTCCTTAACTCAGCATTCGAATGGAGCTCCCTTGGCAGAAAGCACCAAATTAGACTGATTCACAGCGACGGCGCAGTGGCTGGGGAAGTGGGGAGTGTGATCGTGACTGGATAGTGAATCAGGCAGACAGCAGCTCACTGTTAAAAGGACAAGGTCATGAAGTCAATGGTGTCTCCAGGACACTATCCTGTGACTGCAAGCAGAGAGGGAGAGTGTGTTCATTTTGTGATGCCCTTATGTCTTGGACAGGTCTTGTGAACCAGTGATCGAGGGACGAGAATGGCAGCAGGGCTTTCACAGCTGATTATAGCACTCTTTGAGTGGTATCAGAAACTACCCAACAGGGTCACAAGGCTGCTTCAAAGAGGGTTCACTAGATTGAGGAATGTCCTGTATGGAGAGATTGAGTAAATAGACCTATACTGTCTGGAGTTTAGAAGAGTGAGAGGCAATCTCATTGAAATGTACAAGATTCTGAAGCAGTGGACACTGAGAGGCTATTTGCCCCTGGCTGGGGAATCTAAAACATGGGGGCACAGTCTCAGGATAAGGGCTGATCATTTGGGACTGAGATGAGGAGAAATTACTTCACTCAGAGGGTTGTGAATCTTTGGAATTCTCTACCCCAGAGGGTTGTGGGTGCTCCATCACTACATTCAAGGGTGAGGCTGATTGATGTTTGAGTGCTCAGGGAATCAAGGGGTATGGGGGGTGGGCAGCAAAGTGGAGTTGAAGCAGAAGATCACCCATGATCATATTAATTGCAGAAACAGGCTGGAAGGGCCAATGTGGCTTCAGGAGGAAGTCAGCTGTGATGGGCAACTATCTCCGCTGGGATGATGGCGAGGAACGCTACTATCGACTTCCATGTGAGTGCATTTGAGGGAGGAGGTCAGGTCAGGCAGCGATCAGATTTTAATGTGATACTTCCTATGGTTAAATGCATTGAAGAATGGCGACTTGTAGGAGCTACTGGGGGCCATGAGGGGTTTACCCTTTAGTTTCAGGAGAAGCAAAGTAAGTTTGACTCACAAGCCTGGTGTCTTCACTTTGGAATCGTAGACACTTTCGCTTGGCAGAGTGAATTTGGAAAAAAAAAAGATGCTTTTAAATTTTTTTTTTAAAGCAAAGCGTATTTACACACACTTTGGATAGGCACAGGGGTGAAAGGTAGCAAGAATGATAGTTGGTTAGGTGCAGAAATCAACTCCCCAAAGGTTATAACCATTGAGCTTCCCTCATAAACTGATAAACATCTCAGGCCCAGTGAGTTGGGAAGTCCATGTTCCCGCTCATCAGAGATTGCCCAGCTTAGACAATCTCTGCCTGAGATGTGAACACAGGGAGTTAAATACCAGAGTCGGAGACACTCATGGACAACCAGGCACTAAGATAAAGCAGTGACAGGAACCTTCATTCAAGATCAGGCGGTGATAATGCAGGATGCTATTTTGTTAAGCAAAGTACAAAGGCATCCCACAGATGTGGGGAAGTGTAGTGGGTTTATTATTTTGTACCTTTACTCAGAGATGCACGTGTGAAAGACAGAGATTCAATTCAGGCCACAGGAGGATGCTATTGTTACACAGCTGGGTGGTGAGATTGTTGGGCTAGGAGTGCGACAATGCAGGGACATCCCTACCGCAAGACATTTGGGCTACTGTGACTGGCATCGCTGTACCTGAGAGAACGTCCAAGGCAACTCCCAAACTTTAAACATTCACGTGGCCTGAGCCTCTGGCGAGAGGTACAATAAGTTTACATCCTTCACAATAATTGTTCTAAACAGGAGAGACCACTGGGAAGGGTAGAATGAAAGCAGGTCGGCTGCAAAATCTCATTCGCACACACAGTACGACTTGACTCGCTGCCTGATACAGGCTTGTATCCACTGAATGAAAAGTGACAATGGCAGGGACAGAGAGTAGAATTTCTGCCTTTCCTCATCTGAGCACCTTCACTCTCCATCTTTATTTAACAAGTATTGACGGATGTCTGCGAGGAGAGAGCAACCGTGTGTTGTAGCACAGACATAGCCTCGCGGACACCAGACCAACGAAAGTCCCGGGTAGCAACTCCTGCAGTGTGGCTGCACACCTCAGACGAGTGAATCCCCATTCTCAAAATTGAACACAATATTTCAGCAGAACTTTATATATATATATATATAAAAAAAGGTTTAGCATAACATCCTTTATCTTGTACTCTGTGCCTCTACCTCTAAAGTCAAGGGTCCCATAAACTATGCCGCCTTCTCATGTTGTCCTGCGCGTTCAAAGATTTGTGTACATACACCCCCAGGGCTCTCTGTCCCTGCACTCCCTAGAAAATTATACCACTCAGTCCATATTGTCTCTCCTCATTCTTCCTACCAACTCAGTTCTCTGGGTTAAATTCTGATTGCCCATTTCACCAGCAGGCCTTTGTCCTCCTTAAGTCCGCTACTATCCTTCCCAGTGTTCACCACCTTTCCAAATTATCTAACACGCGCACAGAAAAGTGCACTGGTCCCAACACCAACCCCTGGGGAACACCACTGGATACCCTCCTCCTGTCTGAAAGTTCGGCCAATTTTGTATCCATGCTGCCACTGCCCCTTTAATCCTGTGTGTTTTAACTTTGCTAACAGGTCTATTATGCGACACTTTGTCAAATGTCTTTTGAAAAGTCTATATACGCAACCATCAACTGCACTACCCTCATCAACCCTTTCCATTACTACATCAAGGAAACTATCAAATTCGTCAAACACAATTTATCAGGTCATACTTTTCCAAGTGCCAATTAGTTTTGTCCCAGGTTACTGTCTCCAAAAGTTTCCCCACCACCTGACCCTAGGCTGACTGGTCTCTGCTAGCTGGCTTTCCCCCTCTCCTCCCTTTTTTTAAAACAGGGGTGCAATATTTGCAATCTTCCATGGGAACACCACCACCTGGAAGTTCCCTCCAAGTCACTCGCCGTCCTGACTTGGAAATATATCGCCATTCCTTCACTGTCGCTGGGTCAAAATCCTGGAACTCCCACCCTAACAGCACCGTGGGTGTACCTACACCACATGGACTGCAGCGGTTCAAGAAGGCAGCTCACCACCACCTTCTCAAGGGCAACTAGGGATGGGCAATAAATGCTGGCCGAGCCAGCGACGCCCACATCCAGTGAAAGAATGAAGAAAAGTCCTCTAGCACCAGCTGGTACCTAAGCAGGATTCGAAGATTATGACCAGTGATTCCACAATTTCAACCCCTACTTCCCTCAGGAACGTAGGCTGCATCCCATCCAAATTGGGTGACTTTTCCAATCTGAGGACTGCCAAACATGTACCTTCACTTCCCTTATTTTTATCCATTCTTACCAAGTGCCCACTGCTGCTTTTAGTGCAAGCCACTCTGTTTAGCGGATACTCCCAGCTACATACACAGTGTGTACAATTGGCCTTCAAATACATACCTTTTGGAAATGCACGAGCTGTAAACCATCAGTCAACAACCAGCCACAACAAGTAACAGCTAGTCAGGCAGCCGCTTACAGCTGAGAAACTGGTAACTGTCACGCATTTGCAGTTTTAAAGCTAAGTTTTGGAGTAAGAAAATTGCGTGGGCTTCAGATTGTTCACAATGGGCAGAATTTTTCTCTTGTCGGACGGGCAGGCACCCGACCCGAACGGGAGAAAAATAGTTTGCGATGATATTGGTTGAGCGTCCGGACGTCGTCGCGCACTGGTGCGATATTTCGGTCGGCGGCAGGCCCGCCAACAATTAAGAGGGCTGCTAAACCCATTGATTTATTAATTAAAGTTATTTTTTCCCTGCCCGTCCAACCTTACAGTTGGCGGGCGGGCGAATAGGCCAAGCGGCACGTGCATGTTTTGCGAAACCTCATCCACGGGCGGGATGGAGGTTTCAACCAGCGATTTTAAAAATAAAAACTTTAAAAACTCATGTTTAACATGTGCCGGGCCATGTGACAGAGTCACATGAGGGGACGCGTTTTCCTTATTTTTTTTTAAATCTTTGTTTTTAATGTTATAAATATTCAGCTCCCCGAGGCAGCTCTATGCCTTCAGGGAGCTTTCAGCGCACGCGTGCACAAGCTTCTACACTCGTCCTGCTCCCCCCCTCCCCATATCCCGGCAGCGCTGAGTATTTCAGTGCGCGATTCACGCTGGCTGCCCGTTAATCGGCCAGCCTACGTGAAATCGCGGCCGGGGCTTGATCGCGGGGGGCTGACCGTTGAGTGCCCAACCCTGGGCCCGCCCGCCAAACCCGCCTGACGAGGGCCTATATATATCTCCCCTGAATGTACTATCTATTTACTCATGGGTTCCCACTCTCACTACGTTGCTGTTGCCACTCTGTGTCGCAGACACCCCCAGCTCTCTGTTGAACTCCAATGGGGCATTATTGTCTCCATTTTATTCCTGAGTGGGTGGAGGTGATCTCATAGACTGCAATGAAGGGTTAATAGTTTTTAAAGGATAAGTGCAGCCTGATGTATATTTATTGGCTGGGGAGACAGAATATTGTGAGTCTGTCTTAAAAGCGGGTTGTGCTTGTCAATAACATTGAAAGTTACTGGTGTTCAGCACTCGTTCTTTCCCATGAGTCGGTCAATATGTCTGATGATTATTGGCTGCAAATGCCACTAGCCTCCCCCGTCCCCATTGGCTAAATCTGTCACTTGACCTAAATTCTCCAGGGGATCAGTCATCAATAAAGTTGTACACTATTGGCCAACCTGTCAATAGGAGGTTCTGGAAATAAGTAGCTTTTTAGTTCAGTGACCAGCGTCTGCCGCTAATAAACCCAAACCTGGTCTGTGTCTGAGCCCTCCAAGATCCAGGCCCAGTCACTGAACTCTGCCTCAGAGAAACTCAAACCCATTTCATCGTTTCACACTCCAGAGTGCACTCGGACATTTTGGTCAGTCAACACATGTAGACCAGGCTTGTCCATCCCGTGGCCCGCAGGCCAGATGCGGCCCGCGAATGTGTGGCCCCCTCTATGTGGCCCCCCAGAGCCACTGTCCAAAGTGCCGGTGAGGCGGGCAGGTGAAGTGGAAGATTCTGCCAAGGACCTGCTCCTCCAATCACAGACTAGTCCTCTCCCACCTAGCCTATCAGCAGCAAATGTGGAGAGGAACAGTCTCTGATTGGAGGAGCAGCGAACACCGGCATTGGTGATTGCGGTGGGGCTAAAGAGAGGGTCTCAGTGGGCGTGGGCGGGGGAGGGGGAGGGGGACAGCTTGTTCATTTCCTTCATTCCGCAACTTTTTTTTCGAAATTCACGTTTAACGCGTCAAACCTTATCTTTCCAAAATTTGCTCATCAGCCCCTTGAGTGAGAAAAAGACGGAAACGTGCCCACCCACCCCCCCCACAACCCACGTGACAAGGCTGTAGAAGCCGTGGACAGTAGCTGCACCCTGGATTTTTGTTAAGACAGAAAAGGGATGCCTGCAACTTGAAACACAATTGAAACTGCCCCTGGCAGGAAGGTCAGTAGAAATGAGGGTAAACACCTGCTACACCTGATCCTTCTGTGCAAACCTACAATCCCCCATCACTGTATCCAGCTACCTCTTGAAAGGCTCCAGTTACCTGTGGCAGTACTCGTTCAGCTGCCACAAGGACTACCTGACAATACAGTTATGGAAGCAAGAATTTGCATTCCTGTCGCGCCTTTCATGCCCTAGGGTCATCTGAAAACACTTTACAATTAGGTGGTTTTGAAGTGTAGTCACTGTTGGAATGTGGGAAACACGGCAACCAATTTGCGCACAGCAAGCTCCCACAAACAGCAATGCGATAATGACCCTATAATCTGTTTTAGTGATCAGGCCTCTGAGGGGGTATGCTGAAATGGATGTAACGCTAGCCCGCTTGGCTAACACAGAAGTGATTGACACGGAGTTGCAAATGAACCCACCCCTGACCAGGCCTGAATAGCCTTCCCGAACTGACCCAAATACCTGCCACCTCACCCACCTCCACCCTACTACCCTACCTACCACGCTACCGATCTGCAACCTCATCCACCTCCACCTACCACCCTACTCACCCGCCACCTCACCCACCTCCACCCTACCCACCCACCACCTCACACTCCTCCACCCTACCCACCCGCCACCTCACGCACCTCCACCCTACCCACCTGCCCCCTCACGCTCCTCCACCCTACCCACCTGCCCCCTCACGCTCCTCCACCCTATCCACCCACCACCTCACACTCCTCCACCCTACCTACCTGCCCCCTCACGCTCCTCCACCCTACCCACCCACCACCTCACACTCCTCCACCCTACCCACCTGCCCCCTCACGCTCCTCCACCCTACCCACCCGCCACCTCACACTCCTCCACCCTACCCACCTGCCACCTCACTCACCTCCACCCTACCTACCACCCTACCCACCTGCCACCTCACCCACCCTCCCCAATCACTCACTCATTCTCCCACTCACTCACTCACTCACTCACTCACATTCACCGTGCTGCAGCAGGTGTGGTAAAAGAGGCTGAGTCTTATCTTCCCCTGACATGACAGGGCTGCGACGAAGCTTTCGGGCGGACGCTGCGCTGCGCATTTTTGGCGGAAGCCGGCATGAAATGCGGGGCGGGAGCGGGAGCGGGGGGTAGTTGGAGCGGAGGAGGAGGAGGTGGAGGAGCAGCCCGGCCACAATTGTCTCTCGGCGGAAGATCGGAGCCAACTTTCCCGAGGGGTCGACACTTGGGGCCCCAAGTGCAACCCAGAAAAGAGCAGAATGAGCCGCAGGAACTGAATTATCCGGAAAGAGTTAAATAATCTCAACATGGTCAATCCGACCTACTTCAACAATTTGAACAGATTGAAAGAAAACTGAAGCATATACATTTTTTTTATAAAAGCGTTTAACTTGCCGGCTTTCATTCTCATTAGGATTTACACACTTACAATAGATTCGAATTATTAACATCTGCAGGATTATATTTTGGGTCGGGGAAATTTTTGAGCTTTGACCCTTGAAAAAGCGAAGGTTTGACTTTTACACACAGTTCCTGGAAAATCCAGTTTTTCTTTAGGCTCCAAAATCATGGGAAGGATGGGGATGGGGGAGGGGTGGGGGGGGGGGGGGAAAGGGGAGGGATGGGATGGGTAAGGGGGTGGGGGGGGGTGGGGAGAAGGGGAGGGATGGGGATGGGGCGACCTTTACACAGAAATGCAAATCTTTCTAGCCAGAAAAGACTTGGGCTCAAGGCACCTTCAGGGGACTAGGGGCTTGGGGGATGGGGCTGGGGGGGTGGGGGATGGTAGGGCAAACACTGACCCACCTGACTAAGGGTTTGGGTTTTTTTTGGAGTGGGGTGGGTGCTGCTGACATGTGATCAGAAAATGGGAAATGAAGCTTCCACTTTCAGTCAAAAATCCCCCATACACAAGATAACAAAAGGAGAAACAGGTCCAAGCACAATGCCCTCATGATTGATTCTCCCCTCTACCTATCTGTAACCTGCACAGAGTCAGAGACAGCATCAAATGAAGCGCCAGCAGCCTTGAGCCTGGGGCTGCAGATTGTGAACCAGCCCGTTGATCTGCTTGCTCAGGGCTAGTCTCTGTCTTCGATAAGCCTGCCAGCCAGCCAGCTGATTATCGAAACCCTCTCGCATAAAAAAAATGTGCTGCTGTCTGATTAGAGGACTCCACTCTGCCGAGACAATAAAGAACTATTATCAGTCCCCTTAACAGGATAATCCCAGTCTCCCTATCAGCCAGCAACCATATGGCCACACAGACGAGATAGGTGTTGATGGACACATAATTTCAATTGTAATTATGAGCAGGAAAGCCTTGCTAAAACCTGCAGATGATAAGACAGGCCATTGACAAAAAAAAACACTGCTTCACCAACTCAGCTACAAACTCTCCCACTCTGAAATTTTACCTCCTTCACTCGATTTCCCGTTTAGCTCGAAAGTAAAATAGCACAGAGAGAGAAAGAGAGAGAAAATGCTGGTAATGTTCAGCAGACCAGGCAGCGTCACTGGGAGAGAAAAGAGTTAACATTCCAGGTTGAAGACCTTCTGAGGATTTCCAGCATTTTCTGTTTAGAATGATTGGGAAAGATGGGACAACATCATAGAACCATGGAATGATTACAGCACAAGCGGAGGCCATTCAGTCCATCATGTCAGGTTTCTGTAAGAGCAACTCTGCTGGTTCCACTTGGCCGCCCTTTCCCTCTAGCCCTGCAAATGTTTCAGGTCAGGCGCTTATCCAATTCGCCTTTGAAAATCACAATTGAATCTGCCTCCACTTCACTCTCAGGCAGTGCATCCCAGATCCCAACCACTTGCTGCATAAAAGGGCTTCTCCTCATGTCACCGTTTGTTGTTCTGCTAACCACCTTAGATCAGTGTTCTCCGGTTCACAGCCCTTCCACCAATGAGAACATCTACTATCTACTCTGTCCAGACCCCTCATGATTTTGAACACCTCCATCAAATCTCCTCTCAACCTTCTTGGATAGACTTGGGTTGTTTTCGTTGGAGCAGAGAAGACTGAGGGGCGACCTGATCGAGGTGTACAAGATTATGAAGGGCGTGGACAGGGTGGATAGGGAGCAGCTGTTCCCCTTAGTTGAAGGGTCAGTCACAAGGGGGCATAAGTTCAAGGTGAGAGGCAGGAGATTTAGGTGGGGATGTGAGGAAAAACCTTTTTATCCAGAGGGTGGTGATGGTCTGGAATGCGCTGCCCGGGAGGGTGGTGGAGGCGGGTTGCCTCACATCTTTTAAAAAGTGCCTGGATGAGCACTTGGCACGTCATAACATTCAAGGCTATGGGCCAAGTGCTGGTAAATGGGATTAGGTGGGTAGGTCAGGTGTTTCTCATGTGTCGGTGCAGCCTCGATGGGCCAAAGGGCCTCTTCTGCACTGTGATTCTGTGATTCTCTGAGGAGGACTCCACCAGATTCTTCAATCTTTCCACATAACTGAAGTCTCTCATTGCTGTAACCATTCTCGTGAATCTTTTCTATATCCTCTCTAATGCCTTCACATCCTAAAGTGCAGTGCCCAGGATTAGACACAATACTCCAGTTGAGGCTGAACCAGTGTTTTATAAGGTCCACCGGAACTTCCTTCCTTATGTACATGATGCCTCTATTTATCCACTTGACCCACCTCATTCCCCATAACCAGATCCAGCAATGCCTCCTTCCTCATTGGGCCAGAAAGGTACTGATCAAGAAAATTCTCCTGACACACTTCAGAAACTCTTCCTGCTCTCTGTTCTTCACACTATAGTGGGTGCTGAGGGTGCTATGCCCAAGTGATAGCTGCAATATATGTGCTCCTTCCATCAACGCAGCCCCAAAGATTACATGCAGCAGCTGACAAACAGACAGGACTGAATAATCCCTTTTTACATGTCGGCCATACAGTATTAAAGAGGAGTGAATCTTTCAATCTTAGCATCTGTGAACTGTACATGCACAGGAACATAGGAGCAGAAATAGGCCATTTGGCCCATCAAGCCTGCTCCACCATTCAAACAGATCATGGCTGATCATCTATCTCTATGTCGTTTTTCCCCACTATCCCCGTATCCCTTGATGTCATTATCCAGAAATTCATTGATTTCTGTCCTGAACATACTTAATGACTGAGCTTCCACAGCCCTCTGGGGTAGAGAATTCCAAAGATTCACCACTTCCGAGTGAAGAAATTCCTCCTCATCTCGGCCCCACGCGGCCTTCCTCTTATTCTGAGACTGTGTCTCCTGGTTCTAGACTCACCAACCAGGGGAATCGCCCTACCTACGTCTACCCTGTCGCACCCTGTCAAAAGTTTGTAGGTTTCAATGAGATCACCTCTCATTCTTCAAAACTCTAGAGAACAGAGCAGCTGAAACTGAGACACAGATGAAGCATCCACTCAATCATTCCCTTTTGTCCAGTGTGCACAATACAGGTCATTATCACTGTACACAGACCTGCACCTCCAATCCTTTGCAGTGTAGACCACGTTCAACAATTAACTCTGAATCATGGTCAATCATGTTCATGGGGAACACATGAGATATCCAGGACCTCCTCTGTTACTTCCAACAGAGGTAAATATGACCCTGCCAGATTGCTGTGTACAGGCTAAAACTACAGCCCTTGCAGAAAAATGATACACAGAAGCAAAATACCATTTTCTCGTGTTGCATAGCTTACTTTCTGATGCGTATCATGGCCAGGGACTTGTGTATCAGTGAGACAAAACCACAGGTCGAAAACCCAATGAGCCAGCCGGCAAGGCTGTGTGCCAGTGGCATGAAATCAGCCTTCATATACGGTATAAAAATTAACGAGAGACCTGGATCCTTCTCGACTCTCTCTGCAAACTCTAAGAAAGACATAAATACTTTGTATCTTAGAAACACTGAAGCATGCCAGTAATTATGAGCCCTATGTAATTAGTTTCCCGTTAGCAAAGTAATTTTATGTAAAGTAGTCCTGAGGAAGAATCATATAACTAATAGAATGCTGTCTTCAGGGTAACGAAACACGAATGCAGTCACGTCAGCAACAAATATTGGGCCGTGTATTAACAGAATTCAGCCCAATTGGTTAAATATTTGTCACTATTAAGTAGTATCAGATGTATAAAACAAAAACAGAATTACCTGGAAAAACTCAGCAGGTCTGGCAGCATCGGCGGAGAAGAAAAGAGTTGACGTTTCGAGTCCTCATGACCCTTCAACAGAACTGAGCAATATCAGAAGAAGGGATCACTGCTTGCTTGTCCCTACAACCACCCCCCCACCAACCTCTCTCCCCACCGCCACCACCACCACCCCCCAACCCCCACCTTAAACCAGCTTATATTTCACCCTTCTCCTGACATTGCTCAGTTCTGTTGAAGGGTCATGAGGACTCGAAATGTCAACTCTTTTCTTCTCCGCTGATGCTGCCAGACCTGCTGAGTTTTTCCAGGTAATTCTGTTTTTGTTTTGGATTTCCAGCATCCGCAGTAGTTTTTTGTTAGTATCAGATGTATGTTTGGCTTCCAGGTACCAGTGTCTTGCATTGACCTTTATAATAGCAACTGCATAGATAAAAATGTTGTGTAGTAGTTGGACCCTCTGTCAAAGTTGAATTTTATTCCCAGGCAGTTTGCCTGGATTCTGAAAAGCAAGCCCTTAGAGTTTGTGACCCCCAACATGCTGTGGCTGTCCCATGTTATGCATTGGTGTACTAGTAACAAACCTCTTCCCACTTGAGTTACACAACTCCAAGATTCCTACAACTAAGTGTGAACTAACTGGAATTAGGCATTCCTTTCAAATGTACTCACTCTTGAAACACAGCAGCCAATTTGTACCCAATAAGATCCTACAAACAGTAATGAATTAAGTGACCAAATAAAAACAGAACTTCCAAAGAAGTGGAGTCATACTGGACTCGAAACATTAACTCTGTTTTTCTCTCCACAGACGCTGTCAGACCTGCTGAGTTTTCCAGCACTTTCTGTTTTATTTCCAATCTCCAGCATCTGCAGTGTTCTGCTTTTATGTAAGGAACTAAATAATTTCTTTTACTGATGTTGGCTGAAGGATAATTATTATTCGGGACACTAAAGAAAACTCCCTGCTCTTCGTCAAAAAGTCAACATGGTTTTACGAAAGGGAAATCGTGTTTTTTGATGATTTAACTGTTAGAGTAGATAAAGGGGAACCAGTAAATGTCGTATACCTACATTTGATAAGGTGGAACACAAAAGGTTAATAGGTAAGTTAAGGGCTCATGGAATTAGGGGTAATATAATAGCATGGATAGAGGATTGGTTAATGGACAGGGAGCAGAGAGTGGGCATAAACAGGGCATTTTTGTGTTGGCAAGCTGTGACTAGTGCAGTGCTGCAAGGATCAGTGCAGGGGCCTCACCTATTTACAATCTATATTAATGACTTAGGTGAAGAGACAGAGAATAATGTATCTAAGTTTTTGCTGAAGATACAAAGCTAGGGGGAAAGGTAAACTGTGAGGAGGTCACAGGCTGCAAAGAGATATAAATAGGTTAGGTGAGTGGGCAACAAGATGGCAGCTGGAGTACAATGTGGGGAACTATGAGGTTGTTCACTTTGGTTGTAAGAATTAAAAAGCAGAATATTTTTTAACAGGCATGAAACTTGCAAATGTTGATGTTCAGAGATTCTAGGGTGTCCTTGTACAAGAAATGCAGAATGTTTTCATACAGGTACAGCAAGCAATTAGGAAGGTAAATGGCAAGTTGGCCTTTATTGCAAGGCAATTGGAGTACACGAATAAAGAAGTCTTACTACAATTGTACAGGGACTATAGTGACACTATATCTGGAGTACTGTGAACAGTTTTGGACTCCATACGTAAGGAAGGATATACTTGCCTTGGAGGCAGTACAATGAAGGCTGACTAGATTGGTTCCTGGGATGAGGGGGTTGTCCTATGATGAGAGGCTGAGTAAATTGGTTCTATACTCTCTAGAGTTTAGAAGAATGAGGTGATCTCATTGAAACCTACAAAGTTCTGAAGGTGCTTTATAGGGTATGTCACGTTATTATAATGATATAATACCTGGGTCTATTTAATGCAGAAGACACAAGGCACCGATCGCTCATAAGGAATTGGGTAAACACGTTGTGGGTTAATTTATTCAGACTAGGCACTTGAGAACAGTTATACATCGGTATAAAGCTTGAAGACATCAGAGCTGTGTTCGTGTGTGCTCTGCTCAAAGCAAAAGTGAAACTAAAATTGGATTGCATGACACAATTCACTTCTAGTGATGTCATGCTCCAATCCCTTAAAATGCTTATTACAACAGGGTGGACACTTAGAGACTGTTTCCTCTGTTTGGGGAATCTAGAGCATGGGGGCACAGTCTCAGAATAAGAGGCAAATCATTTAGGACTGAGATGAGGAGAAATTTTTTTACTCAAAGGGTTGTGAATCTTTGGAATTCTCTACCCCAGGGGGTTGTGGATGCTCCATCATTGAATACATTTAAGGCTGGGTTGGACAGATTTTTGGTCTCTGGGGAATTAAGGGATATGGGGAGTGGGCAGGAAAGTGGAGTTGAAGCCCAAGATCAGCCAGATCGTATTGAATGGTGGAGCAGGCTCGATGGATTGGGTGGTCCACTGCTGCTCCTATTTCTTCTGTTTGGTGTTCTTGTGTAGTGCTGTGAGATCCTTTACAGGGGCCTGAGATGGTCTCAGTTTCACATCACCTGTGAAAGACAGCACTTCTGACAGTACAGCATTCTCTCAATACTGCACTGGGGCATCAATCTGAATTAGGTGCTTAAGTCTCTGGCGAAGGATGCGTACCTTCTGACTCAGAGTTGAGAGGGAAAACCATTCAGCAACAGTTGACACCTTGAAATGAATTCCTAACAGTTTGAAGAGTTTGGCATGCCATGAGCTGCTCTCCATACAGTTTGCACATTTCATTAGACAGCTCATTGCCAGTAGTCTGCCTTGCCTCCCGTGTACTGCTGTTCTCTTTTAATTTTACTCCACAGCTGTGTTACTGAGTAACTTCTTGTGAAAGATGACAACCCTTGCTGGAGGCTTGCTTGTAGGGATGCTCTGACACACTGTGCAATAAAGTGATAGCCCCTGGGTCTGAGCCCGCGATGTCAAGTACTACAAGCTTCTGGTTCCTAAGGTGGAACATTGTTCATTATCAAGTGAAGGTCAGGTATCTCCTACAGGACCCAGGGTACGGTTATGTTACTGGGCCAGCAATACAGAGGCTTGGGCTGATTACCCAGAGGACAAGAGTTAAACTTGCTCTGTGACAGTTTGAGAATATGGAAATAAAATCCTGGTGTTAAAAGTGACCATCTCTACCAGTGATCTGGATGAACAGTCCACCAGGTCTCAAATGACACAAAGATATATGTAAGAATTAGCTCCTTGGCTCAGAGGGAATGAGAAACATCAGATCTAATGATATGTTGGGGAAATAAGCAAAAAGTTCGCAGGTAATATTTCATTTATAAATGTAGTGTTGTACAAATGATTGGGACTAACATGCATTTGCGAGATGTGAACTAAAGTCTGTTAAATGAGAGAGAAAGGGACTTTGGTGTTAAAGTGCTGGAGTCTCTAATGATTCTCAACTAGTACTGCAAGGCTGTAGCAAAAGCAAACGAGTATTAGCATGCAACTCTAAAATTATTAATTTTAAAAAAGAATAGATTGTGTGTGGTCTTGCTTAGGGCTCATTTGAAGCACTGTGAATAGTTTTGGTCCCCTCTCAAGGTGGAATATATAAATGCCTTTGAAAAGGAGAGCCACTAGGTTAATAATTAATTTAAAAGCCCATAGTTACCACTATAGGTATAAGAGTTAAGTTTATTATACTTGAGAAAAGTACAGACTTAGGGAGGTTTGATTGAGGAGCATTTTTTAAAATAACAAAGAGACTAGAATGAATAATTCAGACCAATAATCAATAATTTCATTGTTCATTAAACAGATCGGTGAAGGATTTAATTGCCCAATAAGCATGTGGATGAATGTTTCCACTCATCAAAATTAGACTGATATACGATTTCACTGAACAATAATCAGTTCAATGAGCAATTCTATTGACCAACAAGCAGAATGGTTCTGGTGACCGGCAATCAGCTTGATGAAAGATTATTCCAACCAAAATTCAAATTGATAAATGATTCCACTGACCAATCAGATTGATGAATAATTCAGCTGAACTATAATTCGAATAATGAATGATTCTATTGATCAATAATCATGAACCATTCAACTGACCCAGAATTTGATCGATCCACAATTCTACTGACCAATTTTAAAATCAAATTAAGCGATTCTACTGACCAATAGTCAGAAGGATGAGGGATTACACTGACCAACAATTAAACTGATGAATTATTCTATTGCCCAACAACCAGACCAATGAATGGTCCCAGTGAACAATCACAGAATAGGATCATAGAAGGCCATTAGGCCTTTCAGCCAAGCATTGAATGATATTAGTGCCAGATAATCAGACCAATGTATGATGCCATTCATCAATAACAGGATTGATGCTTGATTCAATTTTCCAATAATCAAGTCACTGAATGCTTCAACTGAATAAAAATCAGACTGGTGAATGATTCTTTTGTCCAAAGCTCAAATTGTGTGTGTGTTTCTACTGACTGATAATCAGGTAGCTGAATGATACGTTTGACAATCAGGTTGATAGCTAATTCAGCTGTCCAGCAGTTAGATCAGTGAATGATTTGACTGGCCGGTACGCAGCTTGATGAAATGATTCTATGGCACGATAATCAGGTGAATGAATAACTTCTTCAGTCGATATTCATATCAATGAATGGTTTTACTGACTGAGAATCAGCTCACTGAAAGACACAACCAAAAAATAACCAGGATGATGAATGATTCAGCTGTCCAATGGACAGGTCAATGAACTATTCTACTGACCAATAAACAGATTGCTGAATGATTCTACTGACTAATAATCAGGTCCTTGCTTAGTTCCAATGACCAATAGCCAGACTGATGACTAGCACAATTGACCAATAAACAAATCGCTGAATGATTCTGCTGACCTATAAGCCAAATGACGCATGTTTCAAAGGAACAATAATCAGTTCAATAAATGATTCTGTTGTTCAGAAATGATGAATGTTCCTATTAATAACCCAATCAATGAATGACACGCCTGAGAAATAATCAGACCAATGTGTGATTCTATTGTTCAAGAATCAGACCGATGTGTGATTCTATTGATCAATAATCAGACTGATGTGTGATTCTATTAGTCAATAATCAAGCCAATGAATGATTCAATTGTCCAATAGTCAGCTCAATGAATGATTCAATTGTCCAATAGTCAGCTCAATGAGTGATTCAATTGTCCAATAATCAGCTCAATGAGTGATTCAATTGTCCAATATTCAGCTCAATGAGTGATTCAATTGTCCAATAGTCAGCTCAATGAGTGATTCAATTGTCCAATAGTCAGCTCAATGAATGATTTAATTGTCGAACAGTCAGCTCAATGAGTGATTCAATTGTCCAATAGTCAGCTCAATGAGTGATTCAATTGTCCAATAGTCAGCTCAATGAGTGATTCAATTGTTCAATAGTCAGCTCAATGATAACCAGCTCGCTGTTTGATTTCCCAATTATCGTCAAATGCCTCTATTGACCAAATGATTC
Source organism: Cetorhinus maximus (assembly GCF_964194155.1). Taxonomy (NCBI): domain Eukaryota; kingdom Metazoa; phylum Chordata; class Chondrichthyes; order Lamniformes; family Cetorhinidae; genus Cetorhinus; species Cetorhinus maximus. The sequence continues at coordinate 79,736,546 of NC_135895.1, read as the reverse complement.
TGCCAAACTGTAATCTGATCAATGAATAATTCTACTGAGGTCGATGTACAATTCTAATGAGGAATGAGCAGCCCAGTGACTGATACTGACGACCAATAATCAGATCGATACCTGATTTTGCTGAAATATAGGGCAGAATTTTACAACAGAGGGATTTTACGTTCCCGCTGTCGTTAATGAGGTTTAGAATGTCTCGCCGCATTTTATGGCCCCATCCCTGCCAAAACGGGGCCGTAAAATTCTGCCCATAATCTGAGTGATTAAACATTCTGCTGACCAATAGTAAGGCCAATGAGTTATTCTGTTGACAAATAAGCAATCAGATAAAGGAATTTACTGATCAATAATCAGGCTGATGTTTGATTTTATTGATCAGTAATCAGACTAATAAATTATTCATCAATATTCTAGTGACAATTCGTCATATTATTAGAATAATTCTACTTATAAGTAATCAGGTCAATTAATGACTATGCTGAATTATAATCAGATCAATCACTGATTGCATTGTCCCATAAGCAGACCCATGAATGATTTGACTGATCAATAATCAAACCAATATATGATTCTTGATCCATGACCATGGTGCATGATTCAGCTGTCCAATATCAGGCTGTTACATGCTTCTACTGATCAATAATCCACCCCAATGCATGAATCTCTAGATCAATAATCAAGCTATGAATAACTAAATTGTCCAATAGTCAGGTCTTCTTCTGACTGATGATCAGGTTGCTGAATGAGATAGATGATAGGCAATCAGCTCAATGAATGATTTAATTGTCCAATTGACATGTTAATGATTAATATCGTTGGCCCGTAATCAGTTCATTGACTGATTCGATTGGTGAATAATCAGATACATTAGTAATACTGCTGACCAATCATCAGCTCATGGATGAGTCTAAGGGCCAATAAAATCTGGTGGATGAATTATTCTGTTGACCAACAATTAGTCTGTTGGATGATTTTACCAATCAAAAACACCATTGATGAATAATTCTGCTGCTAAATAATCAGATTTATGGTTGATTCTACTGACCAATAAACTAACCAATGAACAATACTACCCACCATTATTCTGGGGGATGAATTATTCAATTAACAGAGAATCATGCGAAAGATATTTCGGCTGATGGATATTTGGAACAATGTATGATTAGACTGGTTGATGAATGATTCTATTGACGAATCCCATTGACTAATGATTATGCTCAGAAATAATCAGGTTAACAAATGGGGTCAGTAAACAATTATTAGGTTGATGAACAATTCTATTGCCCAATAACTATACCTGTGAATTATTCTACTGATCAATAATCAGGTCTATGTTTTTTCTGTTTCTATGAATGATTTACAGTGGTTGTGATGTGTTACAGTTTATTCAAGGACTCCCAGTTGCTGGGGCAACATAGATTTTTACATGCATGTTCTAGCCTAGAGCTATGGATATTGATGATGGAGGCTCCAATGTTCTTCCCATCACATGGCTGACCAGGAATCTCTCCCACTCTTACCGCCTGCCATTGGTGTGTTGCCATGTTATGAACACACTTCCTTGGCCATCGAGTCCTGCAGTGGGACTGAACCAGGAACTCCTGGCTCAGAGGCAGGGACCCTACCCACTGCGCCATAGGACTTACTACAATAGACTTGTACTGACCAATAATCAAATTGCTGAATGGTACCACTGACTGATAATCAGACTGATAAAGTGATAAACAATGAATGTTTCAATTGACCAGTTATCAGGCTGATGAATACTCCCAATGAACCAATGAATGATACTACTGGCCAATAATCAGACCAATGCACCATTCTGTTGATCAATAATCAGATTGACGAATGATTTAATTATCCAATAATCAAGTCCATGAATGCTATTACTGACCAATAATCAGACTGATGCATTATTCTAAATAGTCAGAATCTTGAATGATTCAATTGCCCAATAACGAGGACACAGGTTGATCCCACTGGCTGGTTAGGAGAGAGCCAAATGATACTGCTGACCAGTAATCAGGTTGATCAATGGTTCAACTATTCAATAGTCAGATCAATTAATGATTCTACTGACCAAAACTCAGATCAATTAATTACATAGTGACCAATAACCAGCTCAATGAATCATTCTACTGACAGATAATCAGATCCATGAAAGATTCGACTGTTTACGTTGAATGTTTTAACTGATCAATAATCAGGTTGTGAATTACAATTTTGACCAATGATCAGATCGATGAATAATACTCTCGATCAGACCAATTCTGACCAATGTTCACATTGATTAGTGATTTTACTGACTAATGTCCAATCTAATCAAGGAGTCCGCTGATCAATATTCCTAACCAAGAAAGAGACCGACGTGTGATTCTATTTATCAATAATCAAACCAGTGAATGACTCAATTGTCCAATAATCAGAGCAATGAGTGCTTCTAATTAACATGAATCAGATTATTTAATGATTCTACAGACCAGTAATCAATCTAATGAATGATTCTACTGACCATTAATCACACCGATGTATAATTCCATTGATCACTATTCAGACCAATAATTGATTCAGTTGTGCAATTGAAATGTGGCCTTGTCCACCCTTCAGCTTGATGTAAGAGATTCCATGGCACTATTTCACAGAAGACCAGGGGAATTATGTTGGGGGTCTTGGCCAGTATTTAACCCTCAATGAACATCACAAAAACAGATTATCTGGTCATTATCACAGTTCTGTTTGTGGGAGCATACTGTGTGCAAATTGGCTGCCACCTGTCCTACATTACAACAATTGCTACGCTTCAGAAATACCTCTTTGGCTGTAAAGCACTTTGGGGTCATTCTGTAGCCATGAAAGGCACTATATAAATGCAAGTCCTTTTTTTAACTGAATAAAAATAAGGTCAGTGAATGATTGGACTGATGAATAATCAGAAACGTGAATGATTCGACTGACCAATATTTAGGTAAATAAATGATTCCATGAAACAATACACATTTGATGAATGATGCTGGTGATCAACAATCAATTTATTGACTGATTTGAATGACCAGTGATCAGGTCAATGAATGATTCAATTGTGCCACATTCATATGATGAATGATTCGACTCAGGGATAATAAGGCCAATGGATATTATAATGACCAATGACCAGGGTGATGAATGACCCTGGTGAACAGACTGACCAGGAATCAGGACAATAGATGGCAATCATGAGCAATAATCAGATCACTGAATGTTTCCACTGATCAATAAGCAAGCAACAAATGATTCGACAGATCAATAATCAAATTGATGCATGGTTTTACTGGTCAATAATCACATCCTATTGACCAACAAGCAGATTGATGAGTTATTCTTATTCTAATTCTAATTCTGCTAACCAGGTCAATGAATGATTCTACTGAACAATATAAGATTAATTAATGATACCAATGGGGCAATAAACTGACCAGCAAATAACTGACCAATAATCAGATTGATGAATTATTCTACTGAATAATAATCAGGCGCATGAATGATTCAAATAATTAACGCAATAGATAATTCTACGAATCAACAATCAGGTCGATGAATGATTTGATTGTCAATAGTCAATGATTCTACTGGAGAGCAAACTGGTCAATGATAATTTTGTTGTCTAGTAATCAGGATGACAAATGGTTCTTTTGATCAATAACCAGACTGTGGAATGGTGTCACTGACCAATAGTTAGACAATCAATAAATCAAATGACCAATAATCAGATTGATCAGTGACCCTATTGAATCCATCCAACTAACCCATTTATTAAGCAATAATCAATGAATGATTCAACTGACCAATAAACAAATCAATGCGTTACTGCTGCAGCCAATTTATAGACTGATGAACGATTTTATTGACCAATAATTAGGCAGGTGAATATTACCACTGGTCAGTAATCAGTCTGATGAAAGATTTGCATAATCAATAATCTGGTTGATGGATATTACTCCTAAAAAATTATCAGATTTTTTTAATGATTCTAATGAACAATACAGAGATCGATCATTGATTACATTCAGAAATAAAATTAACAGATGTATGTTTCCACTGACCAATAATAAGACAGATCAGTGATCCTGAGGACCAATAAACAGACCGGTCAATTATTTTTTTGTACAATAAAATGGATCAATGAATGATTCTACTGACCAAGATTCACATGAATGAGTGATTCGGCTGAACAAGAATCTGGCTGACTGATATTTTCAAGTACCTGTCGGTCTGAAACTTTCTCTCAGCCGTGATAATTAACCTGTAACCGAGCTCATGATCAATTTAGGCTGCTGCTCCTGCAGGGTCTTAAACGGACAGGCCAGTTTAGGAGCTCAAGATGCTCCGGAGATTTGCCTACTGTCAGAGGCACCACGGGAGTTCAGTAACGTGTACAAACTGTTCAGTCCAAAACTGGGTTGGTGACAACTTTAATGCTGGTGTGAAGGAAAGGCGGAGTGTGCAAAACCTGACTGGTCTACTATTTAGACATGCTGCATTTCTAAAAGCTATGAGCAGTTCAGAACAGGTATAATTATGGAACACATCCTGACAGTGAGTGTTCAGTATCCAGAGGGTTACTGCACAGTGTGTGTCCCTTTTCTTGGTCTGTGTGGGATTATTATTCTGTTAATTAGATAGAGTTGACATGTGTCAGGATTCCTAATTACAGCGCTGGGCTAAATGCTCTTCCTCTGACATCAGCTTCCCGAGCTGCTCTCTGCTGTTATATGTATTCCTTAGTGTGGAGGAAAAGCAAGTTACTTAGCTCTTTCAACCCCAGCCAAAATGGATGGCGTGCCTTGGCAAGTTCGGGACAGCCTCGTCCAGGGAGCCAGAATGTGGGACCTGGCTCGCATTGTTTAAAGCTTCCCTTAAGGGGACACACACATTTCTTACGAAGAAGTTGTAGAACAAATTTCAAGAAGCAACAGCTGTTCACTGTTGTTGTCCTAATGACCCAAGTGACCCCCTGAAGGCAATTTACAACCCTGTGCCAAGCAAATTTTTTTTCTGGTGTGGTCTTCTGATGTAGTCAGAATAAGGCAGGCAATTCCCAGAAACAACATTTTTAAAAAATCATTCTTTTGCTGGATGTGGGCGTCCAGAGATTTGGATGTGCAAAAAATACTGCATCACAATCGTGCAACGGCTTCATGATTTTTAAAATTCGTTCATGGGATGTGGGCTTTGCTGGCTAGGTCAGCATTTATTGCCCATCCCTAGTTGCCCTTGAGAAGGTGGTGGTGAGCTGCTGCCTTGAGCCGCTGCAGTCCATGTGGTGTAGGTACACCCACAGTGCTGTTAGGAAGGGAGTTCCAGGATTTTGACCCAGCGACAGTGAAGGAACGGTGATAAATTTCCAAGTCAGGATGGTGAGTGGCTTGGAGGGGAACTTCCAGGTGGTGGTGTTCCCATATACCTACTTTCCTTGTCCTTCTAGGTGATAGTGGTCGTGGATTTGGAAGGTGCTGTCTCAAGATGCTTGGTGAATTCCTGCAGTGCATCTTGTAGATGGTACATACTGCTGCTACTGTGTATCAGTGGTGGAGGGAGTGAATGTTTGTGGATGTGGTGTCAATCAAGTGGGCTGCTTTGTCCTGGATGGTGTCAAGCTTCTTGAGTGTTCTGGGAGCTGCACTCATCCAGGCAAGTGGAGAGTATTCCATCACACTCCTGACTTGTGCCTTGTAGATGGTGGACAGGCTGTGGGGAGTCAGTAGGTGAGTTACTTGCCAGAGGATTCCCAGCCTCTGATGATATGAGTGCAACTGTCTTGAGTGGGAGATCTGAAACAGACACCTTCAAATCCGGACTGGGGTCCAGCAAGGCTGTATGATAGCCCCCATACTATTTACAATCTACCTGACAGTGGCTATTCACCTCATCAAAGATCTGGTATGAGTATTAAATACGGTCTAGATGGACCACCTATATGAGGTCTTTAACCTCAACCGCCTCCGTGCCAAAATTAAACCAATCACCATACACATACATGATCTACAGTTTGTCCATGAGTGCAGTGTCATTGCCCACTCTGCCCCAGATTTGCAAACTACCCGCAATCTCTTCAATTCAGAGACTCGGCCTGTCCTTGAACGTTGCCAAAACAAAACGTGTATATCAACCCACACCTGGCCAGCCACATATTCCACCTCCCATATGTGTTGAAGAGACTCTGGAATATGTTGAACATTTCCAATAACTCTGCAGCCTCCTCTCTCAAAAGGCCACCATTGACAAGGAGATCCAACAGTGGATTAGCTGCGCCAGATGAGCCTTCAACAATCTACATCAGTGAGTGTTGGACAACAAAGACCTCCACAAGTCAACATCAGTCCTAGTGTACAAAGCAGTTGACGTTACCTCACTTCTGTACTGCAGCGAGACCTGAACTGTGTATCAGTGACACATGAGAACGTTAGAACAATCCCATCAGCAATACCCCTGGCACATCCTCCGGATTCAATGGGAGGACCATCTAACAAAAGCTAGTGTCCTTCTTGAAGTCAGATCCACGAGCATTCAGGCAAAATTCCTGCAAAATCAACTTTGATGAACTAGACACCGTGTCCGGATGGCCAAAAAGTGCCTCCCCCACTCGTTCTTGATTTCTCAACTCTCAAATGCCCAGTGTTCCAGGGGAAAATGAAGAAAAAGCGACAAAGGCACTCTGAAGCTCTCCTTGAAGCAGAACAATATTGACGTTAATGACAGGGAAGAGCTTGCGACTAATCATTCAAAATGGCGACAACGCATCCATCAAGCTGCATCATGCTTTGAGTCATAACGTCTTAATGATGAGGCAGAGTAGTGGCAGAGAAGAAACGAAAAGGAATTAAATCCTGTACTCAGAATCCCACTACTTCATGGGATGTCCTACTGTATGTGCCCCAATATCTGTGGGTCAAAAATGAGCCTATTCAGTCACATAAAGACCCATGGGAGAAACACACAACCCTGAGTAGATGTCATCCTCGAATCAAGGGACAGCTGATGATGATGACATCAACATGGAGGAGCACTGATTCATCAGCTGAGGGAGGGCGTTATGCGGTAATCAGCAGGAGGTTTCCTTGCCCATGTTTGACCTGATGCCACAAGACTTCATGGGGTCCAGAGTTGATATTGCAGACTCCCAAGACAACTCCCTCCTGACTGTATACTGCTGTGCCGCCACCTCTGCTGGGCCTGTCCTGCTGATGGGACAGGACATACCCAGGGGTGGTGATAGAGGAGCCTGGGACATTATCTGTCAGGTATGATTCCATGAATACGACTATGTCAGGCTGTTACTTGACTAGTCTGTGAGACAGCTCTCCCACTTTTGGCATAAGTCCCCAGACATTAGTAAAGAGGACTTTGCAGGGTCGACAGGGCTGGGTTTGCCATTGTCGTTTCTGGCGTCTAGGTCAATGCTGGGTGGTCCGTCTGGTTTCATTCCTTTTTATTGACTTTGTAGCAGTTTGATACAACTGAGTAGCTTGCTAGGCCATTTCCGAGCCTAACACATTGCTGTGGGTCTGGAATCACATGTAGGCCAGACCGGGGAAGGATGACAGATTTCCTTCCCTGAAGGACACAAGTGAACCAATTGGGTTTTTACAACAATTGATGATAGTTTCATGGTCACCATTACTGAGAATTTAAATTCCACCAGCTGCCGTGGTGGGATTTGAACCCGTGTTCCAAGAGCATTAGCCTGGGCCTCTGGATTGCTCATCCACTGACATAACCACCATGCCACTGCCTCCCTGTAAATTGCAACGGTTCAAGAAGGCAGCTCACCACCACCTTCTCAAGGGCAATTAGGAACGGGTGATTTTGACAACAATAGCCACACCCCATGAATGAATAAAAAGAATTTAAAAATTGGTGTGGGGAAAGCACTGAGTTGGATGACCCTCAGGGGCCACCAGGTGAAAGTTAGCGCACCTTGAACAGTGGTAGCAACTCCCCTATTCCTCTTCTTGGAGAGTAAAGGCCTAATGGTGGGCACCTCTCTGTCTTGGTAGACACTTACATAATCTTTTATAGGCCGCATCAAATGTAACTTCGGGGAGCATGGCAACCAAAGTGCACACAGAAAGATCCAACAACGAGTTAAAATTACCAGACGGTCAGCTTTGGTGATGTTTGGTTGAGTGAACATCAAGAGGGCAATCCTGTTTTTCTGTGGATGGCAGCCATGGGACCTTTTATGTCCCCCAGGGAGCACTTTGTCTCATCTTTTAACATTTCATCTGAAAGACAGCACCTCCAACAGTGCAGCACTCTGTGTCTGACTGACTGGAGTGTCAGCCTGAATTGTGTCTGAGGTGGGACTTGAACCACAAACTCCAAGTGGGGTAAGGGAGGGGGGGGGTGCAGTAAATGGAATGAAGATGCATATCAGCCATGATCTAATTGAATGGCAGAACAGGCTTGAGGGGCTGAATGGCCTCCTCCTGTTCTCATGTTCCTAACTGAGCGCCAGCAATTTACCTGTCTCAGTCAGGGAAGGAGAGACCTATGGGAGAAAGGCAGTCAGGTATGGGTGTGAGTGAGCCAGGGCCTCCACCTCCCCAGTAATGCTGCGACTCAGTTTGCTTCTCTTTCTGTGAAGCGGTGTGACAGGTTACTCCGGCACAATGACTCACACAGGGAGAGCAGGGAAACCAAGACTGGAGGACGGCTGATCAAGCATGACCAGCACGGTTGGAGAATGGTTGATTAGGGCCAGGCAGGCAGCCAAGGCAGAGAGTTAGAAAGCAGTCTTACAGATAAGACACGGTAGACTTGCTGAGGCCAGGTAACCCTTGTACCACTGTTGAGACTGCGCAAGAATTAACAGCCCATAATGTGTCTCTGAAACGCAAAGCGCTTCAGATACCAGGAAATACCGTGATTCTGTAAACATGGAGTAAACATAGAAAACTGTTTTGCAAAGCGGCAGCAGTGGCTCACGTGGTATCCCTCCCGCATCTGATAAAGTGCGAACATTGTGGGTTCAAGTTCTACTCCAGAGACTGGAGCACATAATCCGGGCTGATATCCCAGTGAAGTACTGAGGCAGTGCTGCACTGTCAAAGGCACCATCTTTTGGATGACACAGTAAAAGATCCATATCTTTTGGATAAACACAGCCTGCCCTCTCAAGTGGACTTACCATTTTGAAAAGGATTTCTCCCGGAGTCCTGGTCAATATTTATCTCTCAAGCCCATTCCATTGGTTGTAAAGTGCCTTGGGAGCAGCGCCCCCTCAGAACTGCAACCAGAAAGTTCCCACATTGGCTGAGGTCAAGTCGGGCCCCTTATGTTACTACAAATGCGTGGCAAAGGGTGGGCGCATTTAAACAAATTGTCCGTACACCACCAAAAAAAATGAAAGTTGTTTGGGATGTCCTGAAACCATGAAATCCACTCTTGTGTCTCAAGCGTTTTGGTATAAACATGCCAACTACAGAATCCAGGGGGGCAGTGAGGTTCCTGCGCCCCCTTGGCCCATGCGGCGGGCACATGTTGAAGGGGAATTTAAAGGAACATGGGGAGATGGGGACGTGTGGGCAGGGGTTCCAACAAGGATTTTCAAACAGGAATCCGTGCACCTCATACACGGCTTATTTGAGTGAAGCAAGCTGAGAGTGAGCTGCAGGTCATTCTGACAATGTGCTGCTTGTAAAATCAGAGCGATCCCAGTTAGTTGTCAAGTGAATTAACACGGCAGCCTTTTCCCTTTGCCTATGCTCCTGTGCCGTCTGTGAGACCTCACCACTGGGGAGGGTCCCTATATTCAGTATCATGCAATATTCATGGCCATTTAACCTTGACATTTTTTTTGGACAGTGCTCTGACTTGTCTGCCTCTCTCGGTAATTTGTATGCTGCCCTCATTGCTCGTTGGGCTGTGATCAAACAGCTCCAGTTTCATGAAAGATTCAGGCAGTATCGACGTCCTGCCGGCTCTCTCGCACTCTCTAATAGCTTTCTTTCTCTCTCTGTCATTCACTTTTCCCTTTCACCCTCTCGCTGATATATTTTGCTTCTTTCTTTCCTACTTTTTTTTTGCAATCTTTTCAATCCCAGTGGTCACACCAATCCCATTTTCTGATTCTGAATTTTTTTCTCATTCTCCTTTATCATTTCTCTTTTCTTTCTGTCTCTCTGTCCTTATCCCCTCCCTGTCTCTGTAATTCTCTGTCTGTCTGTCCATCTCTCTCTATTTCTTTGTTTCCCAAGCTTTTTCTCTGTGTTTCCCTCTTTCCACCTTTCCCAATCTCTCTCTCTCTCTATCTCTCCTTCTTTCTGTTTCTCCGTCCCTGTACCCTCCCTCTCTCTGTAATCATAGAATCACAGAATCTTTTCAGTGCAGAAGGAGGACATTCGGCCCATCGAGTCTGCACTGGCTCTCTGAAAGAGCTTTCCACCTAGTCCCACTCCCCTTCTTATCCCCTTAACCCTGCACATTATTTATTTTCAGGTAGCAATCCAATTCCCTTTTGAATAGCTCGATCGAACCTTTCAGGAAGTTTGTTCCAGACTCCAACCACCTTCTGGGTGAAAATGTTTTTCCTCACATCACTTTTACTTCTTTTGCCAATTATTTTGAATCTATGCCTCTAGTTCTTGATGCTGTCTTGAGTGGGAACAGTTTCTCACTATTTTGCTTTACCATACCCCTCAGGATGTTGAATACCTCTATCAAGTCTCTTCTCAGTCTTCTTTTCTCCAAAGTAAACAGACCCAACCTCTCCAGTTTATCCTCATAGCTACAGTTCTTCATCCCAGGAATCTTGTGAATCTCCTCTGTACTCTCTCCAATGCCTTCACATCCTTCCTCAAGTACTGCGCCCAGAACTGGATACAGTACTGCAGATGAGGCCTAACTAGTGTCTTATACACATTAAACATGACCTCCTTACTCTTGTTCTCAATACCCCTATTAATAAAACCTAAGATATTATACGCTTTATTAACTGCTCTCTCAACGTGCCCTGCCACCTTCAATACTGTCTCTCCATATTCTTCCTGCCAAAATGGGTCACCTCACACTTCGCTGCCACTTGCCTTTCCAATCCACCAACATGTCAATGTCCTTTTGAAGTTCAAGACTACCCCATCACAGTTGACAACATTTCCAATCTTTGCATCATCTGCCAGTTTTGAAATCATGCCCTGCACACCACAGTCTAGGTCATGAATATATATCAGGAAGAGCAAGGGTCCCAACACTGGCCCCTGAGGAACTCCACTACAAACCTTTCTCCAATCTGAAAAACAACCATTTATCACTACTCTCTGTTTCCTGTTACTCAGCCAATTTCTTATGCAAGTGCCTAGTTTCCCTTTTATTCCATGACCTAGGATTTTGCTAACAAGTCTGTTGTGTGGCACTGTATCAAATGCCTTTTGAAAATCCAAAAACACCACATCAACAGCATTTCCCTTATCAACCTTCTCTGTTACTGCTTCAAGAAACTCCAGCAAGTTAGTTAAACAGGATTATCCCTCAATGAATCCATGCTGGCTTTCCTTAATTATCCCGCACCTGTCTAAGTGGCTATTGATTTTATCCCAAACTATGGTTTCCAGAAGTTTCCCTACCACTGAGGTCAAACTGACTGGTCTGTAGTTGCCAGCTTTATTCTTGCACCCCTTTTTGAACAAGGGTGTAACATTTGCAATTTTCCAGTCCTCTGGCACCTCCCTTGTGTCTAAGGAAGACTGGAAGATTATCACTAGTGCCTCTGCAATTTCCACTCGCACTTCTCTCAGTACCCTTGGATACACCTCATCCAGCCCTGGTGGCTTGTCTATTTTAAGTAAAGATAGTCTTTTAACACCTCCTCCTTAATTGTAAATTCTTCTAGTGTACCAGTTACCTCCTCTTGGCCTGGGTAGCATCTTCTTCCTTTGTGAAGACATTTGCAAAGTACTCGTTCAAAACCTCCACTATTTCTCCAGCCTCCATATGCAGTTCCCCTTCTTTGTGCCTAATCGGCCCTAATCTTCTTCCACCCTTTTATTATTTACATGCTCAAAGAAGACCTTGTGGTTCCCTTTTATGTTCGCTGCCAGTATCTTTTCATGCTCTCTCCTTGCTTTTCTCATTAATTTTTTTCACTTCCCCTCTGGTCCTTCTATATTCAGCCTGATTCTCCATTATATTTTCTACCTAACATCTGTCGTACGCACAATTCTTCCTTTTCATCTTCACCTCTATCTTTCTCGCCATCCAGGGCACTCTGGATTTATTTGTCCTACCTTTCCACTTCAAGGGAATATATCTTGACATTGCCTGCAAGACTTTTTCTTTGAAGGTGGCCCATTGTTCATCCACCGTCTTTTCTGCCAACATTTGATTCCAACTCACTTGACTCAGATGCATTCTCATCCCATCGAAGTTGGCTTTCCCCCAGTTAATTATCCCTGCTCTGGATTGTTCCTTGTCCTTTTCCATGACCAACCTAAACCTTATGATACAATGATCACTGTCTCCTAGAGGCTCTCCCACTGATATTTTCCACTTGGGCCAACTCATTCCCCAGAGCCAGGTCCAAAGTTCATGTCCTCTAGTTGGACCAGAAACATACTGCTGCAGAAAATTATCTTGAACACATTCCAAGAACTCTCTCCCCTCTTGTGCCTTTGCACTATTCCCATCCCAGTCTATATTTGGATAATTGAAGTCCCCCATTATAATTACTCTATAATTCTTGCACCTCTGTAATTTCTTTGCAAATTTGTTTCTCCACACTCCTTCCACTAGTTGGTGGTCTAAGTACTACACCAGTCAATGTTACTGAACCTTTTTATTCCTTACCTCTAGCCAGAGAGATTCCGTCCTTGACCCCTCTGGTACATCCTCTCTCTCTCCAGTACTGTAATACCATCCTTAATCAATATTGCCACTCCCGCCACCACCACGTTCTCTTCCTTTCTTGTCTCTCCTAAACACCTTGTACCAGGAATATTTATAATATATAATGCTCTGTCTGCCTGCCTTTCTCCTTCTCTCTCTGCCTCTCTCTATTTCTCTGTCTCTCAAATTGTTTCTGTGTTTCTCTCTTTCTACCTTTCCTTATCTTTCTCCCTCCCTCTCCTCTTTTCTGTCTCTCCGTCTCTGTCTCTGTGATGCTTTGTCTGCCTGAATCTTTCTCTCTCGGCCTTTCTCTGTTTCTCTGTCCCCAAAGTTGTTTCTCTCTTTCTGTCCCTCTCTCTCTCCCTCCCTCCCTCTCTCTCTCTCTCTCTCTCTCTCTTTCACAGACACACATCTTTTCTTTCCTCCTGTGGGCAGTGATTCGAGTAAAGTACTTTATCCAAGTGTTCTCCTTCAGGTACAGCTGTATAAAATGAATCTTCCTGCCAAGGCTATTCCAACCACACCACCAATGTCACCAAACAAGGGACAGTCAAGCAATCTACCACATGTCCCTGCCAAGCCCATGTCAGAATCCACTCTGGATCAGCCAGCATTGGCTTATCTGTTATTCTTGCCCAGCCCTGCCGGTGCGGGGGTGGGGGCGGTGTGGAATGCCCAAGTCTACAGGCTGAGATTGAGTAGGCAGAGTGAGAGTGTTCACTCGATACAGGGCAACTAATTCAATCCGCCACTATCTCCCTCCCTCTGTTCTGCAGGAAAGAACTTGACAAATACATAACCCAGATGAAGCCAGGACACACCCATCCTCTCATCTCTGAGACACAACTCAAATCCAGATCGTGACCAATGGGTTGGAATTGCAATCGCTATGTCTGTTGTGAGGCTCCAGTGATGTTTGGGCAGTTTCCGCCCAAAGGCACAGGTTGGCAGCATAAAATTGCCCCAAATGGGCACCAGTTGGCAACCACGCCCAACACAGAGCACAGGGCAGCTTGCATGGAATTGGGGAAATGTCACACTGGTAAAGCATTGGGATGCTCTTCACCTGTAATACCTTGACCAGGTCTGAGATACCTTGACCAGGTCTGAGATAATTTGACCAGGCCTGAGATACCTTGACCAGGCCTGACACAAGACCTGAGCTACCTTGACAAGGCCTGACATACCTTGACCAGGACTGAGATACTTTGACTAGGACTGAGATAACTTGACAAGATCTGAGATACCTTGACCAGGTGTGAGATACCTTGACAAGGACTGAAATACTTTGACCAGGACTGAGATAGCTTGACCAGAACTAAATAACTTGGTTAGGACTGAGATACTTTGACTGGGAGTGAGATTCCTTGGCCAGTGTTGAGACACCAGTTTCGCTTTGGAGAAGTGCTGTGCTTTCTTATATTTTTAATTGTCATCATTGCAGACACGGACTTCTCTCATTGTCTATCAGTCTTGGCTCAGTGGGTGGCCCTGTAGTCAGAAGGTTGTAGGCTCAAGCCCCACTCCAGAGGCTTTAGCACATGATCCAGGCTGACATCTCAATGCAGTACTGAGGGAACCAAAGCACCGTCAACTCTCTCAGATGGGTGTGAAAGAATGCTATTTTGAAGCAGAGCAGGGGATTTCTCCCCAGTGTCCTGGCCAATACGCATCCCTCAAACAACTGTCATTTACTCTGTATTTGATTATGTGAGTCCATTTACTATTGATGCTCACTGTGCTTGTTTGGGTGAGCCTGGGTGTGGACTCACCCGCTGTGACTAAAACCTATTAAAACACCTCAAAACTAGTGTCATCTCTGCATAGATCTAAGATAAAAAATATACACCAACAACTTCATAAAAAACAGATTATCTGGTCACTATCACATTTCTGTGTCTGGGAGTTTGCTGTGTGCAAACTGGTTACCACACCTACGTTACAACATTTCAATAGTACTTCATTAGCTGTAAAGTGTTTTAGGACATCCTGAGGTCATGAAACTCCACAATATAAGTGCAAGTTCTCTCTTTTATGCAACTTTGAAGCTGGTTATGACACAGCGGAGGGCAGTGTGGCTCCAAAAGCTACAAGCATTCAAAAGGGGATACAGCATAAAAAGGCTACACTCCTAAATCAGAAACAGATAGTTGAATAATTGACAAATAAACATCCAAATTTGTCGCCTTGACTCATTGGACAGCACCCTTCCCTCAAACTCCATTTAAAAAAGTAAGCACAAAGTGTAAATTGACAGACCAGTGTAGTATTAAGGGAGTGCAGTTTGAGCTGCCCTTCAACATGACTCACAAGTCTCCATGTGCCTGTTCCAGTGTTTTGTAACGGCCCCTCAGCACTATTTGAAAAATGACAGTGTTGTCCCGGTGGCCTGGCCAACCCTTAACCAGCAAAACACAAGTTCACAACTTGCCTTAATATAGTCCCCTTACTGTACAACAGACACCCCAATTGCTTCATATAGATGTAACCAGACAAAAGTGGATGTGGAATCAAAGTAGGAGGGGTGACCAAAAGTTTGTTCAAAGAGGTCTCTCTTCCTGTTCGTCCTTCAAAGTGAAGATGACCATGTTCATCATCTGGGGTTTTTGGGTTGGGTTCCAGTGGGTATGTAGGTAACTGCTGAGGCTGATCTGCGCCTGGAAAGTTCTGCTGTAAACAGGACTGGATACCACAGACAGCTGAGCTTTGGATAAGTTGCTGTCTCGGGATTTCCTCTCCTTGTGTTTTCTCTCTGCCTCTGATATGCACTTGCTTCCGAAGGAGGCTGCACTGGTTATTATTTGTTTGCTCCAGGTGCAGTGATCCTGGGCGAGCTTCTCCCAGGATTCGAAGTCGATATCAAAAATCCGAAGTGAAGCTTTCAGAGTCTCCTCGTAGCACTTCCTCAGGCCTCCATGAGAGTGCACCCCAGACTCAAGCTCCCTATAGAAGATTCACTTTGGTGACCGAGTGTCAGGAATTCTGGCTCCATCACCAGCCCAGCTCAGTTGTGACTGTCTCAATACGATGTGGATGTTTGAGCTGTCAGCTCGAGTGAGCACCTCAGCGCCTGGTATTCTCTCCTGCTGTCCGACCTTCAGAAGCTTCTGGAGGCAGCTCAGGCGAAAGTGGTTGAGCTTCTTGGCATGACATTGGTACACAGTCCAAGTCTCACACACGTTGAGCAGAGTGGATAGGACTATGAGGGATAACTCGGGGGAGACAGTGGTATAGTGGTACTGTCACTGGACCAGAAATCCAGAGGCCCAGGCTAATGCTCTGGGGACACGGGTTCTAATCCCACCACGGCAGCTGGTGGAATTTAAATTCAATTAATAAAATCTGGAATTGAAAGTATCATCAATTGTTGTAAAAACCCATGTGGTTCACTAATGTCCTTTAGGGAAGCAAATAGCCCGTCCTTACCTGGCCTGGTCTACATGTAATTCCAGACCCACAGCAATGTGGTTGACTCTTAACTACACTCAGTTCAAGGGCAATTAGGGATGGGCAACAAAATACTGGCCTTGCCAGCGACACCCACATCCCATGAAAGAATAAAGAAAAAAGCTATTGCTCTATAGACTCTCAGTTTGGTGGTCAGATTTACTCACCTTCATTCCCAGACTGATGTTCAAAGTCTTCCGGAGGCTACACTTGCTTTACCAATCCTTGCATGTGTCTCATCATTGATAGAAACAGACTGAGAGAGTGTGCTGTCAAGGTAAGTGATCTTATCCACTGCTGGCAGGTTCTGGCCATGGGCTGAAACCTTGGACCCGAGATAGGGCTCTCCTGGAGCAGGCTGCTACATTATTTCAGGTTACTTTGTGCTGATCGTAAGGCTGAAGTTGTTGTATGTATTGGAGAACAAGCCCGCGCTACATTGCATGTCCAGCTCTGAACAAGCAGCTAGTGCACAGTCAATGGAAAATAGGAAATCGCAAAGTATGACCTTGGAGCCTCTGGTCTTTGCCGGAGTTGTCTCAGATTGAGCAGCTTCCCCTCCATGTGATATCCGATTCGATGCCAGGATCACCATCATGGAAGGTATCGGAGAGCAAGTCGGAGAAAAACAAACTGAAGAGGGTCGGTGCGAGCATGCAGCCCTGTTTAACTCCATTAGTGACTGGGAACGGGTCAGGAAGACTCACCATCACCCAGGACAGGTGGGAGCATGTCGTCATGGAGCTGTCGAACATTGTGATGAATTTCTCAGAGCAGCCAGATTCCTCCATTACCTTCCAAAGGCCCTCACGGTCGACTGTGTCAAAGAGCTTGGTCAGGTTAACAAATGTGGTGTAGAGGCCCATGTTCTATTGTTGGCATTTCCCCTGGAGCTATCTAACTGAAAACACCATATCATTGGTTCCTCGACCTTTCCTGAAACCACACTGACTCCCTGGCAGCAGATCCTGGTCGAGATGTTGCTCAAGTGGTTCAGAAGAATTCTGGCAAAGATTTTGCCGGTGATGGAGAGGAGTGAAATTCCTCAACATTGTGGCAAGATTGGTTTTAAAGAAGATCTCAAAGGAAAAGGAGAGACAGGGAGTTTAGGCAGGGAATTCCAAAGTTTGGGGCCCAGACAGCTGAAGTCAGGAGCATGAGGAAGTATAGATTACCATGGTTACAGTCACTCGACCATGTCATCTGGGACTTTGATAGAGGCCATTACAGTGCTGTGGCAGGGCCAGAAACCTGATTGGACAGATTCAAACTTGGATTTGTGGGAAAGATGAGCATGGATTCAAAGTCTTTGGAGAGGAAAGGGAGGTTGGCAATGGGGAGGTAGTTTGCAGGGATAGAGGGAACAAAGATGTTATATTTTGAGGAGAGGGGTGATGACAGGAGTTTCCAAAGGGAGAAAGACAGTACCTGAGAAGATTGAAATTCTTATGCTGTCAGCTAACATGGGGGCCAAGAAGAGAAGCTGGACGCTCGCTAGTTAAGTGAGAATGGGTTCAAGGGAGAAGGGGTGGGTCTTGTGGACAAGATGAGCTCACGCAGCACCTGAGGAGAGATGGGGAAGAGACTGCTGCCACAAGTTCAGGGGTAGGGGAGGTAGTGAGGTGAATGGTTTTCACAGAGAAAAATGAGGCCCGATAACACTCGATGTGGTCCAGCCAGATCCGGTGATGGATGGCTCAACCAATTGTCCACCAAATATGCTCAAGTCTTCCGCCCCCACTGAACTTGAGGGAGCCAGCATAGGGGTGGGCGACCGTGACTATGACAGGGAGAGAGTGTGAGGACAAGGCGTCAGAGGTGGATATGAGGGCGCGCTTGAGCACATCAACAGCTACAAAATAAGCATGGGGATGCAGATTAACTGGTCATGGAAGTAATTGCCTCTTGTGGGATCCTGGGGGTGTAAAATAGCCAGCATATTTGCCCATGTGGATACAGGGCATTGAAAAGGAATTGCATATACATGAAGTGCTATAAGGCATAGCAAGATACTACATGGATAAAACTCCTAACAAAATCATTCTTAGTGATGAGGAAGGAGGCATAACTCAGCTCTTCTCTGCTTCATGCACTTTAATCTCTTCTCCTTATATCTTGCTCTTGATCTATTTACTGCTGTTCCTCACTTAGCACAAATTCCAATTCAGTTTGACCAATAAACCAAGGTCAGTTCTGTAAGGCTGCAAGCAGAAAAAACAATCTGCTATCTGAAAAAACTCCATCTGGGCTAAGTAATATACTGGTAGAGACTTTACAAGTCATGTCTAATAAAGTTTAAACAACCACAGTGGGCCACTAACCCACACAGGCCAGCATCTACAGGACAGTCAGGGGAAAGCCCTGTCACTGTAAATAGCTTCATTTTGATCCAGCACCATAAACTTTTATATCTGACCTGGCTTTCAAAGCTGCGTGGTTTTCCACTTTGGGGACAATCTGTCATCTTTACGAGGAGGCAAGAAGATATTGTTCAGATCACTTATGTTTAGAGCCATTGTACAAGCTGTATCAATCCTGGGAGTGTTTGATGGGGCAGCGTAGAGGGAGCTTTACTCTGTAACTAACCCCGTGCTATATCTGTCCTGGGAGTGTTTAATGGGACAGTGTAGAGGGATCTTTACTCTGTATCTAACCCGGAGCTGTACCTGCCCTGGGACTGTTTGATGGGGACAATGTAGAGGGAGCTTTACTCTGTATCTAACCACGTGCTATACCTGTCCTGGGAGTGTTTGATAGGATAACGTAGAGGGAGCTTTACTCTGTATCTAACCCTGTGCTGTACCTGTCCTGGGAGTGTTTGATGGGGACAGTGTAGAGGGAGCTTTACTCTGTATCTAACCCCGTGCTGTACCTGCCCTGGGAGTGTTTGATGGGACAGTGTAGAGGGAGCTTTACTCTGGATCTAACCCCGTGCTGTACCTGCTCTGGGAGTGTTTGATGGGACAGTGTAGAGGGAGCTTTACTCTGGATCTAACCCTGTTTGACGACAGCCGGTCAAACTGGGTGAATTCTGTTCTCCCGACATTCAAGTCAGGTTAAAGGTGGTTGAACTTCCTGATGTAAAGTGCCGGGAACCCCATTTGCATTCATTAGCATCTTATGTACGCTCACCTCACTACAATTAAGTTCACCCTCCGAATCAAGTTCCCTGCCAGCGAGAATTTCGAATGTTCAGTTTTACGACTATATAAGAGGCATGCACCTGGCAAGCGTTGCATTTTCCATGGCTTTGAGGTCCATAGATGTTGTTTTCTCCTTCTTGGGAACCTCGCATAACTTCATTCACATCGAGTGCAAAAGCTACACCAAGACTGGACACATGATTCAGGCTGAGCGGGGGAGGGGTGGGGGGAAGTGTCCTGGGAAAGGAGTTGAGAGAGTGTCCGGGGAAGTGGGGGGAGAGGGCGGGGTCGGTGATGTCGACAGCGGGGTCCTGGGGGGAGAACATGGTACTGGCAATAGGAGGGATCTGCCACATTCATTGGGAGAGTGGCATGTGGTCGGGTGGAAGGTTCAGGGTGAGGGTTTGGCAGGCGAAGGTCCCATCAGGGAGGTCTAGGGGGTAACGGAGCGGGAGAAGATAAGAGGCTCGGATAATGGGAGGGGGCAGGGTCAGGGTGGGCAAGGGGACGGTGATGGGTGTCGGCTCAGGGGGGAGGGAAGGCCTATGGAGGTGGATCGTGTTAGGGTCCAGGGTAACGTGGAGGGAGGTTCATGGGTGA
Source organism: Cetorhinus maximus (assembly GCF_964194155.1). NCBI lineage: Eukaryota > Metazoa > Chordata > Chondrichthyes > Lamniformes > Cetorhinidae > Cetorhinus > Cetorhinus maximus. The sequence goes on along the minus strand of NC_135895.1, from coordinate 79,716,501 downwards.
CAGAGGGGAGAGGAATAGTGATATTGGGTGGGTCAAGGATGATGGGGGGGATGTTGGTGGATGACAGGGGGAGGGTAGAAGGTGATGGACTGAGTCTAGAATGTGACACACACCATTTTTCGGGTCTGACTATGAGCACTCAGTCACTGAGACCCCTCAAGGTGGGAGGAGGGTCTTTTCGGGTGGGTGGAGTTCAAGGTCAGCACGTGGGCGACTAAAGGGACACCCTAATATTCATGGGACAACCGGATGGGAACCATGCTCCGTTGTGTCCTCTCTCTCTGCTGAAGCCCACATGGCAACAGGTTTGTTCCCACTCATGGGTCGCGTAAGATGGCGATCCCAGCAAGGTGTGGAGCTGCCGTTCATTCTGTGCCATTTGTCATCTGCTGCAGTCAGAGGCAGGGAGGGAGGGAGCGAGGGAGGCGGATGCCTCCAAGGGGTACGGCTGGTGGATGGGAGCAAACTCGCGACTTCAAACCTCCCCCCTCCTGGGTGAATGGTCATGGCTGAAAAGGGATCATGTGGTACGTATTCCTATGCCAAGACAATGGTCTCTCTATGGAGTGTCGACGATAGTGGGGACAAGTGGAATAGTGTCTGAGGGAGCATTCTTGCACACAGCTCTCATCACCCTGGGCAAAGAGCAATGTCTCTATGCACTGTCATGTATGAACAGGAGGAACACCCATCTCTGCTCCTCCAGGATGTCCTTCACCTGGAAGGGGTTGGGTGGGGATGCCATGTCTAGACAGAGGCCAGCTGAAGGCTTTAGCACTGGCCTGCGGGCTTTGAGATGGAGGGAAACCTGTGAAGGACATGCTCGCTAAATGTATCACTTCAATTCGTTCTCATATGCACTGAGATGTCGATGATGCAGGCTGCAGCAACCTGCCTTGGTAATGGCTCTCATCCAGATGAGGAGAGGGAGGGCCCATCGCAGGTTAGCACAGGGCCAGGAGGAGCAAGGGCCTGAGCAACACGAGGCAGTGGAGCCTCTAGAAGGTCAGGGTGCTGGTGAACAGGCTTCACTGCAATGGGAGCATTGACACGACCATGGGTGTATCACCCACGGTGTTCTTATTGAGAGATGAGTGAAAGGCAATGCCGGCAGCTTCAGGATCTGGTTGCTCACATCTGCGAGCTCCTCCAGTATGAGCTGCGGAGGAGTAATGCGGAGCTCCTGGCCTGCGTGGAGTGAGTGGCTGTCTGGGTGCTGTTTAAATATGACACCAGGACTTTTGACCCTATGAGGTAACAATGTGACAGGTGACTTCCTGCCTGCCCCAACATTAGATTCACCAAACTCTTCATGGATGCATAATTAATGAGCTGAACAGCGGAAGATCATGCGCGTTCAGCCCTCCCATCACTTACTGGGAATCACACTAACTTTCCCGCCCACCACTGGACTTAGACTCCAGAATGGAAGATTACGCCCAAGGAGACTGATCTTATCGTTCGAGCTAGGCTACTCAGGGGTGATGTCAGGAAGCAATTCTTCACATGCAAGGTGCTAGAAATCTGAAACTCTCTTCCCCAAAAAAGCTGCTGAGGGTGGAGGTCAATTGAACATTTCAAAACTGAAATGGTTAGGTTTTTGTTGGGTAAGGGGATTGAGGGATTTGGGGAGCTCAGTCTAATAAACAGAGTCAAGATAACGATCACCATTGATCTGACTGAATGGCAGTGTAGGTTTGAGGGGCTGAATGGCCTCTTCCTGTCCCTGTGTCCCTTACCCAACTCGGGTCGAGACTGGGAGCTGGGATCCACCTCGAATGCATGACCTGGCTTTCCACTGACAGATCAGGATGGGGAGGAATGGGATCCTTGAGATTAAGTTGACAGCAATCACAAGCCTGGCAGATGAAAACAGTGGAGGAAATGAAGAAGTATTATTATGGTTCCTTAAGAAACGCTCTGCAGAGTTTCAGCTTCAGCTTGACTCAAACCTAATGTGTGATAGATAAGCAGTGATATTCCCTAAGGAGCTGAATCCACCACAAGAGTGGTGCAAGAGGCTGAACTGCGGAGTCTGCCATGTGAACTGTTCGGCTCCTCTCCAGCCTCCCCTTCAAGGTTCCTGCCAGACATCTGCTCTGCCCGTGTCTCCCTCTAGTTCCAGGTGGACGATCATGCTGACAAGCTCCGAGATAGACTTTGTGGACTGTCAACGTGCGGTTAGAGTCAATCACCTCTCTGCTGTCCAGCATTACTGCTGGTAACTTAACAGCGCTGCCCCAGGACCTGAGCTTCCAAACGTGTGCAGAGATAAACTCCGGACCTCAGCACAAAGCACAACCTTAAGTTAGGCTCCTGCCTTCTCTCCGTGTAGGGGGCTGTCGGGTAGCAGTTTGACCACTTTACCCCTTTCTCAGTGAAGGCTTGCGGTACAGTTCTGCAGGTAGAGGCGAGGTTTCGGAGCTTGGCTTGAGTGACTGTAGGCAGCAGGGTGAGTGCTGGCACAGGGGCGTGGGGTGGAGGTGGGGGCTGGGGTTCCACAGACAAGCCTGGACCTGCGCATGTTCAACATCTGCAACAACACACACTCCAGCAAGAAATCCCAACCTTCTCAGCAGGAGCGCCCAGGCCTCCCAGCTGAAATCCCTGAACCTCCCAGCAGGAGAACCCCAGTTGTGATCAGGAAGATGAGCCTCAGGTTTTCGCCCTCCCTGACCCAGGGCCGATGAGGCTAAATTGGCTCAGCTCATCTGGTTCCGGAATCCTGTGAAGATGCCATGAGGCTCCGGGCTCGATGCTGTTGAAATCCATGCCACGTTTTGTGTCAGTCCAGCCCGGTTCACATGGATATTGGCGCTTCCTATGGCCCAGGATGGGGAGGGGATGTACAGCAGAGTTTTCTGTTCTGTCACATTGTACTACACACACTGACATCCCCTAATCCCTGGACACACACAGTCTACATCACAGTCTCTGATAGTTCAAGTCTTACAAGGATCTATAACCCTTGACTCAAATTCTCAGGAGCAATATTTTCGAAAGCCCGGGAAATCTTTCAAAACTGGAACAGTTGCCAGACAATTTTCAATTGTGAAGTGTACCTTTTAAGGATTCAATTCCAGTGATATTTTCTTTTCCTCGACAACCCCACTGTTCACAGAATGTTTTTCAAGTTGAGAGCCCAGTTTAGCACAGCCTCTCGTACAGACATATCAAACCCGCAACCTGTGATACATCCACTCCCTCCACCACCGACGCACAGTAGCAGCAGTGTGTACCATCTACAAGATGCACTGCAGGACTTCACCAAGGCACCATCGACAGCACCTTCCCAACTCACGATCACTACCATCTAGAAGGACAAGGGCAGCAGACACATGGGAACACCACCACGTTCCCAGCAGACCACGGAGTTCCCCTCTAAGCCACTCACCAGCCTGACTTGGAAATATATCGCCGTTCCTTCACTGTCGCTGGGTCAAAATCCTGGAACTCCCTTCCTAACAGCACTGTGGGTGTACCTACACCACGGTTCAAGAAGTCAATTCCTTCCCAAGGGCACCCACACAGCCTCCGGTTAAACACTCAGCCTCCCCTCCCCCTTGCTAAACACCTCTAACCCTGCCCCCACCCCCCTCGCCCCCAATTTTCACTCTGGGGTCACACGAAGCTGAGGTATTAAAATTGGATCATGTTGGAAAATAGTTCAGGAAGCACTGGGATACAGGGTCTCCAGGGCTCCGTGGTCTGCTGGGAGCTGATGGCAGGAGGTTAACAGGTGGGATTTACAGACTGCTTAGAGGCTTTCGGCTACAATTCCAAATCCAGCCCTGCGGAAAAAGTCAGGACAGGTGGGAGAGAGAGTAATGAAAATGGGGATCAACTAAAGTAACTACCAGCTCAGCAGTGTAAGGATCCAATCAATAACCATCGCCGGGTGAGCTCCAGTCTACTCCTGGTCACCGTGTGAAGTGAGGTAAATGAGCAGCCTGCCAACTGATATCAGCCGTTCATCCCTCCCTCCCTCCCTCTCTCTCATCCTTCGTTGCCCCTCCATTTCTTTTGAAATTGTGCTGCTGTTGACAACTCTGCACAGATGAGACATCTAACAGGGCCAGTGACAACAACACTGACTCGCATTCATATATAGCGCCTTTGGTGTGGCCCCAAGGTGTTTCATGGGAGTGTTTTCGGTCAAAATTTGACACCGAGCCACACAAGGAGATAATGGCCCAGAACATCCGTGGAGTGGCGATCATTGCCAGATTGCCACTTTGCTGCTTTGCTCGGCCATCTGATCCCACTCAACGCTGACATCTGTAAATAACCTGGAACAGTGGGATTGCTGTTTGGTGTGAGGGCTGTGTCGCAGCTGGTCTATGAGTTCTCCGAAGGCAGTCAGCCCTTACTTTCGCTTTGCTGACTTTAACTGTGGGGCTATTGGCGTGCGTGCATTCCCCCTGGGAAGCTGGGCCACATCAACCCCCATTTCCGTCCAGAGAGGCCTGGGCCGACGACATCCGTCATAACCTTTGTCAGCTTGAGAGCGCCCCTCCCTCACAAACTCACCCCCACTTACCGGCAACCCGGAGCAATCAAATATCCCAACACGGAAAGTGCCGGAACCACAAGGTAGGGGCATCGGGGTTGAAAACAGAAGGGGGAAGGTTGTGTTTTTGGAGCCAGACTCTTTTGCCGGGCCTGGCACACTGAGACGTTGCCTCGCCTCCTGTCTTTTCAGACCTCAGTACGTTGGGTGGAATTTTACGGCCCTGGCATGGTGGGGGACGGGGCCAGAAAATATGGCGAAAACTCCCATTGGCTTCGGTAGGACTGGAAGATCCCTCCGGCGGGAGGGGCCGTAAAATTCTGCCCCATTCTCTTTTTACTTCCTTGCATCAAATCACATTCACCCACTGCCCCTGTGTTCACTGATCTACATTGGCTTCTGGTCGAGCAGCCTCGATTTTAAAATTCCCATTCTTGTGTGAAAATCCCTCCATGGCCTCCCCCACCTCCCCTATCTCCCCTCTGGACCTCTGACCCACCAAGATCTCTGTGTTCCTCCAGTTCTGGTCACTCACACATTCTGGATTTTAATCGCTCCACCACTGGCCTTCAGCTGTCCAGGCCCCACCAGCCTACATTCCCTTCGTACGTCTCTACATTCTCTATCTTTCTCTCCTGCTTAAGGTGTTCCTGAAAGCCTATCATTGCGGTTCAGCTTTTCGGCCACCTGTCCTGTAAGTCTCTCTACGTGGCTCAGTGTCAAATTTTGTTTCATAATTGCTCCTGTGAGGCGCTTTGGGATGTTTTATGATTGTAAAAGTGCTATATAAATGCGACTGATGTTGTAGCAATGTTTCATTCTTGTCAGGGGAGGTTGTGATCAATGATGGTGGTTCCGTCACTGGGCACCTGTCCATAGCGGAGTCCCACAGGGGCCATGGTTCCAAATAATCTTTATTAATGATTTAGACAAAGGTGTTTGGGGAAATTGTCCAACAAGTTTGTAGATGATCCAAAGATTGTCTCTTTTTGCAGTGTTTTTGCCCCTGAAATTATTTCTTTCCCTTCCCTTCTCCCACCTGCCCCTCTCCAAAGGCACCAATTCTGGTTGAGGTACAGTACTCTATGCTCAGTGGGCTGCAGTCCTTTCCCAGTCCAGGCCCCAGTCAAGCTATCACAGTAGGCCAGGCAACTACAATTTCAGAATTGTTGCAGCACAGAAGGAGGCTATTTGGCCCAGCTCTCCAAATGAGCAATTTACCCAGTGCCATTCCACCAACCCCCCCACCCGCCTTCTCCCCGTAAGCTTCCACATTCTTCCTTTTCAAGTAATAACCTAATTTCCTCTTGAATACCTCAATTGAATCTTCCTCCACCACACTCTCAGGCAGCACATTCCAGATCCTAACCACTCGCTGTGTGAAAAAGCTTTTCCTCATGTCTCCATCGCTTCTTTTGTCAAGTATCTTAAATCTGCGCCCTCTCGTTCTTCATCCTTCCACCAACGGGAACAGTTTTTCCCTATCTACTCTGTCCAGACCCCTCATGATTTTGAATCTCTCTCTCTCTATCGTCACCATGCTCTTAGAAGACATTAGCAACCATGGACCTTCATGTTTATCTTGCTCTGGGGTCATGGATCATCTTCGTCAGTGATATATTCATCCTGTTTGCAAGGCTCTTTAGAAAAGTCGTTCTTTGTCTACCTCGATCTCTTTTACCATCGAGTGTTCCCATCAGCATCCGACTTTCCAGATCATGGTTTCTTATTACCTGCCCAAGAAATTCCAACTCTCTCTCCCTGATCTTGGTCAGCAGATTTCTTTCGGTCTCAGATTTTACTAGCACCTCTTCATTTACCCATGGTTTTGAACACCTCTATCAAATCTCCTCTCAATCTTCTCTTCTCCAAGGAGAACAGTCCCAACTTCTGTAATCTATCTTCGTAACTGATGTTCCTCATCCCTGGATTCTCGTGAATCTTTTCTGCACCCTATATAATGCCTTCACATCTTTCCTAAAGTACGGCACCCAGAACGGAATACGTGACTCCAGTTGAGGTTGAACCAATATTTTATACAAGTTCAAAACAACCTCCTCGCTCTTGTACACTATGCCCCTACTAATAAAGCCCAGGATACTGTATGCTTTATTAACCACTCTCTCAACCTGTCCTGCCACCTTCTGTGACTTAGGCACATAGATGAAAATTAACAGGGGGTATAGATTTAAAATTTATCAGTGGCAAGTGAGGCCCCCCCAAAGGCACAAAGATTGGACTGCCCAGGGACTAACCCTTCTCTCTACCATCACCATGGTAATGTCAATGAACCAACTCTCCTGGGATGAAGGGGTTATTTTAAGAGGAAAGTTTGGGCCTATACTCATTGGAGTTTAGAAGAATGAATTGTTTAGAAGAAGAAAAATTGTTAAAATACGTAAGATCCTGAGGGGACTTGACGGGGTGGATACCAGGCAGATGTTTCCCCTTGTGGGGGAACTAGAACCAGGGGACACAGTTTAGGAAGCTGAGGTCTCCCTTTTAAGATGGAGACGAGGAGAAATTGTTTCTCTCAAAAGTTTGTTAGCCTGTGAAATTCTCTTTCCCAGAAAGCAGTGGAGGCTGGGTCATTGAATTTATTCAGGGCTGAGTTGGTCAGATTTTTGATCGACATAGGGAGTCAAGAGTTATGAGGGGGGCAGGCAGGAAAGTGGAGTTGAGATCACAATCAGATCAGCCATGACCTTAATGAATGGTGGAGCAGGTTTGAAGGACTGAACGTTCTACTCCTGCACTTAAGTCCTATGTGCCTATGTTCCATACTTTATTGTATTTTACAACAGGCCACAGCTTCAGTTCAAAAGGAGTGTCAGAATGAAAAATGCAAAACTTGTCCCAATCTCTGACAGACTAACATCCTCGCCCCTGAGGCAGCAGGCTGTGGGTTTAAGCCCCACTTCAGAGTCTGTAATCCAGGCCGACACGCAGTGAGGGAGTGCTGCACTTTTGGAGGTGCCATCTTTCGGGATGAGACATTGAATTGATGCCACATCAGCCTGCTTGGATGGATGTAAAAGACCTCATGTCGTTAATTTGAAGAAGGGCAGGTGGGTTCTCTCCAGTGTCCTGGCCAATATTTAGCCCTCAGCTGGCATCTCGTTCCTGTTTGTGCAAATTGGGTGCTGCGTTTCTGACATTAAAGCAGTGGCTACACTCCAGAAGTGCTTAATTGGTTGTAAAGCACTTTGGGATGTCCTGAACAAGTGCAAGGTGCTATAGAAATGCAAGTTTAGAAGGGGAGGAGATGGTAAGGATAGCAGGAGATGCCAACCTCCTCTTCACATTAACAATACTTTGAATGTCTTTTCAGGCTAAACTCTGTCCCCAGGCAATAATCAGATTTGTCAAACAGCTTCTCGAGGTGGCCGTGCCCCTTTTAAGGCAAGGCTGTGAGTGCATTCCCTAGAAACCGGTGAGCGTGGAGAGCTACCTCGCTCAGAGATGGAACTGGCAGTCCCCGAGCTGCCTGTCTCATGCTTGCTTTGACTGCTGAATCTGGTGTGTTTTTTCTGCATTTTTCATTCCGAATGCACACACACACACACACACACACACACACACACACGTTCGTGCACATGCGCATACACACATACACACACACACACGTTTGTGCACGTGCGCATACACACACACACACACACACACACACACGTTCGTGCACGTGCGCATACACACACACACACACACACGTTCGTGCACGTGTGCATACACACACACACACACACACACACCATGTTCGTGCACGTGCGCATACACACACACACACGTTCGTGCACGTGCGCATACACACACACACACACGTTCGTGCACGTGCGCATACACACACACACACACACGTTCGTGCGCGCACACACACACACACACACACGTTCGTGCACGTGCACATACACACACACACACGTTCGTGCATGTGCGCATACACACACACACACGTTCGTGCACGTGCGTATACACACACACGTTCATGCACGTGCGCATACACACACACACACACGTTCGTGCACGTGCGCATACACACACACGTTCGTGCACATACACACACACGTTCGTGCACGTGCGCATAAACACACACACGTTCGTGCACGTGCGCATACACACACACACACTCTCAGGGGCCTCGGCTTGCTCTGGGAATTTTAATAGAGCCCAGGGGAGACAGCCTTCTAGATGGGAAATCAGGCAACAGTCAAAACAAAGCAGAGAGATGAGGAAGATTGAGTGCCTGAGAAGGGAGAACTAGAGCTCTCTGTGTTGAGCTCTGAATTCCGGGGCTGGGGTGGTTTGGGCCCAGGGCTGCTAGCATAGCTGTGGGGAGACTGAGCTTACTGATATGTTGGAGAGAAGCAGAGTGAAGGCCGAGAACAGATAGAAAGGTATACCACATGAGCCAAAGTATCCTGCAGGGACACCATCTCTGGTTGGCCATTTTTGAGGAGGGTGCATCACAAGGCCTCTAACCACACCACCATTCCTGCCCTCCCACCTGTTGTGTATTTGCTGCTTTGTTATATATTTTATACATCTGATTTAACTCAGAACAATGCAGAAGTGACACTTATTTTAAGTCAATAACAGTTTTATTTCAAGTGCTTTAAAATACCTCAGCAATCACAGGACTCGTACAAACATGTTCACAGCTCAGGCTTCTCAGGTCTTTCTGAAAGCTTCTGTTTATTTTTTCTCTCAAAGGCTACACCTAGGATTAATCAATCAAGCATAGTCAACATAGAGTAGTCAATAGAGTAATATAATCAAACAGATCAATTAAACCATTAAACACTTCACCGTCATTGGCCACCAGACATCACCCGCCTATAAATAGAAAAGGGGTGGTGAGAGGAAGAGCTGGGCTGATTAGGGACCAAAAAGGGGATTTACATATGGAGATAGGCTGAAGCAATAAATGAATATTTTACATTTGTCTTTCCCAAAGAAGAAGATGCTGTCTAAGTCACAGTGAAAGAGGAGGTGGTAGAGCTAGTGAATGGGCTAAAAATTAATAAAGAGGAGATATTAGATAGGCTGTCTGTACTTAAAGTTGATAAGGCACCAGGACCAGAAGAGCTGCATCCAAAGATACAGAGGGAAGTGAGAGTGGAAATTGCAGAGGCACTAGCCATAATCTTTCAGTACTCCTTAGATACAGGAGTGGTGCCAGAGGCCTGGAGAATTATAAATATTACATCCTTGATTAAGAAAGAGTGTAAGGATAAGCCCAGCACCTACAGGCCACTCAGTTTAACCCCTGGTTGGAAAGCTTTTAGAAACAATAACACAACAAAAAGTAACAGCCCCTTGGACAATTGTGGATTAATTAAGGAAAGTCAGCATGGATTTCTTAGGGGCAAATCATCTTTGATGATGTTGCTGAAGTTTTTTCCTGGGGTAACAGAGAGGGTTGATGAGGGTAATGCTGTCGATATGGACTTTCAAAAGGCATTTGATAAAGTGCCACATAACAGGCTTATCAGCAGGTTAAAGCCCACAGAATAAAAGGGATACTAGCAGCATGGATATGAAATTAGCTGGGTGACAGGAAATAGAGAGTAGTGGTGAATGGTTGTTTCTCAGACTCTCTCCCTCTAGCTGTCCCTTGAAGTGAAGAGGACACATGCTACGGAACCTAGCGTGGGGAGGCTGTTGCGCTGAAGCTACCACACAGCTCTGGCTTGTTTCTTGGACTGGAGGAAGTATACAGTGGAGTTTCCCAGGGGCTAGTGTTAGGTCCCCTACTCTTAACAGAATCACAGAATTTTAACAGTGCAGAAGGAGGCCATTTGGCCCATCGTGTCTGCACCAGCTCTCTGAATGAACATAATGACCTAGTGCCATTGCCCTGGATGCTGTTGCTATTCAAATAATCATCTAATGCCCTCTTGAATGCTTCGATTGAACTTGCCTCCACCACACTCCCAGGCAGTGCATTCCAGACTCATTGTGTGAGAAAGTTTTTTCTCCCCTCACGTTTGCTTCTTTTGCAAATCACTTTAAATCTGTGCCCTCTCATCCTTGATCCTTTTATGAGTGGGAACAGCTTCTCCCTATCTACTCCCTATCCAGCCCCCCTCATGATTTTGAACATCTCTATCGAATCTCTTAGCCTTCTTCTCTCCAAGGAGAACAGTTCCAAGCTCTTCAATCTATCCACAGAGCTGAAGTTTCTCATCCCTGGAACCATTATTGTAAGCCTCTTCTGCACTCAAAACTGTACACCATACTCCAGCTGAGGTCTAACAAGGGTCTTATATAAATGCAGCATAAATTCCCTGCTGTTGTACTCTATGCCCCTATTATTAAAGTCCAGAATACTGTATGCTTTATTAACTGCTCTCTCCACCTGTCCTGCCACCTTCAATGATCTATGTATTTACACTGGTATTTACACTGTCCACACTGTGTACACTGGTATTTACACTCCACCCATTCTGTAATCTCGTATTTACACTGTCCACGCTCTGTCGTCTGTTACTTGCACTGCCCACACTCTTTTGTCTGGTATTTACACTGCCCACACTCTATTGCCTCGCATTTACAATGTCCGCACTGTGTACTCTGGTAGTTACCCTGTCCAGACTATGGAGTCTGGTATTTGCACTGTGCACAATCTGTAGTCTCGAATTTGCACTGTCCAATCTCTGTAGACTGGTTTTCCCTAGGCCGACTCTCTATAATCTGGTATTTACCCTGCCCACACTCTATTGCCTCGCATTTACAATGTCCGCACTGTGTACTCTGGTATTTCTACTGCCCACACAGTGTAGTCTGGTAATTACACTGTCCAAACTCTATAGTTTGATATTTACACTGTCCACACTCTGTAGCCTGGTATTTGCACTGTCCACACTCTGTAGTCTGCTATGTGCACTGTCCACACTCTTTAGTCTTGTAATTACACTGTCCACACTCTGTAGTCTGTTATTTACACTGTCCACACACTGTAGTCTGGTATTTACAATGTCCAAACTCAGTTGTCTGGTATTTACACTGCCCACACTCCGTAGTGCGGTATTTACACTGTCTGCGCTGTGTACTCTGGTATTAACACTGTCCACACTGTTCAGTCTGGTATTTGCACTGTCCACACTGTGTACTCTGGTATTCACACTGCCCACGCTCTGCAGTCTGGTATTTACACTGTCCACACTCTGTAGTTTGGTATTTACACTGTCCACACTCTGTAGTCTGGTATTTACACTGTTAACTCTCTGTAGTTTTGTATTTGCACTGTCCACACTCTGTAGTCTGGTATTTAAAAAGTCCACGCTCTGTAGTCTGGTATTTACACTGTCCAGACTCATAAGTCTGGTATTTGCATTGTGCACACTCTGTAGTCAGGTATTTGCACTTTCCAAACTCTGTAGTCTGGTTTTCACAAGGTCCACTCTCTGTAGTCTGGTATTTACCCTGCCTACGCTCTGTTGTCTCGTATTTACAACGTCCGCACTGAGTTCTCTCGTATTTACACTGTCCACACTCTAGTCTGGTATTTACACTGTCCTCACGCTGTAGTCTGGCATTTACACTCTCCACATTCTGTAGTCTGTTATTTACAATGCCCACTCTTTGTAGTCTGGTATTTACACAGTCCACACTCTCTAATCTAGTATCTAGACTGCCCACACTCTGTAGTCTGGTAATTACACTGTCCACACTCTGTAGTCTGGTATTTACACTGTCCAAAATCCGTAGTCTGGAATTTACAATTTACACTCTCTACAGTCCTGTAGTTACAATGCCCACACTCTGTAGTTTGGAATTGACACTGTCGACTCTCTGTAGTACAGTATTTACACTGTCCACACACTGTAGTCTGGTATTTACACTGTCCACACTCTGTAGTCTGCTATTTACACTGTCCACACTCTGTAGTCTGGTATTTACACTGTCCTCACTCTGTAGTCTGGTATTTACACTGTCCACACTGTGTACTCTGGTATTCACACTGCCCACATTCTGCAATCTGGTATTTACACTGTACACAGTCCGTAGTTTGGTATTTACACTGTCGAAACTCTGTAGTCTGGTATTCATACTGTCCACACTGTGTAGAATGTTATTTACACTGTCCACATTCTGTAGTCTGGTATTTACAATGCCCACTCTCTGTAGTCTGGTATTTACACAGTCCACACTCTGTAGAATCGTATTTACACTGTCCACACTCTGTAGTCTGGTATTTACACTGCCCACAGTCTGTAATCTGTTATTTCTATTGTCCACACTCTGTAGTCTGGTATTTACACTGTCCACATGCTGTAGTCTGGCATTTACACTGTCCACATTCTGTAGTCTGGTATTTACAATGCCCACTCTCTGTGGTCTGGTATTTACACAGTCCACACTCTGTAGAATCGTATTTACATTCCCCACACTCTATAGTCTGGTATTGACACAGTCCACACTCTGTAGACTGGTATTTATACAGCCCACAGCCTGCAGTATGGTATTTACACTCTCTATATTCTGTAGTCTGGTATTTACACTGCCCACTCTCTGTAGTCTGGTATTGACACAGTCCACACTCTGTAGACTGGTATTTATACAGCCCACAGTCTGCAGTCTGGTATTTACACTGTCCACAGTCTGTAATCTGGTATTTCTACTGTAAACAATCTGTAGTCTGGTATGTACACAGTCCACACTCTGTAGAATGGTATTTACACTGTGCACATTCTGTAGTCTGGTATTTACACTGTCCACACTCTCGTAGTCTGGTATTTCTACTGTCCACACTCTGTAGTCTGGTATTTACAATGTCCACACGCTGTTGTCTGGTATTTACACTGTCCACACTCTGTAGTCTGGTATTTACACAGTCCACACTCTGTAGAATGGTATTTACACTGTGCACATTCTGTTGTCTGGTATTTACACTGTGCACATTCTGTAGTCTGGTATTTACACAGTCCACACTCTGTAGTCTGGTATTTACACAGTCCACACTTTGTAGAATGGTATTTACACTGTGCACATTCTGTAGTCTGGTATTTACACTGTCCACACTCTGTAGTCTGGTATTTACACAGTCCACACTTTGTAGAATGGTATTTACACTATGCACATTCTGTAGTCTGGTATTTACACTGTCCACACTCTCGTAGTCTGGTATTTCGACTGTCCACACTCTGTAGTCTGGTATTTACAATGTCCACACGCTGTTGTCTGGTATTTACACTGTCCACACTCTGTAGTCTGGTATTTACACTGTCCACACTCTGTAGTTTGGTATTTACACTGTCGACTCTCTGTAGTACGATATTTACACTGTCCACACACTGTAGTCTGGTATTTACACCGTCCACACTCTGTTGTCTGCTATTTACACTGTCCACACTCTGTAGTCTGGTATTTACACTGTCCGCACTCTCTAATCTAGTATTTAGACTGCCCACACTCTGTAGTCTGGTAATTACACTGTCCACACTCTGTCGTCTGGTATTTACACTGTCCAAAATCCGTAGTTTGGAATTTACAATTTACACTCTCTATAGTCCTGTAGTTACACTGCCCACACTCTGTAGTCTTGTATTTACAGTATCTGCACTGTGTACTCTGGTATTTACAATGTCCACACTCGGTAGTCTGGTATTTACACTGTCCATACTGTGTACTCTGGTATTCACACTGCCCACATTCTGCAGTCTGGTATTTACACTGTGCACAGTCCGTAGTTTGGTATTTACACTGTCGAAACTCTGTAGTCTGGTATTCACACTGTCCACACTGTGTAGAATGTTATTTACACTGTCCACATTCTGTAGTCTGGTACTTACACTGTCCAGACACTGTAGTCTGATATTTTCACTGTCCACATTCTGTAGTCTGGTATTTACACTGTCCACACTCTGTAGTCTGGTACTTACAATGTCCACTCTCTATAGTCTGGTATTTACACTGCCCACACTCTGTCTTCTGTCATTTACACTGTCCACACTCTGTAGTCTGGTATTTACACTGTCCACATTCTGTGGTCTGGTATTTACACTGTTTACGCTCTGTAGTTTGGTATTTACACTGTCCACGCACTGTAGAATAGTACTTATACTGCCCACACACTGCAGCCTGGTATTTACGCTGTCCACACTCTGTAGTCTTGTATTTACACTGTCCACATTTTGTAGTCTGTTATTTAAACTGTCCATGGTCTTTAGTTTGGTATTTACACTGTCCACGCTCTGTAGTTTGGTATTTATACTGCCCACACTCTGTCGTCTGGTATTTACACTCCACCCATTCTGTAGTCTCGTATTTACACTGTCCACGCTCTGTCGTCTGGTACTTGCACTGCCCACACTCTTTTGTCTGGTATTTACACTGCCCACACTCTGTACTCTGGTAGTTACACTGTCCAGACTCTGTAGTCTGGTATTTGCACTGTGCACACTCTGTAGTCTCGTAATTGCACTGTCCAAACTCTGAAGACTGGTTTTCACTAGGCTGACTCTCTATAATCTGGTATTTAGCCTGCCCACACTCTATTGTCTCGCATTTACAATGTCCGCACTGTGTACTCTGGTATATCTACTGCCCACACAGTGTAGTCTGGTATTTACACTATCCAAACTCTATAGTTTGATATTTACACTGTCCGCACTCTGTAGTCTGGTATTTGCACTGTCCACACTCTGTAGTCTGGTATTTAAACTGTCCACACTCTGTAGTCTGGTATTTACACTGTCCACACACTGTAGTCTGGTATTTACACTGTCCACACTCTGTAGTCTGTTATTTACACTGTCCACACACTGTAGTCTGGTATTTACAATGTCCAAACTCAGTTGTCTGGTATTTACAAAGTCCACTCTCTATAGTCTGCTATTTACACTGCCCACACTCCGTAGTGTGGTATTTACACTGTCTGCGCTGTGGACTCTGGTATTTACACTGTCCACACTCTGCAGTCTGGTATTTGCACTGTCCACACTGTGTGCTCTGGTATTCACACTGCCCACGCTCTGCAGTCTGGTATTTACACTGTCCACTCTCTGTAGTTTGGTATTTACATTGTCCACACTCTGTACTCTGGTATTTACACTGTCCACTCTCTGTAGTTTTGCATTTGCACTGTCCACACTCTTTAGTCTGGTATTTACAAAGTCCACGCTCTGTAGTCTGGTATTTACACTGTCCAGACTCATAGGTCTGGTATTTGCATTGTGCACACTCTGTAGTCAGGTATTTGCACTTTCCAAACTCTGTAGTCTGGTTTTCACAAGGTCCACTCTCTGTAGTCTGGTATTTACCCTGCCTACGCTCTGTTGTCTCGTATTTACAATGTCCGCACTGAGTTCTCTCGTATTTACACTGTCCACACTGTGTACTCTGGTATTTTTATTGCCCACACTGTATAGTCTGGTATTTACACAGTCCACACACTGTAGTCTGGCATTTACACTCTCCACATTCTGTAGTCTGTTATTTACAATGCCCACTCTTTGTAGTCTGGTATTTACACAGTCCACGCTCTCTAATTTAGTATTTAGACTGCCCACACTCTGTAGTCTGGTAATTACACTGTCCACACTCTGTAGTCTGGTATTTACACTGTCCAAAATCCGTAGTCTGGAATTTACAATTTCCACTCTTTTCAGTCCTGTAGTTACAATGCCCACACTCTGTAGTTTGGTATTTACACTGTCGACTCTCTGTAGTACGATATTTACACTGTCCACACACTGTAGTCAGGTATTTACACCGTCCACACTCTGTAGTCTGCTATTTACAGTGTCCACACTCTGTAGTCTGGTATTTACACTGTCCGCACTCTCTAATCTAGTATTTAGACTGCCCACACTCTGTAGTCTGGTAATTACACTGTCCTCACTCTGTAGTTTGGTATTTACACTGTCCACATTCTGCAGTCTGGTATTTACACTGTACACAGTCCGTAGTTTGGTATTTACACTGTCGACACTCTGTAGTCTGGTATTCATACTGTCCACACTGTGTAGAATGTTATTTACACTGTCCACATTCTGTAGTCTGGTATTTACAATGCCCACTCTCTGTAGTCTGGTATTTACGCAGTCCACACTCTGTAGAATCGTATTTACACTGTCCACACTCTGTAGTCTGGTATTTACACTGCCCACAGTCTGTAATCTGTTATTTCTATTGTCCACACTCTGTAGTCTGGTATTTACACTGTCCACATGCTGTAGTCTGGCATTTACACTGTCCACATTCTGTAGTCTGGTATTTACAATGCCCACTCTCTGTGGTCTGGTATTTACACAGTCCACACTCTGTAGAATCGTATTTACACTCCCCACACTCTATAGTCTGGTATTGACACAGTCCACACTCTGTAGACTGGTATTTATACAGCCCACAGCCTGCAGTATGGTATTTACACTCTATATTCTGTAGTCTGGTATTTACACTGCCCACTCTCTGTAGTCTGGTATTGACACAGTCCACACTCTGTAGACTGGTATTTATACAGCCCACAGTCTGCAGTCTGGTATTTACACTGTCCACAATCTGTAATCTGGTATTTCTACTGTAAACAATCTGTAGTCTGGTATGTACACAGTCCACACTCTGTAGAATGGTATTTACACTGTGCACATTCTGTAGTCTGGTATTTACACTGTCCACACTCTCGTAGTCTGGTATTTCTACTGTCTACACTCTGTAGTCTGGTATTTACAATGTCCACACGCTGTTGTCTGGTATTTACACTGTCCACACTCTGTAGTCTGGTATTTACACAGTCCACACTCTGTAGAATGGTATTGACACTGTGCACATTCTGTTGTCTGGTATTTACACTGTGCACATTCTGTAGTCTGGTATTTACACTGTCCACACTCTGTAGTCTGGTATTTACACAGTCCACACTTTGTAGAATGGTATTTACAATGTGCACATTCTGTAGTCTGGTAGTTACACTGTCCACACTCTCGTAGTCTGGTATTTCGACTGTCCACACTCTGTAGTCTGGTATTTACAATGTCCACACGCTGTTGTCTGGTATTTACACTGTCCACACTCTGTAGTCTGGTATTTACACTGTCCACACTCTGTAGTTTGGTATTTACACTGTCGACTCTCTGTAGTATGATATTTACACTGTCCACACACTGTAGTCTGGTATTTACACCGTCCACACTCTGTTGTCTGCTATTTACACTGTCCACACTCTGTAGTCTGGTATTTACACTGTCCGCACTCTCTAATCTAGTATTTAGACTGCCCACACTCTGTAGTCTGGTAATTACACTGTCCACACTCTGTCGTCTGGTATTTACACTGTCCAAAATCCGTAGTTTGGAATTTACAATTTACACTCTCTATAGTCCTGTAGTTACACTGCCCACACTCTGTAGTCTTGTATTTACAGTATCTGCACTGTGTACTCTGGTATTTACAATGTCCACACTCGGTAGTCTGGTATTTACACTGTCCATACTGTGTACTCTGGTATTCACACTGCCCACATTCTGCAGTCTGGTATTTACACTGTGCACAGTCCGTAGTTTGGTATTTACACTGTCGAAACTCTGTAGTCTGGTATTCACACTGTCCACACTGTGTAGAATGTTATTTACACTGTCCACATTCTGTAGTCTGGTACTTACACTGTCCAGACACTGTAGTCTGATATTTTCACTGTCCACATTCTGTAGTCTGGTATTTACACTGTCCACACTCTGTAGTCTGGTACTTACAATGTCCACTCTCTATAGTCTGGTATTTACACTGCCCACACTCTGTAGTCTGGTTTTTACACTGTCCACATTCTGTGGTCTGGTATTTACACTGTTTACGCTCTGTAGTTTGGCATTTACACTGTCCACGCACTGTAGAAGAGTATTTATACTGCCCACTCTCTGTAGTCTGGTATTTACACTGTCCACACTCTGTTGTCTGGTATTTACGCTGTCCACACTCTGTAGTCTTGTATTTTCACTGTCCACATTCTGTAGTCTGGTACTTACACTGTCTACAGACTGTAATCTGGTATTTATACTGTCTACACTCTGCAGTCTGGTTTTTACAATGTCCACAGACTGTTGTCTGATATTTACACTGTCCACGCTGTGTAGTCTGGTATTTAAACAGTCCACATTCTGTCGTCTGGTATTTACACTGCCCAAACTCTGTAGTCTTGTATTTACACTTTCTAAACTCTGTAATCTGGTAGTTGCACTGTCCAACCTCTGTAATCAGGTATTTACACTGTCCACATTCTGTAGTCTGGTATTTTCACTGCCCAATCTCAATAGTCTGGTATTTATCCTGTCCGTACTCTGTAGTCCGGAATTTACACTGTCCACACTGTGTAGAATGGTATTTACACTGTCCACATTATGTAGTCTGGTATTTACATTGTCCAGACACTGTAGTCTGGTATTTGAACTGTCCAAATTCTGTAGTCTGGTATTTACACTGTACAATCTCTGTAGTCTGGTATTTACACTGTCCACACTCTGTCGTCTGGTATTTACACTGTCCACACTCTGTAGTTTGGTATTTACACTGTCGCCACTCTGTAGTACGATATTTACACTGTCCACACACTGTAGTCTGGTATTTACACCGTCCAAACTTTGTAGTCTGCTATTTACACTGTCCACACTCTGTAGTCTGGTATTTACAATGTCCACACTCGGTAGTCTGGTATTTACACTGTCCACACTGTGTACTGTGTTATTCCCAGTGCCCACATTCTGCAGTCTGGTATTTACACTGTACACACTCCGTAGTTTGCTATTTACACTGTCCAAACTCTGTTGTCTGGTATTTACACTGTCCACACTCTGTAATCTGGTATTTACACTGTCCACATTCTGTAGTCTGGTATTTACACTGTCCACACTCTGTAGTCTTGTATTTACACTGTCCACACTCTATAGTCTGGTATTTACACTGCCCACACTCTGTCGTCTGATATTTACACTGTCCACACTCTTTCTTCTGCTACTTACAGTGTCCACATTCTGTAGTCTGGTATTTACACTGTCCACGCTCTGTAGTTTGGTATTTACACTGTCCACGCACTGTAGAATAGTATTTATACTGCCCTCACACTGTAGTCTGGTATTTACACTGTCCACACTCTGTAGACTTGTATTTACACTGTCCACATTTGGTAGTCTGGTATTTACACTGTCCACGCTCTTTAGTTTGGTATTTACACTGTCCACGCTCTGTAGTTTGTTATTTATACTGCCCACACTCTGTCGTCTGGTATTTACACTGCCCCCATTCTGTAGTCTCGTATTTACACTGTCCACGCTCTGTCGTCTGACACTTGCACTGCCCACACTCTTTTGTCTGGTATTTACACTGCCCACATTCTGTACTCTGGTAGTTACACTGTCCAGTCTCTGTCGTCTGGTATTTGCACTGTGCACACTCTGTAGTCTGGTATTTGCACTGTCCAAACTCTGTAGGCTGGTTTTCACTAGGCCGACTCTCTATAATCTGGTATTTACCCTGCCCACACTCTATTGTCTCGTATTTACAATGTCTGCACTGAGTACTCCGGTATTGCTACTGCCCACACAGTGTAGTCTGATATTTACACTGTCCAATTCTATAGTTTGATATTTACACTGTCCACACTCTGTAGTCTGGTATTTGCATTCTCCACACTCTGTAGTCTTGTATTTACACTGTCCACACTCTGTAGTCTGGTATTTACACTGTACACACTCTGTAGTCTGGTATTTACACTGTCCACATTTTGTAGTCTGGTATTTACACTGTCCACATTCGCTAGTCTGGTATTTAAAAAGTCCACACTCTGTCGTTTGGTATTTACACTGTCCACACTCTTTAGTCTGGTATTTACACTGTCCACTCTCTGTAATTTTGCATTTGCACTGTCCACACTCTGTAGTCTGGTGTTTTCAAAGTCCACGCTCTGTAGTCTGGTATTTACACTGTCCAGACTCTCTAGTCTGGTATTTGCATTGTGCACACTCTGTAGTCAGGTATTTGCACTTTCCAAACTCTGTAGTCTGGTTTTCACAAGGTCCACTCTCTCTGGTCTGGTATTTACACTGTCCACACTCTGTAGTCTGGTATTTACACTGTCCTCACTGTGTACTCTGGTATTTTTACTGCCCACACAGTGTAGTCTGGTATTTACACTATCCACACGCTGTAGTCTGGCATTTACACTCTCCACATTCTGTAGTCTGTTATTTACAATGCCCAGTCTTTGTAGTCTGGTATTTACACAGTCCACACTCTATAGTATGGTATTTACACTCTACGCATTCTGCAGTCTGGTATTTACACTGCCCACACTTTGTAGTCTGGTATTTACACAGTCCACACTCTGTAGAATGGTATTTAAACTGTCCACACTCTGTAGTCTGGAATTTACACTCTCCACATTCTGTATTCTGGTATTTACATAGCCCACTCTCTGTAGTCTGATTTGGACACATTCTACACTCTGTAGAATGGTATTTACATTGTCCACACTCTGTAGTCTGGTATTTACACTGTCCACACTCTGTCGTCTGGTATTTACACAGTCCACACTCTGTAGAATGGTATTTACACTGTGCACATTCTGTAGAATGGTATTTACACTGTGGACATTCTGTAGTCTGGTATTTACATTGTCCACACTCTCGTAGTCTGGTATTTCTACTGTTCCCACTCCGTAGTCTGGTATTTACAATGTCCACACATTCTGTTGTCTGGTATTAACACTGTCCACGCTGTGTAGTCTGGTATTCACACTGCCCACGCTCTGCAGTCTGGTATTTACACTGTCCACAATCTTTAGTCTTGTATTAACACTGTCCAAACTCTGCAATCTGGTAGTTGCACTGTCCACTCTTTGTTATCTGGTATTTACACTGTACACATTCTGTAGTCTGGTATTTACACTGCCCACACTCTCTAGTCTTATATTTACTCTATCCGCTCTCCGTAGTCTGGTATTTACACTGTCCACACTGTGTACTCTGGTATTTACATTGTACACATTTTGTAGTCTGGTATTTTCACTGTCCACATTCTGTCATCTGGTATTTACACTGTCCACAGTCTGTAATCTGGTATTTCTACTGTCCACACCCTGTAGTCTGGTATTCACGCTGTCCACGCTCTGTAGTCTGGTATTTACACTGTCCACATTCTGTAGTCTGGTATTTGCACTGCCCACTTTCTGTAGTCTGGTATTTACACTGTCCACACTCTGTAGTCCGGTATTTACCCTGTCCACACTCTGTAGTCTGGTATTTACACTGTCCACATTCGGTAGTCTGGTATTTTCACTGTCTGCATTCTGTAGTCTGGTATTTACACTGTCCAGAGACTTTAATCTGGTATTCATACTGTCCACACTCTGCAGTCTGGTTTTTACAATGTCCACACATTCTGTTGTCTGGTATTTACACTGTCCACGCTGTGTAGTCTGGTATTCACAGTGCCCACGCTCTGCAGTCTGGTATTTACACTGTCCACACTCTTTAGTCTTGTATTTACACTTTCCAAACTCTGTAATCTGGTAGTTGCGCTGTCCAGTCTTCGTAATCAGGTATTTACACTGTCCACATTCTGTAGTCTGGTATTTACACTGCCCAAACTCTGTAGTCTGGTATTTACACTGTCCGCACTCTGTAGTCCGGTATTTACACTGTCCACACTGTGTAGAATGGTATTTACACTGTCCACATTTTGTAGCCTGGTACTTACACTGTCCAGACTCTGTAGTCTGGTATTTTCACTGTCCACATTCTGTAGTCTGGTATTTACACTGTACACACTCTGTCGTCTGGTATTTACACTGTCCACACTCTTTAGTTTGGTATTTACACTGTGCACTCTCTGTAGTTTTGCATTTGCACTGTCCACACTCTGTAGTCTGGTATTTACAAAGTCCACGCTCTGTAGTCTGGTATTTACACTGTCCAGACTCTGTAGTCTGGTATTTGCACTGTCCACACTGTGTACTCTGGTACTCACACTGCCCACGCTCTGCAGTCTGGTATTTACACTGTCCACACTCTGTAGTTTGGTATTTACATTGTCCACACTCTGTAGTCTGGTATTTACACTGTCCACTCTCTGTAGTTTTGCATTTGCACTGTACACACTCTGTAGTCTGGTATTTACAAAGTCCACGCTCTGTAGTCTGGTATTTACACTGTCCAGATTCTGTAGTCTGGTATTTGCATTGTGCACACTCTGTAGTCAGGTATTTGCACTTTCCAAACTCTGTAGTCTGGTTTTCACAAGGTCCACTCTCTCTGGTCTGGTATTTACCCTGTCCACGCTCTGTTGCCTCGTATTTACAATGTCCGCACTGAGTTCTCTCGTATTTACACTGTCCACACTCTGTAGTCTGGTATTTACACTGTCCTCACTGTGTACTCTGGTATTTTTACTGCCCACACAGTGTAGCCTGGTATTTACACAGTCCACACTCTGTAGTCTGGTATTTACACTCTCCACATTCTGCAGTCTGGTATTTACACTCTCCACACTCCGTAGTCTGGTATTTACACAGTCCACACTCCGTAGTCTGGTATTTACACTCCCCACATTCTGCAGTCTGGTATTTACACTCTCCACATTCTGTAGTCTGGTATTTACACTGCCCACACTTTGTAGTCTGGTATTTACACAGTCCACACTCTGTAGAATGGTATTTAAACTGACCACACTCTGTAGTCTCGTATTTACACTCTCCACATTCTGTAGTCTGGTATTTACACAGCCCACTCTCTGTAGTCTGATATTGACACATTCTACACTCCGTAGCATGGTATTTACACTGTCCACATTCTGTAGTCTGGTATTTACACTGTCCACACTCTGTAGTCTGGTATTTACACAGTCCACACTCTGTAGAATGGCATTTACACTGTGCACATTCTGTAGAATGGTATTTACACTATGGACATTCTGTAGTCTGGTATTTACACTGTCCACACTCTCGTAGTCTGGTATTTATACTGTCCACACTCCGTAGTCTTGTATTTACAATGCCCACACATTCTGTTGTCTGGTATTTACACTGTCCACACTGTATAGTCTGGTATTCACACTGCCCACGCTCTGCAGTATGGTATTTACACTGTCCACACTCTTTAGTCTTGTATTAACACTGTCCAAACTCTGCAATCTGGTAGTTGCACTGTTCGCTCTCTGTAATCTGGTATTTACACTGTACACATTCTGTAGTCTGGTATTTACACTGCCCACACTCTCTAGTCTTGTATTTACCCTATCCGCTCTCTGTAGTCTGGTATTTACACTGTACACATTTTGTAGTCTGGGATTGATACTGTCCACATTCTGTCGTCTGGTATTTACACTGTCCACAGTTTGTAATCTGGTATTTCTACTGCCCACACCCTGTAGTCTGGTATTCACGCTGTCCACTCTCCGTAATCTGGTATTTACACTGTACACTCTGTGTACTCTGGTATTTACACTGTACACATTTTGTAGTCTGGTATTTTCACTGTCCACATTCTGTCGTCTGGTATTTACACTGTCCACAGTCTGTAATCTGGTATTTCTATTGTCCACACTCTGTAGTCTGGTATTCACACTGTCCACACTCTGTAGTCTGGTATTTACACTGTCCACATTCTGTAGTCTGGTATTTGCACTGCCCACTCTCTGTAATCTTGTATTTACACAGTCCACACTCTGTGGAATGGTATTTAAACTGTCCACACTCTGTAGTCTGGTTTTTACACTCTCCACATTCTGTATTCTGGTATTTACACAGCCCACTCTCTGTAGTCTGATTTTGACACATTCTACACTCTGTAGAATGGTGTTAACATTGTCCACACTCTGTAGTCTGGTATTTACACAGTCCACACTCTGTAGTCTGGTATTTACACAGTCCACACTCTGTAGAATGGTATTTACACTGTGCACATTCTGTAGAACGGTATTTACACTGTGGACATTCTGTAGTCTGGTATTTACACTGTCCACACTCTCGTAGTCTGGTATTTCTACTGTCCACACTCCGTAGTCTGGTATTTACAATGTCCACACATTCTGTTGTCTGGTATTTACTCTGTCCACGCTGTGTAGTCTGGTATTCACACTGCCCACGCTCTGCAGTCTGGTATTTACACTGTCCACAATCTTTAGTCTTGTATTAACACTGTCCAAACTCTGCAATCTGGTAGTTGCACTGTCCACTCTCTGCAATCTGGTATTTACACTGGAAACATTCTGTAGTCTGGTATTTACACTGCCCACACTCTCTAGTCTTGTATTTACTCTATCTGCTCTCTGTAGTCTGGTATTTACACTGTCCACTCTGTGTACTCTGGTATTTACACTGTACACATTTTGTAGTCTGGTATTTTCACTGTCCACATTCTGTCGTCTGGTATTTACACTGTCCACAGTCTGTAATCTGGTATTTCTACTGTCCACACCCTGTAGTCTGGTATTCACGCTGTCCACACTCTGTAGTCTGGTATTTACACTGTCCACATTCTGTAGTCTGGTATTTGCACAGCCCACTCTCTGTAGTCTGGTATTTACACTGTCCACACTCTGTAGTCCGGTATTTACCCTGTCCACAATCTGTAGTCTGGTATTTACACTGTCCACATTCGGTAGTCTGGTATTTTCACTGTCTGCATTCTGTAGCCTGGTATTTGCACTGTTCAGAGACTGTAATCTGGTATTTATACTGTCCACACTCTGCAGTCTGGTTTTTACAATGTCCACACATTCTGTTGTCTGGTATTTACACTGTCCACGCTGTGTAGTCTGGTATTCACAGTGCCCACGCTCTGCAGTCTGGTATTTACACTGTCCACAATCTTTAGTCTTGTATTTACACTTTCCAGACTCTGTAATCTGGTAGTTGCGCTGTCCAGTCTTTGTAATCAGGTATTTACACTGTCCACATTCTGTAGTCTGGTATTTACACTGCCCAAACTCTGTAGTCTGGTATTTACACTGTCCGCACTCTGTAGTCCGGTATTTACACTGTCCACACTGTGTAGAATGGTATTTACACTGTCCACATTTTGTAGCCTGGTACTTACACTGTCCAGACTCTGTAGTCTGGTATTTTCACTGTCCACATTCTGTAGTCTGGTATTTACACTGTACACACTCTGTCGTCTGGTATTTACACTGTCCACACTCTTTAGTTTGGTATTTACACTGTGCACTCTCTGTAGTTTTGCATTTGCACTGTCCACACTCTGTAGTCTGGTATTTACAAAGTCCAGACTCTGTAGTCTGGTATTAGCATTGTGCACACTCCGTAGTCAGGTATTTGCACTTTCCAAACTCTGTTGTCTGGTTTTCACAAGATCCACTCTCTCTGGTCTGGTATTTACCCTGTCCACGCTCTGTTGCCTCATATTTACAGTCTGCACTGAGTTCACTCGTATTTACACTGTCCACACTCTGTAGTCTGGTCTTTACACTGTCCTCACTGTGTACTCTGGTATTTTTACTGCCCACACAGTGTAGCCTGGTATTTACACTGTCCACACGCTGTAGTCTGGCATTTACACTCTCCACATTCTGCAGTCTGGTATTTACACTCCCCACATTCTGCAGTCTGGTATTTACACTCTCCACATTCTGTAGTCTGGTATTTACACAATCCACACTCTGGAGAATGGTATTTAAACTGTCCAAACTCTGTAGTCTCATATTTACACTCTCCACATTCTGTAGTCTGGTATTTACACAGCACACTCTCTGTAGTCTGATATTGACACATTCTACACTCTGTAGGATGGTATTTACACTGACAACATTCTGTAGTCTGGTATTTACACTGTCCACACTCTGTAGTCTGGTATTTACACAGTCCACACTCTGTAGATTGGTATTTACACTGTGCACATTCTGTAGAATGGTATTTACACTGTGGACATTCTGTAGTCTGGTATTTAGACAGTCCACGCTCTCGTAGTCTGGTATTTCTACTGTCCACACTCCGTAGTCTTGTATTTACAATGTCCACACATTCTGTTGTCTGGTATTTACACTGTCCACGCTGTGTAGTCTAGTATTCACAGTGCCCACACTCTGCAGTCTGGTATTTACACTGTCCACACTCTTTAGTCTTGTATTAACACTGTCCAAACTCTGCAATCTGGTAGTCGCACTGTCCACTCTCTGTAATCTTGTATTTACACTGTACACATTCTGTAGTCTGGTATTTACACTGCCCACACTCTCTAGTCTTGTATTTACCCTATCCGCTCTCTGTAGTCTGGTATTTACACTGTCCACACTGTCTACTCTGGTATTTACACTGTACACATTTTGTAGCCTGGGATTGATACTGTCCACATTCTGTCGTCTGGTATTTACACTGCCCACAGTCTGTAATCTGGTATTTCTACTGTCCACACCCTGTAGTCTGGTATTCACGCTGTCCACACTCTGTAGTCTGCTATTTACACTGTCCACATTCTGTAGTCTGGTATTTGCACTGCCCACTCTCTGTAGTCTGGTATTTACACTGTCCACACTCTGTAGTCCGGTATTTACACTGTCCACAATCTGTAGTCTGGTATTTATACTGTCCACATTCGGTAGTCTGGTATTTTCACTGTCTGCATTCTGTAGCCTGGTATTTGCACTGTTCAGAGACTGTAATCTGGTATTTATACTGTCCACACTCTGCAGTCTGGTTTTTACAATGTCCACACATTCTGTTGTCTGGTATTTACACTGTCCACGCTGTGTAGTCTGGTATTCACAGTGCCCACGCTCTGCAGTCTGGTATTTACACTGTCCACAATCTTTAGTCTTGTATTTACACTTTCCAGACTCTGTAATCTGGTAGTTGCGCTGTCCAGTCTTTGTAATCAGGTATTTACACTGTCCACATTCTGTAGTCTGGTATTTACACTGCCCAAACTCTGTAGTCTGGTATTTACACTGTCCGCACTCTGTAGTCCGGTATTTACACTGTCCACACTGTGTAGAATGGTATTTACACTGTCCACATTTTGTAGCCTGGTACTTACACTGTCCAGACTCTGTAGTCTGGTATTTTCACTGTCCACATTCTGTAGTCTGGTATTTACACTGTACACACTCTGTCGTCTGGTATTTACACTGTCCACACTCTTTAGTTTGGTATTTACACTGTGCACTCTCTGTAGTTTTGCATTTGCACTGTCCACACTCTGTAGTCTGGTATTTACAAAGTCCAGACTCTGTAGTCTGGTATTAGCATTGTGCACACTCTGTAGTCAGGTATTTGCACTTTCCAAACTCTGTTGTCTGGTTTTCACAAGATCCACTCTCTCTGGTCTGGTATTTACCCTGTCCACGCTCTGTTGCCTCATATTTACAGTCTGCACTGAGTTCACTCGTATTTACACTGTCCACACTCTGTAGTCTGGTCTTTACACTGTCCTCACTGTGTACTCTGGTATTTTTACTGCCCACACAGTGTAGCCTGGTATTTACACTGTCCACACGCTGTAGTCTGGCATTTACACTCTCCACATTCTGCAGTCTGGTATTTACACTCCCCACATTCTGCAGTCTGGTATTTACACTCTCCACATTCTGTAGTCTGGTATTTACACAATCCACACTCTGGAGAATGGTATTTAAACTGTCCAAACTCTGTAGTCTCATATTTACACTCTCCACATTCTGTAGTCTGGTATTTACACAGCACACTCTCTGTAGTCTGATATTGACACATTCTACACTCTGTAGGATGGTATTTACACTGACAACATTCTGTAGTCTGGTATTTACACTGTCCACACTCTGTAGTCTGGTATTTACACAGTCCACACTCTGTAGATTGGTATTTACACTGTGCACATTCTGTAGAATGGTATTTACACTGTGGACATTCTGTAGTCTGGTATTTAGACAGTCCACGCTCTCGTAGTCTGGTATTTCTACTGTCCACACTCCGTAGTCTTGTATTTACAATGTCCACACATTCTGTTGTCTGGTATTTACACTGTCCACGCTGTGTAGTCTGGTATTCACACTGCCCACACTCTGCAGTCTGGTATTTACACTGTCCACACTCTTTAGTCTTGTATTAACACTGTCCAAACTCTGCAATCTGGTAGTCGCACTGTCCACTCTCTGTAATCTAGTATTTACACTGTACACATTCTGTAGTCTGGTATTTACACTGCCCACACTCTCTAGTCTTGTATTTACCCTATCCGCTCTCTGTAGTCTGGTATTTACACTGTCCACACTGTCTACTCTGGTATTTACACTGTACACATTTTGTAGCCTGGGATTGATACTGTCCACATTCTGTCGTCTGGTATTTACACTGCCCACAGTCTGTAATCTGGTATTTCTACTGTCCACACCCTGTAGTCTGGTATTCACGCTGTCCACACTCTGTAGTCTGCTATTTACACTGTCCACATTCTGTAGTCTGGTATTTGCACTGCCCACTCTCTGTAGTCTGGTATTTACACTGTCCACACTCTGTAGTCCGGTATTTACACTGTCCACACTCTGTAGTCTGGTATTTACACTGTCCACATTCGGTAGTCTGGTATTTTCACTGTCCACATTCTGTAGTCTGGTATTTGCACTGTCCACAGTCTGTAATTTGGTATTTCTACTGTCCACACCCTTTAGTCTGGTATTCACAATGTCCACACTCTGTAGTCTGGTATTTACACAGTCCAAATTCTGTAGTCTGGTATTTGCACTGCCCACTATCTATAGTCTGGTATTTACACTGTCCACGGACTGTTATCTGGTATTTATACTGTCCACACTCTGCAGTCTGGTTTTTACAATGTCCACACACTGTTGTCTGGTATTTACACTCTCCACACTGTGTAGTCTTGTATTTATATTGTCCACATTCTGTCGTCTGGTATTTACACTGCCCACACTCTGTAGTCTTGTATTTACACTTTCCAAACTCTGTAATCTGGTAGTTGCACTGTCCACTCTCTGTAATCAGGTATTTACACTGTCCACATTCTGTAGTCTGGTATTTACACTGCCCAAACTCTGTAGTCTGGTATATATACTGTCCGCACTCTGTAGATCGGTATTTACACGGTCCACACTGTGTAGTTTAGTGTTTACACTGTCGACAATCTGTAGTACGATATTTACACTGTCCACACACTGTAGTCTGCTATTTACACCGTCCACACTCTGTAGTGTGCTATTTACACTGTCCACACTCTGTAGTCTCGTATTTACACTGTCCACACTCTCTAGTCTAGTATTTAGACTGCCCACACTCTGTAGACTGGTAATTACACTGTCCACACTCTGTAGTCTGGTATTTACTCTGTCCAAAATCCGTAGTCTGGAATTTACAATGTACACTCTCTATAGTCCTGTATTTACACTGCCCACACTCTGTATTCTTGTATTTACAGTATCTGCACTGTGTACTCTGGTATTCACAATGTCCACACTCGGTAGTCTGGTATTTACACTGTTCACACTGTTTACTCTGGTATTCACACTGCCCACATTCTGCAGTCTGGTATTTACACTGTACACAATCCGTAGTTTGGTATTTACATTGTCCAAACTCTGTAGTCTGGTATTCACACTGTCCACACTGTGTAGAATGTTATTTACACTGTCCACATTCTGTAGTCTGGTACTTACACTGTCCAGACTGTGTAGTCTGGTATTTTCACTGTCCACATTCTGTAGTCTGGTATTTACACTGTCCAAACTCTGTAGTCTGGTACTTACAATGTCCACTCTCTATAGTCTGGTATTTACACTGCCCACACTCTGTCGTCTGATATTTACACTGTCCACACTCTGTCTTCTGGTATTTACAGTGTCCACATTCTGTGGCCTGGTATTTGCAGTGTTTACGCTCTGTAGTTCGGTATTTACACTGTCCACGCACTGTAGAATAGTATTTAAACTGCCCACACACTGTAGTCTGGAATTACAATGTCCACACTCTGTAGACTTGTATTTACACTGTCCACATTTGGTAGTCTGGTATTTACACTGTCCACGCTCTTTAGTTTGGTATTTACACTGTCCACGCTCTGTAGTTTGGTATTTATGCTGCCCACACTCTGCTGTCTGGTATTCACACTTCCCCCATTCTGTGGTCTCGTATATACACTGTCCACGCTCTGTCGTCTGGTACTTGCACTGCCCACACTCTTTTGTCTGGTATTTACACTGCCCACACTCTGTACTCTGGTAGTTACACTGTCCAGACTCTGTTGTCTGGTATTTGCATTGTGCACACTCTGTAGTCTGGTATTTGCACTGTCCAAACTCTGTAGACTGGTTTTCACTAGGCCGACTCTCTATAATCTGGTATTTAGCCTGCCCACACTCTTTTGTCTCGTATTTACAATGTCCGCACTGTGTACTCTGGTATTTCTACTGCCCACACAGTGTCGTCTGGTATTTACACTGTCCAAACTCTATAGTTTGATATTTACACTGTGCACACTCTGTAATCTGGTATTTGCACTGTCCACACTCTGCAGTCTGGTATTTGCACTGTCCACACTCTGTAGTTTGGTATTTAAACTGTCCACTCTCTATAGTCTGGTATTTACACTGCCCATACTCCATACTCTGGTAGTTACACTGTCCACACTGTGTAGAATGGTATTTACACTGTCCACTCTCTGTAATCAGGTATTTACACTGTCCGCACTCTGTAGTTCGGTATTTACACGGTCCACACACTGTAGTTTAGTATTTACACTGTCGACAATCTGTAGTACGATATTTACACTGTCCACACACTGTAGTCTGCTATTTACACTGTCCACACTCTGTAGTCTGGTATTTGCACTGTCCACAGTCTGTAGTTTGGTATTTAAACTGTCCACACTCTGTAGTCTGTTATGTACACTGTCCACACTCTTTAGTCTTGTATTAACACTGTCCAAACTCTGCAATCTGGTAGTTGCACTGTCCACTCTCTGTAATCTGGTGTGTACACTGTACACATTCTGTAGTCCAGTATTTACACTGCCCACACTCTCTAGTCTTGTATTTACCCTATCCGCTCTCTGTAGTCTGGTATTTACACTGTCCACACTGTTTACTTTGGTATTTACACTGTACACATTTTGTAGTCTGGGATTGATACTGTCCACATTCTGTCCTCTGGTATTTACACTGTCCACAGTCTGTAAACTGGTATTTCTACTGTCCACACCCTGTAGTCTGGTATTCACGCTGTCCACACTCTGTCATCTGGTATTTGCACTGTCCACACTCTGTAGTCTGGTATTTGCACTGTCCACACTCTGTAGTTTGGTATTTAAACTGTCCACTCTCTATAGTCTGGTATTTACACTGCCCACACTCCATACTCTGGTAGTTACACTGTCCACACTGTGTAGAATGGTATTTACACTGTCCACTCTCTGTAATCAGGTATTTACACTGTCCGCACTCTGTAGTTCGGTATTTACACGGTCCACACACTGTAGTTTAGTATTTACACTGTCGACAATCTGTAGTACAATATTTACACTGTCCACACACTGTAGTCTGCTATTTACACTGTCCACACTCTGTAGTCTGGTATTTGCACTGTCCACAGTCTGTAGTTTGGTATTTAAACTGTCCACACTCTGTAGTCTGTTATGTACACTGTCCACACTCTTTAGTCTTGTATTAACACTGTCCAAACTCTGCAATCTGGTAGTTGCACTGTCCACTCTCTGTAATCTGGTGTGTACACTGTACACATTCTGTAGTCCAGTATTTACACTGCCCACACTCTCTAGTCTTGTATTTACCCTATCCGCTCTCTGTAGTCTGGTATTTACACTGTCCACACTGTTTACTTTGGTATTTACACTGTACACATTTTGTAGTCTGGGATTGATACTGTCCACATTCTGTCCTCTGGTATTTACACTGTCCACAGTCTGTAAACTGGTATTTCTACTGTCCACACCCTGTAGTCTGGTATTCACGCTGTCCACACTCTGTAGTCCGGTATTTACACTGTCCACACTCTGTAGTCTGGTATTTACACTGTCCACATTCGGTTGTCTGGTATTTTCACTGTCCACATTCTGTAGTCTGGTATTTACACTGTCCACAGTCTGTAATCTGGTATTTCTACTGTCCACACCCTGTAGTCTGGTATTCACACTGTCCACACTCTGTAGTCTGGTATTTACACTGTCCACATTCTGTAGTCTGGTATTTGCACTGCCCACTATCTATAGTCTGGTATTTACACTGTCCACAGACTGTAATCTGGTACTTATTCTGTCCACACTCTGCAGTCTGGTTTTTACAATGTCCACACACTGTTGTCTGGTATTTACACTCTCCACACTGTGTAGTCTGGTATTTACATTGTCCACATTCTGTCGTCTGGCATTTACACTGCCCACACTCTATAGTCTTGTATTTACACATTCCAAACACTGTAATCTGGCAGTTGCACTGTCCACTCTCTGTAATCAGGTATTTACACTGTCCACATTCTGTAGTCTGGTATTTACACTGCCCAAACTCTTTAGTCTGGTCTTTACACTGCCCGCACTCTGTAGTTGGGTATTTACACTGTCCACACTGTGTAGAATGGTATTTACACTGTCCACATTCTGTAGTCTGGTATTTACACTGTACACACTCTGTCGTCTGGTATTTACACAGTCCACACACTGTAGTTTAGTATTTACACTGTCGACAATCTGTAGTCTGCTATTTACACTGCCCACACTCTGTAGTCTCGTATTTACACTGTCCACACTCTCTAGTCTAGTATTTAGACTGCCCACACTCTGTAGACTGGTAATTACACTGTCCACACTCTGTAGTCTGGTATTTACTCTGTCCAACATCCGTAGTCTGGAATTTACAATGTACACTCTCTATAGTCCTGTATTTACACTGCCCATACTCTGTATTCTTGTATTTACAGTATCTGCACTGTGTACTCTGGTATTCACAATGTCCACACTCGGTAGTCTGGTATTTACACTGTTCACACTGTTTACTCTGGTATTCACACTGCCCACATTCTGCAGTCTGGTATTTACACTGTACACAATCCGTAGTTTGGTATTTACATTGTCCAAACTCTGTAGTCTGGTATTCACACTGTCCACACTGTGCAGAATGTTATTTACACTGTCCACATTCTGTAGTCTGGTACTTACACTGTCCAGACTGTGTAGTCTGGTATTTTCACTGTCCACATTCTGTAGTCTGGTATTTACACTGTCCAAACTCTGTAGTCTGGTACTTACAATGTCCACTCTCTATAGTCTGGTATTTACACTGCCCACACTCTGTCGTCTGACATTTACACCGTCCACACTCTGTCTTCTGGTATTTACAGTGTCTACATTCTGTGGCCTGGTATTTGCAGTGTTTACGCTCTGTAGTTCGGTATTTACACTGTCCACGCACTGTAGAATAGTATTTAAACTGCCCACACACTGTTGTCTGGTATTTACACTGTCCACACTCTGTAGACTTGTATTTACACTGTCCACATTTGGTAGTCTGGTATTTACACTGTCCACGCTCTTTAGTTTTGTATTTACACTGTCCACGCTCTGTAGTTTGGTATTTATACTGCCCACACTCTGTCGTCTGGTATTCACACTGCCCCCATTCTGTAGTCTCGTATTTACACTGTCCACGCTCTGTCGTCTGGTACTTGCACTGCCCACACTCTTTTGTCTGGTATTTAAACTGCCCACACTCTGTACTCTGGTAGTTACACTGTCCAGACTCTGTAGTCTGGTATTTGCACTGTGCACACTCTGTAGTCTGGTATTTGCACTGTCCAAACTCTGTAGACTGGTTTTCACTAGGCCGACTCTCTATTATCTGGTATTTAGCCTGCCCACACTCTTTTGTCTCGTATTTACAATGTCCGCACTGAGTACTCTGGTATTTCTACTGCCCACACAGTGTAGTCTGATATTTACACTGTCCAAACTCTATAGTTTGATATTTACACTGTCCACACTCTTTAATCTGGTATTTGCACTGTGCACACTCTGTAGTCTGGTATTTGCACTGTCCAAACTCTGTAGACTGGTTTTCACTAGGCCGACTCTCTATTATCTGGTATTTAGCCTGCCCACACTCTTTTGTCTCGTATTTACAATGTCCGCACTGAGTACTCTGGTATTTCTACTGCCCACACAGTGTAGTCTGATATTTACACTGTCCAAACTCTATAGTTTGATATTTACACTGTCCACACTCTTTAATCTGGTATTTGCACTGTCCACACTCTGTAGTCTGGTATTTGCAATGTCCACACTCTTTAGTTTGGTATTTAAACTGTCCACACTCTGAAGTCTGTTATGTACACTTTCCACACTCTGTAGTCTGGTAATTACACTGTCCACGCTCTGTAGTCTGTTATTTACACTGTCCACTCTCTATAGTCTGGTATTTACACTGCCCACACTCCGTACTCTGGTAGTGACACTGTCCACACTGTGTAGAATGGTATTTACACTGTCCACTCTCTGTAATCATGTATTTACACTGTCCGCACTCTGTAGTTCGGTATTTACACGGCCCACACACTGTTGTTTAGTATTTACACTGTCGACAATCTGTAGTACGATATTTACACTGTCCACACACTGTAGTCTGCTTTTTACACCGTCCACACTCTGTAGTCTGCTATTTACACCGTCCACACTCTGTACTCTGGTATTTGCACTGTCCACACTCTGTAGTTTGGTATTTAAACTGTCCACACTCTGTAGTCTGTTATGTACACTGTCCACACTCTGTTGTCTGGTAATTACACTGTCCATGCTCTGTAGTCTGTTATTTACACTGTCCACACTCTGTAGTCTGGTATTTACAATGTCCAAACTCAGTTTTCTGGTATTTACAAAGTCCACATTCTTTTGACTGGTATTTACACTGCCCACACTCTGTACTCTGGTAATTACACTGTCCACACTGTGTAGAATGGTATTTACACTGTCCACTCTCTGTAATCAGGTATTTACACTGTCCACATTCTGTAGTCTGGTATTTACACTGCCCAAACTCTGTAGTCTGGTATTTACACTGTCCACACACTGTAGTCTGCTATTTACACCGTCCAAACTCTGTAGTCTGCTATTTGCACTGTCCACACTCTGTAGTCTGGTATTTACACTGTCCACACTCTCTAGTCTAGTATTTAGACTGCCCACACTCTGTAGACTGTTAATTACACTGTCCACACTCTGTAGTCTGGTATTTACTCTGTCCAAAATCCGTAGTCTGGAATTTACAATGTACACTCTCTATAGTCCTGTATTTACACTGCCCACACTTTGTATTCTTGTATTTAAAGTATCTGCACTGTGTACTCTGGTATTCACAATGTCCACACTCGGTAGTCTGGTATTTACACTGTTCACACTGTTTACTCTGGTATTCACACTGCCCACATTCTGCAGCCTGGTATTTACACTGTACACACTCTGTAGTCTGGTATTTACACTGTCCACATTCTGTAGTCTGGTATTTGCACTATACGCACTCTGTAGTCTGGTATTTACAGTGTCCACTCTGTGTAGTCTGGTATTTACACTGCCCACAATCTGTAGTCTGGTGTTTACAGTGTCCACATTCTGTTGTCTGGTACTTACACTGTCCAAACTCTGTAGTCTGGTATTTACGCTGTACACACTGTGTAGTCTGGTATTTACAGTGTCCACTCTGTGTAGTCTAGTATTTACACTGCCCACACTCTGTAGTCTGGTGTTTGCAGTGTCCACATTCTTTTATCTGGTATTTACACTGTCCACACTCTGTAGTCTGGTATTTACACTGTCCACACTCTGTAGTCTGGTACTGACAATGTCCTCTCTCTATAGCCTGGTATTTGCACTGCCCACACTCTGTAGACTGGTATTTACACTCTCCGCACTGTGTACTCTGGTATTAACACTGTCCACACTATGTACTCTGGGATTCACACTGCCCACACTCTTCAATCTGGTATTTACAATGTCCACACTCTGTAGTTTGGTATTTACACTGTCCAAACTCTGTACTCTTGTATTTGCACTGTCCACAATCTGTAGCCTGGTATATACACTGTCCACTCTCTGTAGTCTGGTATTTACACTTTCCACACTCTGTAGTCTGCTCTTTACAATATTCACTCTCTATAGCCTGGTATTTACACTGTCCAAACTCTGTAGTCTTGTATTTCTACTGTCCAGACTCTGTAGTATGGTATTTACAACGTCCACATTCTGTGGTTTGGTTTTTACACTGTCAACGCTCTGTAGTTTGGTATTTACACTGTCCACGCACTGTAGATTAGTATTTATACTGCCCACACACTGTACTCTGGTATTTACACTGTCCACACTCTGTAGTCTGGTATTTACACTGTTCACATTTTGTAATCTGGAATTTACACTGTCTACGCTCTGTAGTTTGGTATTTACACTGTCCACGGTCTGTAGTTTGTTATTTATACTGCCCACACTCTGTCGTCTGGTACTTACACTGCCCCCATTCTGTAGTCAGGTATTTACACTGTCCACGCTCTGTAGTCTGGTACTAGTACTCTGCACACTCTGTAGTCTGATATTTTCACTGTCCAGCCTCTGAAGTCTCGTATTTGCAATGTGCACACTCTGTAGTCTGGTATTTACATTGTCAACACTCAGTAGTTTGATATTTACACTGTCCATTATCTGCAGTTTGGTATTTCCACTGTCCGAACTCCGTTGTCTGGTGTTTACATTGTCTACACGCTGGAGTTTGCTATTTACAATGTCCACACTCTGTAGTCTGGTATTTACACTGTCCAAGTTCTGTAGTCGGCCGTTTACACTCTCCACGTTCTGTAGTCTGGTACTTATACTGTCCACACTCTGTATTTTGGTATTAACACTGTCCACACTCTGCCGTTTGGTATTTACAATGTCCACACTCTTTAGTCTGGTATTTACACTGTCCACACTCTGTAGTCTCGTAACTATGCTTTCCACAGGCTGTAGCCTGGTATTTTCACTGACCACACTCTATAGTCTGGTATTTACACGGTCCACACTCTGTAGTCTTGTACTTACACTGTCCACAATCTGTAGTCTAGTATTTGCACAGTCCACACTTTGTAGTCTGGAATTCACATTGTCTACACGCTGTAGTCTGGTATGTACACTGCCCACATTCTGTAGTATGTTATTTACACTGTCCGAACTCCGTAGTCTGGTGTTTACACTGTCCACACGCTGTAGTTTGGTATTTACAATGTCCACACTCTGTAGTCTGGTACTTATACTGTCCACGCTCTGTAGTCTGGTATTTACACTGTCCAAGCTCTGTGGTCTGTTATTTACAGTGCCAAACTCTGTAGTCTTGTATGTACACTGTCCACACTCTGAAGTCTGGTATTTACACTGTCTAAACTCTGTAGTCTGGTATTTACACTGTTAAAACTCTGTAGTTTGGTATTAACACTGTCCACACACTGTCGTTTGGTAATTACACTGTCCACACTCTTTGGTCTCGTATATACAATGTCCACGCTCTGTGGTGTGTTACTCACACTATCCACACGCTGTTGTCTGGTATTTACACTGTCCACACTCTGTAGTCTGGTATTTGGACTGTCCACGCTCTGTAGTCTCGTACTTACACTGCCAAACACCGTAGTCTGCTACTTACACTGTCCACACGCGGTAGTCTGGTATTTACACTGCCCACACTCTGTAGTCTGTTATTTATACTGCCAAACACTGTAGTCTGGAATTTACACTGTCCACATTCTGTCGCCTGGTAATTACACTGTCCACACACTGTAGTCTGGTAATTACACCGTCCACACTCTGTACTCTGTTATTTACACTGTCCACACTCTGTACTTTGGTATTTGCACTGTCCACACTCTGTAGTCTGGTATTTACACTGTCCACACTCTGTAGTCTGGTATTTGCTCTGTCCACACGCTGCCGTCTGGTATTTACATTGTCCACACTCTGTAATCTGGCAGGTACACTGCCCACATTCTGTTGTTTGTTATTTATACTGTCCGAACTCTGTAGTCTGGTGTTTACACTGTCCACACGCTGTAGTTTGTTATTTACAATGTCCACACTCTGTAGTCTGGTATTTACACTGCCCACGCTCTGTAGTCTTGGATTTACACTCCCCATGCTCTGTAGTCTGGTACTTATACTGTCCACGCTCGGTAGTCTGGTATTTACACTGTCCACGCTCTGTGGTCTGTTATTTACACCGTCAAACTCTGTAGTCTGGAATGTACACTGCCCACACTCTGAAGTCTGGTATTTACACTGTCCAAACTCTGTTGTCAGTTATTTACATTGTCAAAACTCAGTAGTTTGGTATTAACACTCTCCACACTCTTTTGGTATTTACACTGTCCAAACTCTTTAGTCTGGTATTTACACTGTCCACGATCTGTGGCGTGTTTCTTACACTATCTACACGCTGTAGTTTGGTATTTACACTGTCCACACTCTGTGGTCTGCTATTTACACTGCGAAACAGTGTAGTCTGCTACTTACACTGTCCACATGCTGTAGTCTAGTATTTACCCTGTCCACACTCTGTAGTCTGTTACTTACACTGCCAAACACTGTAGTCTGTTATTTACAACGTCCACATTCTGTACTCTGTTATTTACACTGTCCACACTCTGTACTTTGGTATTTGCACTGTCCACACTCTGTAGTCTGGTATTTACACTTTCCAAACTCTGTAGTCTGGTATTTACATTGTCCACACTCGGTAGTCTGGTATTTACACTGTCCACATCTTTAGCCTGGTATTTACACTGTCTACACTCTTTGCCTGGTATTTACACTGCCCACATTCTGTAGTCTGTTATTTACACTGTCCACTATCTGTAGTTTGGTATTTACACTGTCCACACTCTCTCGTCTGGTATTTACAGTGTCCACACTCTGTAGTCTGGTATTTACAATGTCCACACTCTACAGTTTATCATTTACACTGTCAACACTCTGTATTCTGGTACTTACACTGCCCACACTGTGTATTCTGGTATTTACACAGTCTACATTCTTTGTCTGGTATTTACACTGCCCACATTCTGTAGTTTGTTATTTACACTGTCCGAACTCCGTAGTCTGGTGTTTACATTGTCCACACGCTCTAGTTTTGTATTTACAATATCCACACTCTGTAGTCTGGTATTTACACTGTCCAAGTTCTGTCGTCTGCCATTTACACTCTCCACGCTCTGTAGTCTGGTACTTACACTGTCCACACTCTGTAGTTTGGTATTAACACTGTCCACACTCTGTCGTTTGGTATTTACACTGTCCACGCTCTGTAGTCTCGTAAGTATACTTTCCACAGGCTGTAGCCTGGTATTTTCGCTGACCACACTATAGTCTGGTATTTACACGGTCC
Source organism: Cetorhinus maximus (assembly GCF_964194155.1). Classification (NCBI taxonomy): domain Eukaryota; kingdom Metazoa; phylum Chordata; class Chondrichthyes; order Lamniformes; family Cetorhinidae; genus Cetorhinus; species Cetorhinus maximus. Next base: position 79,676,660 of record NC_135895.1, on the reverse strand, counting down.
ACACTCTGTAGTCTGGTATTTACACTGTCCACACTCTGTAGTCTGGTATTTACACTCTCCACACTCTGTAGTCTTGTATTTACACTGTCCACAATCTGTAGTCTAGTATTTGCACAGTCCACACTCTGCAGTCTGGTATTTACACTGACCACACTCTGTAGTGTGGTCTTTCCACTGTCCTCACTCTGTTGTTCAGTATTTGCACTGACAACAATGTGTAGTGTGGTATTTACACTGTCCACACTCTGTTGTCTGGTACTTACACTGTCCACTCTTTGTAGACTGGAATTTACATTGTCTACACTCTGTAGTCTGGTATGTACACTGCCCACATTCTGTAGTATGTTATTTACACTGTCCGAACTCCATAGTCTGGTGTTTACACTGTCCACACGCTGTAGTGTGGTATTTACAATGTCCATACTCTGTAGTCTGTTATTTACACTGTCCACGCTTTGTAGTCTAGGATTTACACTACCAAGCTCTGTAGTCTGGTACTTATACTGTCCACGCTCTGTAGTCTGATATTTACACTGTCCACGCTCTGTGGTCTGTTATTTACACTACCAAATTCTGTAGTCTGGTATGTACACTGTCCACACTCTGAAGTCTGGTATTTACACTGTCCAAACTCTGTAGTCTTGCATTTACACTTTAAAAACTCTGTAGTTTGTTATTAACACTGTCCACACTCTGTCGTCTGGAATTTACACGGTCCACACTCTTTAGTCTGGTATTTACACTGTCCACGCTCTGTGGCGTGTTTCTTACACTATCCACATGCTGTAGTTTGGTATTTACACTGTCCACACTCTGCAGTCTGTTATTTACATTGCCAAACGCTGTAGTCTGCTACTTACACTCTCAACACGCTGTAGCCTGGTATTTACACTGTCCACACTCTGTAGTCTGTTACTCACACTGCCAAACACTGTAGTCTGGTATTTGCACTGTCCACACTCTGTAGTCTGGTATGTACACTGCCCACATTCTGTAGTTTGTTATTTTCAGTGTCTGAACTCCATAGTCTGGTGTCTACATTGTCCACACGCTGTAGTTTGGTATTTAAAATGTCCACAATCTGTAGTCTGGTATTTACACTGTGCACGCTCTGTGGTCTGTTATTTACACTGCCAAACTCTGTATTCTGGTATGTACACTGTCCACACTATGAAGTCTGGCATTTACACTGTCCAAACTCTGTAGTCTGGTATTTACACTGTCTACACTCTTTGTCTGGTATTTACACTGCCCACATTCTGTAGTTTGTTATTTACACTGTCCACTATCTGTATTCTGGTATGTACACTATCCACACTATGAAGTCTGGCATTTACACTGTTCAAACTCTGTAGTTTGGTATTTCCACTGTCGACACTCTGTAGCTTGGTATTAACACTGTCCACACTCTGTCGTTTGGTATTTCCACTGTCCAAACTCTTTAGTCTGTTATTTACACTGTCCACGATCTGTGGCGTGTTTATTACACTGTCCACACTCTGTAGTCTGTTATTTACACTGCCAAGCACTGTAGTCTGTTATTTACACTGTCCACACACTGTAGTCTGTTACTTACAACGTCCACATTCTGTACTCTGTTATTTACACTGTCCACACTCTGTACTTTGGTATTTGCACTGTCCACACTCTGTAGTCTGGTATTTACACTGTCCACACTCTGTAGTCTGGTATTTGCACTGTACACACGCTGTCGTTTGGTTTTTATACTGACCACACTGTGTTGTATGGTACTTACACTGTCCACACTCTGTAGACTGGTATTTACGCTGTCCAAACTCTATTGTCTGTTATTTGCACTCCAAACGCTGTCGTCATGTATTTATACTGACCACACTCTGTCGTCTGGTATTTACACTGTCTACACACTGTAGTTTGGTATTTGCACTGTCCACACTGTGTAGTTTTGTATTTACACCGTCAACCCTCTGTAATTTGGCATTTATACTGCCCACACTGTGTATTTTGGCCTTTACACTGTCCACACTCTGTAGTCTGATACTTACACTGTAGTCTTGTATTTACAATGTTCACACTCTGTAGTCTGGTATTTACACTGTCCACACTCTGTAGTCTGGGATTTACACTCCCCACGCTCTGTAGTCTGCTACTTATACTATCCACGCTTTGTATTCTGGTATTTACACTGTCCACGCTCTGTGGTCTGTTATTTACACTGCCAAACTCTGTAGTCTGGTTTGTACACTGTCCACACTCTGAAGTCTGGTATTTACACTGTCGAAACTCTGTAGTCTGGTATTTTAGACTGTCAAAACTCTGTTGTTTGGTATTAACACTGTCCACACACTCGTTTGGTATTTACCTTGTCCACACTCTTTAGTCTGGTATTTACACTGTCCTCACTGTGTACTCTGGTGTTTTCACTGGTCACACAGTGTAGTCCGGTATTTACACTGTCCAAACTCTATAGTTTGATATTTTCACTGTCCACACTCTGTAGTCTGGTGTTTACACTGTCCACACTCTGTAGTCTGGTATTTACAGTGTCCACACTCTCTAGTCCGGTATTTACACTGTTCACATTCTGTCGTTTGGTATTTACACTGTCCACATTCTGTAATCTGGTCTTTCGACTGTTCACACTCTGTAGACTGGCATTTACACTGTCCACACTCTGTAGTCTGGTATTTGCACAATCCACATTCTGTAGTCTGGTATTTACACTGCCTACTCTCTGTAGTCTGGTATTTACACTGTCCACACTCTGTAGTCTTGTATTTACATTATCCTCACTCTGTAGTCTGGTATTTACACTGTCCCCACTCTGTAGTCAGGTATCTTCACTGTCCACATTCTGTAGTCTGGTATTCACGCTGTACACACTGTGTAGTCTGGTATTTACACTGCCCACGCTCTGTAGTCTGGTGTTTACAGTGTCCACATTCTGTTGTCTGGTATTTACACTGTCCACACTCTGTAGTCTGCTATGTACACTGTCCACACTCTGTAGTCTGGTATTTACACTGTCCACACTCTGTAGTCTGGTATTTACAATGTCCGCTCTCTATAGCCTGGTATTTGCACTGCCCACACTCTGTAGACTGGTATTTACACTCTCCGCACTGTGTACTCTGGGATTCACACTGCCCAAACTATTCAATCTGGTATTTACAATGTCCACACTCTGTAGTTTGGTATTTTCACTGTCCTCACTGTTTACTCTGGTGTTTTCACTGATCACACAGTGTAGTCTGGTATATACACTGTCCAAACTCTATAGTTTGATATTTTCACTGTCCACACTCTGTAGTCTGGTGTTTACACTGTCCACACTCTGTAGTCTGGTATTTACAGTGTCCACACTCTCTAGTCCGGTACTTACACTGTTCACATTCTGTCGTTTGGTATTTACACTGTCCACATTCTGTAATCTGGTCTTTCGACTGTTCACACTCTGTAGACTGGTATTTACACTGTCCACACTCTGTAGTCTGGTATTTGCACTGTCCACATTCTGTAGTCTGGTATTTACACTGCCTACTCTCTGTAGTCTGGTATTTACACTGTCCACACTCTGTAGTCTTGTATTTAAACTATCCACACTCTGTAGTCTGGTATTTACACTGTCCCCCTCTGTAGTCAGGTATCTTCACTGTTCGCACTCTGTAGTCTGCTATGTACACTGTCCCCACTCTGTAGTCAGGTATCTTCACTGTCCACACTCTGTAGTCTGGTATTTACAATGTCCACTCTCTATAGCCTGGTATTTGCACTACCCACACTCTGTAGACTGGTATTTACACTCTCCGCACTGTGTACTCTGGTATTTACACTGTCCACACTCTGTAGTCTGGGATTCACACTGCCCACACTATTCAATCTGGTATTTACAATGTCCACACTCTGTAGTTTGGTATTTACACTGTCCAAACTCTGTACTCTTGTATTTGCACTGTCCACAATCTGTAGCCTGGTATATACACTGTCCACTCTCTGTAGTCTGGTATTTACACTGTCCACACTCTGTAGTCTGGTCTTTACCATATTCACTCTCTATTGTCTGGTATTTACACTGTCCAAACTCTGTAGTCTGGTATTTACACTGTCAAAACTCTGTAGTTTGGTATTAACACTGTCCACACACTTTCATTTGGTATTTACATTGTCCACATTCTTTAGTCTGGTATTTACACTGTACTCACTGTGTACTGCGGTGTTTTCACTGACCACACAGTGCAGTCTGGTATTTACACTGTCCACACTCTGTAGTCTTGGATTTACACTCCCCACGCTCTGTAGTCTGGTACTTATACTATCCACGCTATGTATTCTGGTATTTACACTGTGCACGCTCTGTGGTCTGTTATTTACACTGCCAAACTCTGTAGTCTGGTATGTACACTGCCCACACTCTGAAGTCTGGTATTTACACTGTTGAAACTCTGTAGTCTGGTATTTACACTGTCAAAACTCTGTAGTTTGATATTTTCACTGTCCACACTCTGCAGTCTGGTGTTTACACTGTCCACAATCTGTAGTCTGGTATTTACACTGTCCACACTCTCTAGTCCGGTATTTACACTGTTCACATTCTGTCGTCTGGTATTTACACTGTCCACACTCTGTAGTCTGGTATTTGCACAGTCCACATTCTGTAGTCTGGTATTTACACTGCCAACTCTCTGTAGTCTGGTATTTACACTGTCCATACTCTGTAGTCTTGTATTTACACTATCCACACTCTGTAGTCTGGTATTTACTCTGTCCACATTCTGTAGCCTGTTATTTACACTGTCCACAGTCTGTAGTCTGCTATGTACCCTGTCCACACTCTGTAGTCTGCTATTGACACTGTCCACACTCTGTAGACTGGTATTTAAACTCTCTGCACTGTGTACTCTGGTATTTACACTGTCCACACTCTGTAGTCTGGTATTTACTCTGTCCACACTATGTACTCTGGGATTCACACTGCCCACACTCTTCAATCTGGTATTTACAATGTCCACACTCTGTAGTTTGGTATTTACACTGTCCAATCTCTGTACTCTTGTATTTGCACTGTCCACAATCTGTAGCATGGTATATACACAGCCCACTCTCTGTAGTCTGGTATTTACACTGTCCACACTCTGTAGTCTGGTCTTTACAATATTCACTCTCTATAGTCTGGTATTTACACTGTCCAGACTCTGTAGTCTCGTACTTACAACGTCCACATTCTGTGGTCTGGTATTTACACTGTCCACGCTCTGTAGTTTGGTATTTACACTGTCCATGCACTGTCGATTAGTATTTATACTGCCCACGAACTGTACTCTGGTATTTACACTGTCCATACTCTGTCGTCTGGTATTTACACTGTCCACACTCTGTAGTCTGGGATTTACACTCCCCACGCTCTGTAGTCTGCTACTTATACTGTCCACGCTTTGTATTCTGGTATTTACACTGTCCACGCTCTGTGGTCTGTTATTTACACTGCTAAACTCTGTAGTCTGGTTTGTACACTGTCCACACTCTGAAGTCTGGTATTTACACTGTCGAAACTCTGTAGTCTGGTATTTTAGACTGTCAAAACTCTGTAGTTTGGTATTAACACTGTCCACACACTCGTTTGGTATTTACCTTTTCCACACTCTTTAGTCTGGTATTTACACTGTCCTCACTGTGTACTCTGGTGTTTTCACTGATCACACAGTGTAGTCTGGTATTTACACTGTCCAAACTCTATAGTTTGATATTTTCACTGTCCACACTCTGTAGTCTGGTGTTTACACTGTCCACACTCTGTAGTCTGGTATTTACAGTGTCCACACTCTCTAGTCCGATACTTACACTGTTCACATTCTGTCGTTTGGTATTTACACTGTCCACATTCTGTAATCTGGTCTTTCGACTGTTCACACTCTGTAGACTGGCATTTACACTGTCCACACTCTGTAGTCTGGTATTTGCACAGTCCACATTCTGTAGTCTGGTATTTACACTGCCTACTCTCTGTAGTCTGGTATTTACACTGTCCACACTCTGTAGTCTTGTATTTACACTATCCACACCTGTAGTCTGGTATTTACACTGTCCCCACTCTGTAGGCAGGTATCTTCACTGTCCACATTCTGTAGTCTGGTATTCACGCTGTACACACTGTGTAGTCTGGTATTTACACTGCCCACACTCTGTAGTCTGGTGTTTACAGTGTCCACATTCTGTTGTCTGGTATTTACACTGTCCACACTCTGTAGTCTGCTATGTACACTGTCCACACTCTGTAGTCTGGTATTTACACTGTCCACACTCTGTAGTCTGGTATTTACAATGTCCGCTCTCATTGGCCTGGTATTTGCACTGCCCACACTCTGTAGACTGCTATTTACACTCTCCACACTGTGTACTCTGGGATTCACACTGCCCACACTATTCAATCTGGTATTTACAATGTCCACACTCTGTAGTTTGGTATTTACACTGTCCTCACTGTGAACTCTGGTGTTTTCACTGATCACACAGTGTAGTCTGGTATTTACACTGTCCACACTCTGTAGTCTGGGATTCACACTGCCCACACTATTCAATCTGGTATTTACAATGTCCACACTCTGTAGTTTGGTATTTACACTGTCCAAACTCTGTACTCTTGTATTTGCACTGTCCACAATCTGTAGCCTGGTATATACACTGTCCACTCTCTGTAGTCTGGTATTTACACTGTCCACACTCTGTAGTCCGGTCTTTACCATATTCACTCTCTATAGTCTGGTATTTACACTGTCCAAACTCTGTAGTCTGGTATTTACACTGTCAAAACTCTGTAGTTTGGTATTAACACTGTCCACACACTTTCATTTGGTATTTACATTGTCCACATTCTTTAGTCTGGTATTTACACTGTACTCACTGTGTACTGTGGTGTTTTCACTGACCACACAGTGCAGTCTGGTATTTACACTGTCCACACTCTGTAGTCTTGGATTTACACTCCCCACGCTCTGTAGTCTGGTACTTATACTATCCACGCTATGTATTCTGGTATTTACACTGTGCACGCTCTGTGGTCTGTTATTTACACTGCCAAACTCTGTAGTCTGGTATGTACACTGCCCACACTCTGAAGTCTGGTATTTACACTGTTGAAACTCTGTAGTCTGGTATTTACACTGTCAAAACTCTGTAGTTTGATATTTTCACTGTCTACACTCTGCAGTCTGGTGTTTACACTGTCCACAATCTGTAGTCTGGTATTTACACTGTCCACACTCTCTAGTCCGGTATTTACACTGTTCACATTCTGTCGTCTGGTATTTACACTGTCCACACTCTGTAGTCTGGTATTTGCACAGTCCACATTCTGTAGTCTGGTATTTACACTGCCAACTCTCTGTAGTCTGGTATTTACACTGTCCATACTCTGTAGTCTTGTATTTACACTATCCACACTCTGTAGTCTGGTATTTACTCTGTCCACATTCTGTAGCCTGTTATTTACACTGTCCACAGTCTGTAGTCTGCTATGTACCCTGTCCACACTCTGTAGTCTGCTATTGACACTGTCCACACTCTGTAGACTGGTATTTAAACTCTCTGCACTGTGTACTCTGGTATTTACACTGTCCACACTCTGTAGTCTGGTATTTACTCTGTCCACACTATGTACTCTGGGATTCACACTGCCCACACTCTTCAATCTGGTATTTACAATGTCCACACTCTGTAGTTTGGTATTTACACTGTCCAATCTCTGTACTCTTGTATTTGCACTGTCCACAATCTGTAGCATGGTATATCCACAGCCCACTCTCTGTAGTCTGGTATTTACACTGTCCACACTCTGTAGTCTGGTCTTTACAATATTCACTCTCTATAGTCTGGTATTTACACTGTCCAGACTCTGTAGTCTCGTACTTACAACGTCCACATTCTGTGGTCTGGTATTTACACTGTCCACGCTCTGTAGTTTGGTATTTACACTGTCCATGCACTGTCGATTAGTATTTATACTGCCCACGAACTGTACTCTGGTATTTACACTGTCCATACTCTGTCGTCTGGTATTTACACTGTCCACACTCTGTAGTCTGGGATTTACACTCCCCACGCTCTGTAGTCTGCTACTTATACTGTCCACGCTTTGTATTCTGGTATTTACACTGTCCACGCTCTGTGGTCTGTTATTTACACTGCTAAACTCTGTAGTCTGGTTTGTACACTGTCCACACTCTGAAGTCTGGTATTTACACTGTCGAAACTCTGTAGTCTGGTATTTTAGACTGTCAAAACTCTGTAGTTTGGTATTAACACTGTCCACACACTCGTTTGGTATTTACCTTTTCCACACTCTTTAGTCTGGTATTTACACTGTCCTCACTGTGTACTCTGGTGTTTTCACTGATCACACAGTGTAGTCTGGTATTTACACTGTCCAAACTCTATAGTTTGATATTTTCACTGTCCACACTCTGTAGTCTGGTGTTTACACTGTCCACACTCTGTAGTCTGGTATTTACAGTGTCCACACTCTCTAGTCCGATACTTACACTGTTCACATTCTGTCGTTTGGTATTTACACTGTCCACATTCTGTAATCTGGTCTTTCGACTGTTCACACTCTGTAGACTGGCATTTACACTGTCCACACTCTGTAGTCTGGTATTTGCACAGTCCACATTCTGTAGTCTGGTATTTACACTGCCTACTCTCTGTAGTCTGGTATTTACACTGTCCACACTCTGTAGTCTTGTATTTACACTATCCACACCTGTAGTCTGGTATTTACACTGTCCCCACTCTGTAGGCAGGTATCTTCACTGTCCACATTCTGTAGTCTGGTATTCACGCTGTACACACTGTGTAGTCTGGTATTTACACTGCCCACACTCTGTAGTCTGGTGTTTACAGTGTCCACATTCTGTTGTCTGGTATTTACACTGTCCACACTCTGTAGTCTGCTATGTACACTGTCCACACTCTGTAGTCTGGTATTTACACTGTCCACACTCTGTAGTCTGGTATTTACAATGTCCGCTCTCATTGGCCTGGTATTTGCACTGCCCACACTCTGTAGACTGCTATTTACACTCTCCACACTGTGTACTCTGGGATTCACACTGCCCACACTATTCAATCTGGTATTTACAATGTCCACACTCTGTAGTTTGGTATTTACACTGTCCTCACTGTGAACTCTGGTGTTTTCACTGATCACACAGTGTAGTCTGGTATTTACACTGTCCAAACTCTATAGTTTGATATTTTCACTGTCCACACTCTGTAGTCTGGTGTTTACACTGTCCACACTCTGTAGTCTGGTGTTTATAGTGTCCACACTCTCTAGTCCGGTATTTACACTGTTCACATTCTGTCGTTTGGTATTTACACTGTCCACATTCTGTAATCTGGTCTTTTGACTGTTCACACTCTGTAGTCTGGTATTTGCACAGTCCACATTCTGTAGTCTGGTATTTACACTGCCTACTCTCTGTAGTCTGGTATTTACACTGTCCACACTCTGTAGTCTTGTATTTACACTATCCACACTCTGTAGTCTGGTATTTACACTGTCCCCACTCTGTAGGCAGGTATCTTCACTGTCCACATTCTGTAGTCTTGTATTCACGCTGTACACACTGTGTAGTCTGGTATTTAAAATGCCCACGCTCTGTAGTCTGGTGTTTACAGTGTCCACATTCTGTTGTCTGGTATTTACACTGTCCACACTCTGTAGTCTGCTATGTACACTGTCCACACTCTGTAGTCTGGTATTTACACTGTCCACACTCTGTAGTCTGGTATTTACAATGTCCGCTCTCTATAGCCTGGTATTTGCACTGCCCACACTCTGTAGACTGGTATTTACACTCTCCGCACTGTGTACTCTGGGATTCACACTGCCCACACTATTCAATCTGGTATTTACAATGTCCACACTCTGTAGTTTGGTATTTACACTGTCCTCACTGTGTACTCTGGTGTTTTCACTGATCACACAGTGTAGTCTGGTATATACACTGTCCAAACTCTATAGTTTGATATTTTCACTGTCCACACTCTATAGTCTGGTGTTTACACTGTCCACACTCTGTAGTCTGGTATTTACAGTGTCCATACTCTCTGGTCCGGTATTTACACTGTTCACATTCTGTCGTTTGGTATTTACACTGTCCACATTCTGAAATCTGGTCTTTCGACTGTTCACACTCTGTAGACTGGTATTTACACTGCCTACTCTCTGTAGTCTGGTATTTACACTGTCCACACTCTGTAGTCAGGTATCTTCACTGTCAACATTCTGTAGTCTGGTATTCAGGCTGTACACACTGTGTAGTCTGGTATTTACACTGCCCACGCTCTGTAGTCTGGTGTTTACAGTGTCCATATTCTGTTGTTTGGTATTTACACTGTCCACACTCTGTAGTCTGCTATGTACACTGTCCACACTCTGTAGTCTGGTATTTACACTGTCCACACTCTGTAGTCTGGTATTTACAATGTCCGCTCTCTATAGCCTGGTATTTACACTGTCCACACTCTGTAGTCTGGGATTCACACTGCCCACACTATTCAATCTGGTATTTACAATATCCACACTCTGTAGTTTGGTATTTACACTGTCCAAACTCTGTACTCTTGTATTTGCACTGTCCACAATCTGTAGCCTGGTATATACACTGTCCACTCTCTGTATTCTGGTATTTACACTGTCCACACTCTGTAGTCTGGTCTTTACCATATTCACTCTCTATAGTCTGGTATTTACACTGTCAAAACTCTGTCGTTTTGCATTAACACTGTCCACACACTTTCGTTTGGTATTTACATTGTCCACATTCTTTCGTCTGGTATTTACACTGTCCTCACTGTGTACTGCGGTGTTTTCACTGACCACACAGTGCAGTCTGGTATTTACACTGTCCACACTCTGTAGTCTTGGATTTACACTCCCCACGCTCTGTAGTCTGGTACTTATACTATCCACGCTATGTATTCTGGTATTTACACTGTGCACGCTCTGTGGTCTGTTATTTACACTGCCAAACTCTGTAGTCTGGTATGTACACTGTCCACACTCTGAAGTCTGGTATTTACACTGTTGAAACTCTGTAGTCTGGTATTTACAGTGTCAAAACTCTGTAGTTTGATATTTTCACTGTCCACACTCTGCAGTCTGGTGTTTACACTGTCCACAATCTGTAGTCTGGTATTTACACTGTCCACACTCTCTAGTCCGGTATTTACACTGTTCACATTCTGTCGTCTGGTATTTACACTGTCCACACTCTGTAGTCTGGTATTTGCGCAGTCCACATTCTGTAGTCTGGTATTTACACTGCCCACTCTCTGTAGTCTGGTATTTACACTGTCCATACTCTGTAGTCTTGTATTTACACTATCCACACTCTGTAGCCTGGTATTTACTCTGTCCACATTCTGTAGTCTGGTATTTACAGTGTCCATTCTGTGTAGTCTGGTATTTACACTGCCCACACTCTGTAGTCTGGTGTTTACAGTGTCCACGTTCTGTTGTCTTGTATTTACACTGTCCACATTCTGTAGTCTGCTATGTACCCTGTCCACACTCTGTAGTCTGCTATTAACACTGTCCACACTCTGTAGTCTGGTATTTACTCTGTCCACACTATGTACTCTGGGATTCACACTGCCCACACTCTTCAATCTGGTATTTACAATGTCCACACTCTGTAGTTTGGTATTTACACTGTCCAAACTCTGTACTCTTGTATTTGCACTGTCCACAATCTGTAGCCTTGTGTATACACAGTCCACTCTCTGTAGTCTGGTATTTACAATATTCACTCTCTATAGTCTGGTATTTACACTGTCCAGACTCTGTAGTCTCGTACTTACAACGTCCACACTCTGTGGTCTGGTATTTACACTGTCCACGCTCTGTAGTTTGGTATTTACACTGTCCACGCACTGTAGATTAGTATTTATACTGCCCACGAACTGTACTCTGGTATTTACACTGTCCACACTCTGTAGTCTGGTATTTACACTGTTCACATTTTTTAGTCTGGTACATACACTGTCTACGCTCTGTAGTTTGGTATTTACACTGTCCACGGTCTGTAGCTTGGTATTTATACTGCCCACACTCTGTAGTCTGGTTTGTACACTGTCCACACTCTGAAGTCTGGTATTTACACTGTCCACGCTCTGTAGTCTGGTACTTGCAATCTGCACACTCTGTAGTCTGATATTTTCACTGTCCAGACTCTATAGTCTCGTAGTTGCATTGTGCACACTCTGTAGTCTGGTATTTAAACGGTCAACACTCTGTAGTCTGGTATTTACACTCTCCACGCTCTGTAGTCTGGTACTTATACTGTCCACACTCTGTAGTTTGGTATTAACACTGTCCACACTCTTTAGTCTGGTATTTAAACGGTCCATGCTCTGTAGTCTCGTAACTATACTTTCCACAGCCTGTAGCCTGGCATTTTCACTGACCACACTCTATAGTCTGGTATTTACACGGTCCATACTCAGTAGTCTGGTATTTACACTGTCCACAATCTGTAGTCTAGTATTTGCACAGTCCACACTCTGTAGTCTGGTATTTACACTGACCACTCTCTGTAGTCTGGTATTTACACTGTCCTCACTCTGTAGTTCGGTATTTGCACTGACAACACTGTGTAGTTTTGTATTTACACTGTCCACACTCTGTAGTCTGGTATTTACACTGTCCACGCTCTGTAGTCTGGGATTTACACTCCCCACGCTCTGTAGTCTGGTACTTATACTGTCCACGCTCTGTAGTCTGGTATTTACACTGTCCACGCTCTGTGGTCTGTTATTTACACTGCCAAACTCTGTAGTCTGGTATCTACTCTGTCCACACTCTGAAGTCTGGTATTTACACTGTCCAAACTCTGTGGTCTGGTATTTACACTGTAAAAACTCTGTAGTTTGGTATTAACACTGTCCACACTCTGTCGTTTGGTATTTACACGGTCCACACTCTTTAGTCTGGTATTTACACTGTTCACGCTCTGTGGCGTGTTTCTTACACTATCCACATGCTGTAGTTTGGTATTTCCACTGTCCACACTCTGCAGTCTGGTATTTTCATTGCCAAACACTGTAATCTGCTTCTTACACTGTCAACACGCTGTAGTCTGGCATTTACACTATCAACACTCTGTCGTCTGGTATGTGCACTGCCCACATTCTGTAGTTTGTTATTTACAGTGTCCGAACTCCGTAGTCTGGTGTCTACATTGTCCACACGCTGTAGTTTGGTATTTACAATGTCCACACTCTGTAGTCTGGTATTTACACTGTCAACACTCTGTAGTCTTGCATTTACACTGTGCACGCTCTGTGGTCTGTTATTTACACTGCCAAACTCTGTATTCTGGTATGTACACTGTCCACACTATGAAGTCTGGCATTTACACTGTCCAAACTCTGTAGTTTGGTATTTACACTGTCAACACACTGTAGTCTTGTATTTACACTGTGCACGCTCTGTGGTCTGTTATTTACACTGCCAAACTCTGTATTCTGGTATGTACACAGTTCACACTATGAAGTCTGGCATTTACACTGTCCAAACTCTGTAGTTTGGTATTTACACTGTCAACACTCTGTAGTTTGGTATTAACACTGTCCGCTCTCTGTCGTTTGGTATTTCCATTGTCCAAACTCTTTAGTCTGGTATTTACACTGTCCACGATCTGTGGCATGTTTATTACACTATCCACACGCTGAAGTTTGGTATTTACACTGTCCACACTCTGTAGTCTGTTATTTACACTGCCAAACACTGTAGTCTGTTATTTACACTGTCCACACACTGTAGTCTGTTACTTACAACGTCCACATTCTGTACTTTGTTATTTACACTGTCCACACTCTGTACTTTGGTATTTGCATTGTCCACACACTGTAGTCTGGTATTTACACTGTCCACACACTGTAGTCTGGTATTTACACTGTCCACACTCTGTAGTGTGGTATTTACACTGTCTAAACTCTGTAGTTTGTTATTTGCACTGTCCACGCTCTGTAGTCTGGTATTTACACTGTGTCGTTTGGTATTGACATTGTCCAAACTCTGTAGTTTGCTCTTTACACTGTCCGCACAACGTAGTTTGCTATTTACAGTGCACACACTGTATAGTTTGGTATGTAGACTGTCCACACTCTGTAGTCTGGTATTTACAATGTCCTCAATATGTACTCTGGTATGTACACTGCCCACAACTCTGTCATCTGGGATTTACACTGTCAACGCACAGTAGTTTGGTATTTACACTGTCCACACTCTGTTGTCTGGTATTTACACTGTTAACAATCGGTCGGCTGGTATTTATACGATCTACGCTCTGTAGTCTGGTATTTACACTGTGCACACTCTGTAGTCATGTATTTATACTGTCCACACTCTATAATCTGGTATTTACACTGTCCACACTCCGTAGTCTGCTATTTACAATGTCCACACTCTGTAGTCTCGTAATCATTCTTTCCACATGCTGTAGCCTGGTATTTGCACTGTCCACACTCTGTAGTCTGCTATTTACACTGTCCACACTCTGTAGTCTGGTATTTACACTGTCCACACTCTGTAGTCTGATATTTACACTGCTCACACTCTGTAGTCTGGTATTTACACTGTCCACACTCGTTAGTCTGGTATTTGCACTGTCCACACGCTGTCGTCTGGTATTTACATTGTCCACACTCTGTAATCTGGTGTGTACACTGTCCACATTCTGTAGTTTGTTATTTACACTGTCCACACTCTGTAGTCTGGTATTTACACTGACCGCACTCTGTTGTCTGGTTTTTACACTTTCCTCACTCTGTAGTTCGGTATTTGCACTGACAACACTGTGTAGTTGGTATTTGCACTGTCCACACGCTGTAGTTTGGTATTTACAATGTGCACACTCTGTAGTCTGGTATTTACACTGTCCACGCTCCGTGGTCTGTTATTTACACTGACAAACTCTGTAGTCTGGTATGTACACTGCCCACACTCTGATGTCTGGTATTTACACTGTCCAAACTCTGCTGTCTGGTTTTTACACTGTCAAAACTCTGTAGTTTGGTATTAACACTGTCCACACTCTGTCTTTTGGTATTTACACTGTCCAAACTCTTTAGTCTGGTATTTACACTGTCAACGATCTGTGGCGTGTTTCTTACACAATCCACATGCTGTAGTTTGGTATTTACACTGTCCACACTCTGTAGTCTGTTATTTACACTGCCAAACACTGTATTCTGGTATGTACACAGTCCACACTATGAAGTCTGGCATTTACACTGTCCAAACTCTGTAGTTTGGTATTTACACTGTCAACACTCTGTAGTTTGGTATTAACACTGTCCGCTCTCTGTCGTTTGGTATTTCCATTGTCCAAACTCTTTAGTCTGGTATTTACACTGTCCACGATCTGTGGCATGTTTATTACACTATCCACACGCTGAAGTTTGGTATTTACACTGTCCACACTCTGTAGTCTGTTATTTACACTGCCAAACACTGTAGTCTGTTATTTACACTGTCCACACACTGTAATCTGTTACTTACAACGTCCACATTCTGTACTCTGTTATTTACACTGTCCACACTCTGTACTTTGGTATTTGCATTGTCCACACACTGTAGTCTGGTATTTACACTGTCCACACTTTGTAGTGTGGTATTTACACTGTCTAAACTCTGTAGTTTGTTATTTGCACTGTCCACGCTCTGTAGTCTGGTATTTACACTGTGTCGTTTGGTATTGACATTGTCCAAACTCTGTAGTTTGCTCTTTACACTGTCCGCACAACGTAGTTTGCTATTTACAGTGCACACACTGTGTAGTTTGGTATGTAGACTGTCCACACTCTGTAGTCTGGTATTTACAATGTCCTCAATATGTACTCTGGTATGTACACTGCCCACAACTCTGTCATCTGGGATTTACACTGTCAACGCACAGTAGTTTGGTATTTACACTGTCCACACTCTGTAGTCTGGTATTTACACTGTCTACACTCCTTGTCTGGTATTTACACTGCCCACATTCTGTAGTTTGCTATTTACACTGTCCACTATCTGTAGTTTGGTATTTACACTGTCCACACTCTCTCGTCTGGTATTTACAGTGTCCACACTCTGTAGTCTGTTATTTACACTGTCCACGCTCTGTCGTCTGGGATTTACACTACCAAGCTCTGTAGTCTGGTACTTATACTGTCCACGCTCTGTAGTCTGATATTTACACTGTCCACGCTCTGTGGCCTGTTATTTACACTGCCAAACTCTGTAGTCTGGTATGTACACTGTCCACAATCTGAAGTCTGGTATTTACACTGTCCAAACTCTGTAGTCTAGTATTTACACTGTCCGCACTCTGTAGTCTGTTACTTACACTGCCAAATACTGTAGACTGGTATTTACACTGTCCACACTCTGTCGTCTGGTATTTACACTTTTCACACTCTGTAGTCTGGTATTTACACTGTCCACACTCCGTAGTCTGGTATTTACACTGTCCACACTCTGTAGTCTGGTATTTACACTGTCTACACTCCTTGTCTGGTATTTACACTGCCCACATTCTGTAGTTTGCTATTTACACTGTCCACTATCTGTAGGTTGGTATTTACACTGTCCACACTCTCTCGTCTGGTATTTACAGTGTCCACACTCTGTAGTCTGTTATTTACACTGTCCACGCTCTGTCGTCTGGGATTTACACTACCAAGCTCTGTAGTCTGGTACTTATACTGTCCACGCTCTGTAGTCTGATATTTACACTGTCCACGCTCTGTGGCCTGTTATTTACACTGCCAAACTCTGTAGTCTGGTATGTACACTGTCCACAATCTGAAGTCTGGTATTTACACTGTCCAAACTCTGTAGTCTGGTATTTACACTGTAAAAACTCTGTAGTTTGTTATTAACACTGTCCACACGCTGTCGTCTGGTATTTACACGGTCCACACTCTTTAGTCTGGTATTTACACTGTCCACGCTCTGTGGCGTGTTTCTTACACTATCCATATGCTGTAGTTTGGTATTTCCACTGTCCACACTCTGCAGTCTGTTATTTACATTGCCAAACACTGTAGTCTGCTACTTGCACTCTCAACATGCTGTAGCCTGGTATTTACACTGTCCACACTCTGTAGTCTGTTACTCACACTGCCAAACACTGTAGTCTGGTATTTGCACTGTCCACACTCTGTAGTCTGGTATGTACACTGCCCACATTCTGTAGTTTGTTATTTTCAGTGTCTGAACTCCGTAGTCTGGTGTCTACATTGTCCACACGCTGTAGTTTGGTATTTACAATGTCCACACTCTGTGTCTGGTATTTACACTGTGCACGCTCTGTGGTCTGTTATTTACACTGCCAAACTCTGTATTCTGGTATGTATACTTTCCACACTATGAAGTCTGGCATTTACACTGTCCAAACTCTGTAGTCTGGCATTTACACTGTCTACACTCTTTGTCTGGTATTTACACTGCCCACATTCTGTAGTTTGTTATTTACACTGTCCACTATCTGTATTCTGGTATGTACACTGTCCACACTATGAAGTCTGGCATTTACACTGTTCAAACTCTGTAGTTTGGTATTTACACTGTCAACACTCTGTAGGTTGGTATTAACACTGTCCACACTCTGTCGTTTGGTCTTTCCACTGTCCAAACTCTTTAGTCTGGTATTTACACTGTCCACGATCTGTGGCGTGTTTATTACACTGTCCACAATCTGTAGTCTGTTATTTACACTGCCAAACACTGTAGTCTGTTATTTACACTGTCCACACACTGTAGTCTGTTACTTACAACGTCCACATTCTGTACTCTGTTATTTACACTGTCCACACTCTGTACTTTGGTATTTGCACTGTCCACACTCTGTAGTCTGGTATTTACACTGTCCACACTCTGTAGTCTGGTATTTACACTGTCCACACTGTAGTCTGGTATTTACACTGTCCACACTCTGTAGTCTGGTATTTGCACTGTACACACGCTGTCGTTTGGTTTTTATACTGACCACACTGTATAGTTTGGTATTTGCACTGTTCACACTCTGTAGTCTGGTACTTGCACTGTCCACACTCTGTAGTCTGGTTTTTACATTGTCCACATTCTGTAGTTTGGTATTTGCACTGTCCACACTCTGTAGTCTGCTCTTTACACTGTCCGCACTACGTAGTTTGCTATTTACAGTGCACACATTGTGTACTTTGGTACTTAGAATGTCCACACTCTGTAGTCTGGTATTTACAGTGCACACACTGTGTACTTTGGTACTTAGAATATCCACACTCTGTAGTCTGGTATTTACAGTGCACACACTGTGTACTTTTGTATTTGCACTGTCCAGACTCTATAGTCTGGTATTTACACTGTCCACACTCTGTTGCCTGGTAGTTACACTGTCCACACTCTGTAGTCTGGTTTTTACACTGTCCACACTCTGCAGTCTGGGATTTAAACCCCCCACGCTCTGTACTCACGTACTTATACTATCCACGCTCTGTAGTCTGGTAGTTACACTGTCCACGCTCTGTGGTCTGTTATTTACACTGCCAAACTCTGTAGTCTGGTATGTACACTGTCCACACTCTGATGTCTGGTATTTACTCTATCCAACTCTGTAGTCTGGTATTTACACTGTCAAAACTCTGTAGTTTGGTATTAACACTGTCCACACACTGTCGTTTGCTACTTACACTGTCCACACTCTTTAGTCTGGTATTTACAATGTCTACGCTCTCTGGTGTGTTACTTACACTATCCACACGCTGTAGTTTGGTATTTACACTGTCCACACTCTGTAGTCTGGTACCTAGACTGTCCACGCTCTGTACTCTCGTACTTTCACTGCCAAACACTGTAGTCTGCCACTTAAACTGTCCACACACTGCAGTCTGGTATTTACACTGCCTACACTCTGTAGGTTGTTATTTACAGTGCCAAACACTGTAGTCTGGAATTTACACTGTCCACATTCTGTCGCCGGGTATTTACACTGTCCGCACACTGTAGTCTGGTACTTACACCGTCCACACTCTGTACTCTGTTATTTACACTGCCCACACTCTGTACTTTGGTATTTGCACTGTCCACACTCTGTAGTCTGGTATTTACACTGCTCACACTCTGTAGTCTGGTATTTACACTGTCTACACTCTGTTGTCTGGTATTTGCACTATCCACATGCTGTCGTCTGGTATTTACACTGTCCAGACTCTGTTGTCTGGTTTTTACACTGTCCACACACTATAGTTTGCTTTGCACTATCCACACTGTGTAGTTTGGTATTTACACCGTCCACACTCTGTGCTCTGTTATTTACACTGTCCACACTCTGTACTTTGGTATTTGCACTGTCCACACTCTGTAGTCTGGTATTTACACTGTCCACACTCTGTAGTCTGGTATTTACACTGTCCACACTCTGTAGTCTGGTATTTGCTCTGTCCACACGCTATCGTCCGGTATTTGCACTGTCCACACGCTGTCGTCTGGTATTTACACTATCCACACACTATAGCTTGGTTCTTGCACTGTCCACACTGTGTAGTTTGGTATTTACATCGTCAACACTCTCTGCTTTGGTATTTCTACTGCCCGCACTGTGTACTTTGGTATTTACACTGTCCACACTCTGTAGTCTGGTACTCACACTCTCCACACTCTGTAGTCTGGTATTTACATTGTCCACACCATGTCGTTTGGTATTTACATTGTCCACACTCTGTAGTTTGCTCTTCACATTGTCCACACTATGTCGTTTTGTATTTACAGTGCCCACACTGTGTAGTTTGGTACTTACACTGTACACACTCTGTAGTCTGGTACTTACACAGTCCACACTCTGTAGTCCGTTATTTACACTGTCCACACACTGTAGTCTTTTGTTTACACTGCCCACATTTTCTAGTTAGTTATTTACACTGTCCGAACTCTGTATTCTGGTATATATACTTCCCACACGCTGTAGTTTGCTATTTACACTGTCCACACTCTTTTGTCTGGTACTTACACTGTCCACGCTCTGTCGTCTGGGATTTAAACTCCACACGCTCTGTAGTCTGGTACTTATACTGTCCACGCTCTGTAGTCTGGGATTTACACTGTCCACGCTCTGTGGTCTGTTATTTACACTATGCACACACTGTAGTCTTGTATTTACACTGTCCACATTCTGTAGTTTGGTATATACACTGCCCACATTGTGTCGTTTGGTATTTCAATTGTCCACACTCTGTTGTTTGGTATTTACCAGGTCCACGCTTTGTGGTGTGTTACTTACACTATCCACACGCTGTAGTCCGGTATTTACACTGTCCACACTCTGTAGTCTGGTATTTACACTGTCCACACACTGTCTTCTGGTATTTACACGGTCCACATTCTGTAGACTGGTATTTAGACTGTCCACACAATGTAGTCTGTTATTTGTACTGTCCACACTCTGTGGTCTGGTATTTGCACTGTCCACACTCTGTAGACTGGTATTTACACTGTCCAAACTCTATTGTCTGGTATTTGCACTCCACCCGCTGTCGTCTGGTATTTATACTGACCACACTCTGTTGTCTGGTATTTACACTGTCTACACACTATAGTTTGGTATTTGCACTGTCCACACTGTGTAGTTTCGTATTTACACCGTCAACCCTCTGTACTTTGGCATTTATACTGCCCACACTGTGTATTTTGGCCTTTACACTGTCCACACTCTGTAGTCTGGTACTTACACTGTAGTCTGGTATTTACAATGTTCACACTCTGTAGTCTGGTATTTACACTGTCCACGCTCTGTAGTCTGGGATTTGCACTCCCCATGCTCTGTAGTCTGGTACTTATACAATCCACGCTGTGTAGTCTAGTAATTACACTGTCCACGCTCTGTGGTCTGTTAATTACACTGCCAAACTCTGTAATCTGGTATACGCACTCTCCCCACTCTGAAGTCTGGTATTTACACTGTCGAAACTCTGTAGTCTGGTATTTACACTGTCAAAACTCTGTAGTTTGGTATTAACAATGTCCACACACTGTCGTTTGGTATTTACATTGTCCACACGCTTTAGTCTGGTTTTTACACTGTCCACGCTTTGTGGTGTGTTACTTACACTATCCACACGCTGTAGTCTGGTATTTACACTGTCCACACTCTGTAGTCTGTTATGTACACTGCCAAACACTGTAGTCTGCTACTTACAGTGTCGACACGCTGTGGTCTGTTATTTACACTGTCCACACTCTGTACTTTGGTATTTGCACTGTCCACACTCTGTAGTCCGTTATTTACAATGCCCACACTCTGTAGTCTGGTACTTATACTGTCCACACTCTGAAGTCTGGTATTTGCACTGTCCACACGCTATCGTCTGGTATTTACACTGACCAGACTCTGTTGTCTGGTATTTACACTGTCCACACACTATAGTTTGGTTTGCACTATCCACACTGTGTAGTTTGGTATTTACACCGTCCACACTCTGTTCTTTGGTATTTGCACTGTCCACACTCTTTAGTCTGGTATTTACACTGTCCACACTCTGTAGTCTGGAATTTACACTGTCCACATTATGTCTCCTGGTATTTCCACTGTCCACACACTGTAGTCTGGTACTTACACCGTCCACACGCTGTGCTCTGTTATTTACACTGTCCACACTCTGTACTTTGGTATTTGTACTTTCCACACTCTGTAGTCTGGTATTTACACTGCCCACACTCTGTAGTCTGGTATTTACACTGACCAGACTCTGTTATCTGGTACTTACACTGTCCACACACCATAGTTCGGTTTGCACTATCCACACTGTATAGTTTGGTATTTACACTGTCCACACTCTGTAGTCTGGGATTTACACTGTCCATGCTCTGAAGTCTCGTATTTAGACTGTCCACACTATGTAGTCTGGGAGTTACACTGTTCACGCTCTGTAGTGTGGTATTTATAATGCCCACGCTCTGTACTCTGGTATTTACACTGTCCGCGCTCTGTAGTTTGGTATTTACACTTCACGCTCTGTTGTCTCGTATTTACATTGTTAACACCCTTTAGTTTGGTATTGATACTTTCCACACTCTGTAGTTTGGTATTTACACTCTCCACAGTCTGTAGTCTGGTATTTACACTGTCCACGCTCTGTAGTCAGGTATTTACACAGTCCACATTCTTTCGTCAGGCATTTACACTGCCCACATTCTGTTGTTTGTTATTTACACTTTCCAAACTCTGTAGTCTGGTATTAACACTGTCCACACTCTGTAGTTTGGTATTTACACAGTCCACATTCTGTCGTCTGGTCTTTACACTGTCCACACCCTGAAGTCTGGTATTTACACTGTCCACACTCTGTAGTTTTGTATTTACACTGTCCACAATCTGTAGTCTGGTATTTACACTGTTCACACTCTGTAGTTTCGTATTTACAATATCCACGCTCTGTACTCTGGTATTTACACTGTCCACACTCTGTAGTTTTGTATTTACACTGTCCACAATCTGTAGTCTGGTATTTACACTGTTCACACTCTGTAGTTTCGTATTTACAATATCCACACTCTGTAGTCTGGTATTTAAACTGTCCACACTCTATAGTGTGGTATTTACACTGTCCACATCCTGTAGTTTGTTATTTAAACCGTCCACACTCTGTACTATGTCGTTTTGTATTAACATTGTCCACAATCTGTAGTTTGCTATTTACACTCTCCACACTCTATAGTCTGGTATTTGCACATTCCACACTCTCTAGTCTGGTATTTACACTGTCCATGCTCTGTAGTTTGGTATTTATAATGCACACGATCTGTAGTCTGGTATTTACACTGTCCATGCTCTCTAGTTTGGTATTTACACTGTCCACACTCTGTAGTCTGGGATTTACACTCTCCATACTCTGTAGTCTGCTATTTAGACTATCTACACTCTGTCGTCTGGTATTTACACTTGCCACACTATGTAGCCTGGTATTTGCACTGTCCACACGCTGTCGTCTGGTTTTTATACTGACCACACTCTGTTGTGTGGTATTTACACTGTCCACACACTGTGGTTTGGTATTTGCACTGTCCACACTGTGTAGTTTCGTATTAACACCGTCAACCCTCTCTAATTTGGCATTTATACTGCCCACACTGTGTATTTTCGCCTTTACACTGTCCACACTCTGTAGTCAGGTACTTACACTGTAGCCCTATATTTACAATGTTCACACTCTGTAGTCTGGTATTTACACTGTCCACGCTCTGTAGTCTGGGATTTGCACTCCCCATGCTCTGTAGTCTGGTACTTATAATATCTACGCTCTGTAGTCTGGTATTTACACTGTCCACGCACTCTGGTCTGTTAATTACACTGCCAAACTCTATAGTCTGGTATGTACACTGTCCACACTCTGAAGTCTGGTATTTACACTGTCGAAACTCTGTAGTCTGGTATTTACACTGTCAAAACTCTGTAGTTTGGTATTAACACTGTCCACACACTGTTGTTTTGTATTTACACTGTCCACACTCTTTAGTCTGGTTTTAACACTGTCCACGCTTTGTGGTGTGTTACTTATACTATCCACACGCTGTAGTCTGGTATTTACACTGTCCACACTCTGTAGTCTGTTATTTACACTGCCAAACACTGTAGTTTGCTACTTACAGTGTCGACACGCTGTAGTCTGTTATTTACACTGTCCACACTCTGTACTTTGGTATTTGCACTGCCCACACTCTGTAGTCTGGTATTTACAATGCCCACACTCTGTAGTCTGGTATTTACACTGACCAGACTCTGTTGTCTGGTATTTACACTGTCCACACACTATAGTTTGGTTTGCACTATCTACACTGTGTAGTTTGGTATTT
This sequence comes from Cetorhinus maximus, assembly GCF_964194155.1. NCBI lineage: Eukaryota > Metazoa > Chordata > Chondrichthyes > Lamniformes > Cetorhinidae > Cetorhinus > Cetorhinus maximus. The sequence goes on along the minus strand of NC_135895.1, from coordinate 79,652,806 downwards.
ACACCGTCCACACTCTGTACTCTGTTATTTACACTGTCCACACTCTGTACTTTGGTATTTGCACTGTCCACACTCTTTAGTCTGGTATTTACACTGTCCACACTCTGTAGTCTGGTATTTACACTGTCCACACTCTGTAGTCTGGTATTTGCACTGTCCACACGCTATCGTCTGGTATTTGCACTGTCCACACGCTGTCGTCTGGTATTTACACTGACCAGACTCTGTAGTTTGGTATTTACACTCTCCACAGTCTGTAGTCTGGTATTTACACTGTCCACGCTCTGTAGTCAGGTATTTACACAGTCCACATTCTTTCGTCAGGCATTTACACTGCCCACATTCTGTTGTTTGTTATTTACACTTTCCAAACTCTGTAGTCTGGTATTAACACTGTCCACACTCTGTAGTTTGGTATTTACACAGTCTACATTCTGTCGTCTGGTCTTTACACTGTCCACTCCCTGAAGTCTGGTATTTACACTGTCCACATTCTTTAGTCTGCTTTTACACTGTCCACGCTCTGTACTCTGGTATTTACACTGTCCACACTCTGTAGTTTTGTATTTACAATATCCACAATCTGTAGTCTGGTATTTACACTGTCCACACTCTATAGTGTGGTATTTACACTGTCCACATCCTGTAGTTTGTTATTTGAACCATCCACACTCTGTACTGTGTCGTTTTGTATTAATATTGTCCACAATCTGTAGTTTCGTATTTACACTCTCCACACTCTATAGTCTGGAATTTACACAGTCCACACTCTCTAGTCTGGTATTTACACTGTCCATGCTCTGTAGTTTGGTATTTATAATGCACACGATCTGTAGTCTGGTATTTACACTGTCCACACTCTGTACTTTGGTATTTGCACTGCCCACACTCTGTAGTCTGGTATTTACAATGCCCACACTCTGTAGTCTGGTATTTACACTGACCAGACTCTGTTGTCTGGTATTTACACTGTCCACACACTATAGTTTGGTTTGCACTATCTACACTGTGTAGTTTGGTATTTACACCGTCCACACTCTGTACTCTGTTATTTACACTGTCCACACTCTGTACTTTGGTATTTGCACTGTCCACACTCTTTAGTCTGGTATTTACACTGTCCACACTCTGTAGTCTGGTATTTACACTGTCCACACTCTGTAGTCTGGTATTTGCACTGTCCACACGCTATCGTCTGGTATTTGCACTGTCCACACGCTGTCGTCTGGTATTTACACTGACCAGACTCTGTAGTTTGGTATTTACACTCTCCACAGTCTGTAGTCTGGTATTTACACTGTCCACGCTCTGTAGTCAGGTATTTACACAGTCCACATTCTTTCGTCAGGCATTTACACTGCCCACATTCTGTTGTTTGTTATTTACACTTTCCAAACTCTGTAGTCTGGTATTAACACTGTCCACACTCTGTAGTTTGGTATTTACACAGTCTACATTCTGTCGTCTGGTCTTTACACTGTCCACTCCCTGAAGTCTGGTATTTACACTGTCCACATTCTTTAGTCTGCTTTTTACACTGTCCACGCTCTGTACTCTGGTATTTACACTGTCCACACTCTGTAGTTTTGTATTTACACTGTCCACAATCTGTAGTCTGGTATTTACACTGTTCACACTCTGTAGTTTCGTATTTACAATATCCACACTCTGTAGTCTGGTATTTACACTGTCCACACTCTATAGTGTGGTATTTACACTGTCCACATCCTGTAGTTTGTTATTTGAACCATCCACACTCTGTACTGTGTCGTTTTGTATTAACATTGTCCACAATCTGTAGTTTCGTATTTACACTCTCCACACTCTATAGTCTGGAATTTACACAGTCCACACTCTCTAGTCTGGTATTTACACTGTCCATGCTCTGTAGTTTGGTATTTATAATGCACACGATCTGTAGTCTGGTATTTACACTGTCCATGCTCTCTAGTTTGGTATTTACACTGTCCACACTCTGTAGTCTGGGATTTACACTCTCCATACTCTGTAGTCTGGTATTTAGACTATCTACACTCTGTCGTCTGGTATTTACACTTGCCACACTATGTAGCCTGGTATTTACAATGTCCACACGCTGTAGTCTGGGATTTACACTGTCCACACTCTTTTGTCTGATATTTACCCTGTCCAGACACTGTTGTTTGGTATTTACACTGTCCACAATATGTAGCCTGGTATTTGCACTGTTCCACACTTTGTAGCCTGGTATTTACACTGTCCACGCTCTGTAGTTTGGTATTTACACTCTTCACACTCTTTAGTCTGGTATTTACACTGTCTACACTCTGAGGTCTGGTATTAACACTGTCCACGCTCTGTAGTCTGGTATTTACACTTTGCACACTCTGTCATCTGGTATTTACACTGTCCGCATTCTGTAGTTTGGTATTTACACTCTCCATAGTCTGTAGTCTGGTAATTACACTGTCCATGCTCTGTAGTCTGGTAATTACATGTTTCACATTCTGTCGTCTGGCATTTAAACTGCCCACATTCTGTAGTTTGTTATTTACATTTTCCAAACTCTGTACTCTGGTATTTACACTGTCCACACTCTGTAGTTTCGTATTTACAATATCCACACTCTGCAGTCTGGTATTTACACTGTCCACACTCTGTAGTTTCGTATTTACAATATCCACACTCTGTAGTCTGGTATTTACACTGTCCACACTCTATAGTGTGGTATTTACACTGTCCACATCCCGTAGTTTGTTATTTAAACCGTCCACACTCTGTACTTTGGCATTTACACTGCCCACACTGTGTCATTTGGTATTTATGTTGTCCACACTATGTAGTCTGGTATTTACACTGTCCACAACCTGTAGTCTGGTAGTTACACTGTTCACACTCTGTAGTTTGGTATTTATAATGCCCACGCTCTGTGCTCTGGTATTTACACTGTCTGCGCTCTGTAGTTTGGTATTTATAATTCCCATGCTCTGTAGTCTGGTATTTACACTGTCCACACTCTCTAGTTTGGTATTTACACTGTGCACACTCTGTAGTCTGGGATTAACCCTCCCCACGCTCTGTAGTCTCGTATTTACACTGTCCACACACTGTAGTTTTGTATTTACACTTCCACACTCCGTAGTCTGGTATTTACATTTTAAACACCCTGTGGTTTGGTATTGATACTGTCCACACTGTGTCGTTTTGTATTTACATTGTCCACAATCTGTAGTTTGCTATTTACACTCTCCACACTCTTTAGTTTGGTATTTAGACTCCCACACTGTGTAGTTTGGTACTTACACTGTCCGCACTCTATAGTCTGGTATTTACACTGTCCACCATCTGTAGTCTGGTATTTACACTGTCCACACTCTGTAGAGTGGAATTTACACTGCCAAACTCTGTAGTCTGTTATTTACACTGTTCATACTCTGTAGTCTGGTATTAACACTGTCCACAGTCTGATGTCTGGTATTTACACTGTCCACATTCTGTAGTTTGGTATTTAAACTGCCCACATTCTGTAGTTTGGTATTTACACTGTTCACGCTCTGTAGTTTGGTGTTTATAATGCCCACACTCTCTAGTCTGGTATTTATACTGTCCACACTCTGTACTCTGTTATTTACACCGACCACACTGTGTAGTCTCGTATTTACACTATCCACACTCTGTAGTCTGGTATTTACACTGTCCACACTCTGTAGTCTGGTATTTACTCTGTCTAAATTCTGTAGTCTCGTATTTACACTGCCAAAGTCTGTAGTCTGTTATTAACACCATCCATGCACTTTGGTCATTTATTTACACCGTCCACACTCTGTAGTCTGGTATTTACAATGTACACACTCTGTAGTTTGGTATTTACACTGTCCAAACCCTGTAGTCTGATATTTACACTGTCCACACTCTGTAGTCTAGTACTTACAGTTCCCACACTCTGTGGTCTGGTATTTACACTGCCCAAATTCTGTAGTTTGACATTTACACTGTCCGCACTCTGTAGTCTGGTATTTACGTTGTCCACACTCTGTAGTCTGTTATTTACACTGTGCACCCTCTGTAGTCTGGTATTTGCACTATCCACACTCTGTAGTTTGGTATTGACACTGTCCACACTCTTTAGCCTTGTAGTTACTCTGTGCACACTCTGAGGTCTGGTATTAGCACTGTCCATGCTCTGTAGTCTGGTATTTACACTGTTCACACTCTGTAGTCTGGTAATTACACTGTCCACGCTCTGTATTCTGGTAATTACACAGTTCACATTCTGTCGTCTGGTATTAACATTGCCCACATTCTGTAGTTTGTTATTTACTTTTTCCAAACTTTGTAGTCTGGTATTTACACTGTCCACACTCTGTGGCGTGGTATTTACACTGTCCACATTCTGTAGTTTGGTATTTAAACTGTCCACACTCTGTACTTTGGTACTTACACTGCCCACACTGTGTCGTTTTGTATTTACATTGTCCACACTCTGTAGTCAGGTATTTATACAGTCCAGATTCTGTAGCCTGGTATTTACACTGCCCACATTCTGTAGTCTGGCATGTGCGCTCTCCGCACTCTTTAGTATGGTATTTAAACCGTCCACAATCTTTAGTCTGCTTTTTACACTGTCCACGCTCTGTAGTTTGGTATTTACACTGATCACGCTCTGTAGCTTGGTATTTATAATGCCCACGCTCTGTAGTTTGGTATTTACACTGCCCACATTCTGTAGTTTGGTATTTACACTGTCCACACACTTTAGTTTGGTATGTATAATGCCTACGCTCTGTAGTCTGGTATTTACACTGCCCACAATCTGTAGTTTGGTATTTACACTGTCCACACTCTGTAGTCTGGGAGTTACACTGTCCACATTCTTTAGTCTGCTTTTTACACTGTCCACGCACTCTAGTTTGGTATTTACACTGTCCACGCTCTGTAGTTTGGTATTTATGCTACCCATTCTCTTTAGTCTGTTATTTACACTGTGCACACTCTGTCGTCTGATATTTACACTATCCACACTCTGTAGTTTGGTATTTAAACTATCCACACTTTGTAGTCTAGTATTTACACTGTCCACACTCTCAAATCTTGTATTTTCACTGTCCACGGTCTGTCATCTGGTATTTGCACTTTGCACACTTTCTCGCCTGGTATTTACACTGTTGAAACTCTGTAGCCTGATATTTACTCTGTACACACTCTGTAGTATGGTATTTACACTGTCCACATTCTTTAGACTGCTTTTTACACTGTCCACGCTCTGTAGTTTGGTATTTACACTGTCCACGCACTGTAGTTTGGTATTTATGCTACCCATTCTCTGGTATTAACACTACCCACACTCTGTAGTCTTGGTCTTTATACTGTCCACACTCTGTAGTTAGGTATTTACACTGTCCACGCCCTGTCGTGTGGTATTTACACCATCTACACTCTGTAGTCCGGTATGTACAAAATCCATATTGTGCCGTCTGCTATTTACACAGACCACATTCTGTAGTTTGTTATTTACACTGTCCAAACTCTGTAGTCTCGTATTTACACTATCCACACTCGGTAGTCTGGTATTTACACTGTCCACACTCTGTAGTCTGACATTTACACTGTCCGCACTCTGTAGTCTCGTATTTACACTATCCACACTCTGTAGGCTGGTATTTTCCCTGTCCACACTCTGTAGTTTGGTCTTTAAACCGCCCACACTCTATACTTTGTTATTTACACTGTCCAAATTCTGTAGTCTGGTATTTACAAATTTCACACTCTGCAGTTTGCTATTTACACTGTCCACACTCTGTAGTCTCGTAATTCCACTTTCAATGCGCTGTAGTCTGGGATTCAAATTCCCCACACTGTGTTGTCTTTTATTTACACTATCCACACTCTGTAGAGTGGAATTTACACTGCCAAACTCGGTAGTCTGTTATTTACACTGTTCATACTCTGTAGTCTGGTATTTACACTGTCCACAGTCTGTTGTCTGGTATTTACACTGTCCACGCTCTGTAGTTTGGTGTTTATAATGCCCACACTCTGTAGTCTGGTATTTACACTATCCACACTCTGTAGTTTGGTATTTACACTGTCAACACTCTGTAGTCTGGTATTTACAATGTCCACACTCTGTAGTTTGGTATTTACACTGTCCAAACCCTGTAGTCTGGTATTTACACTGTCCACACTCTGGAGTCAAGTACTTATATTTCCCACACTCTGTGGTCTGGTATTTACACTGCCCAAATTCTGTAGTTTGATATTTACACTGTCCGCACTCTGTAGTCCTGTATTTACGTTGTCCACACTCTGTAGTCTGTTATTTACACTGTGCACCCTCTGTCATCTGGTATTTGCATTATTCACACTCTGTAGTTTGGTATTTACACTGTCCACACTCTTTAGCCTTGTATTTACACTGTCCACACTCTGAGGTCTGGTATTAGCACTGTGCACACTCTGTCATCTGGTATTTACACTGTCCACACCCTGTAGTCTGGTATTTACACTCTCCACACTCAGTAGTCTGATAATTACACTGTCCACGCTCTGTAGTCTGGTAATTACACAGTTCACATTCTGTAGTTTGTTATTTACTTTCTCCAAACTCTGTAGTCTGGTATTTATACTGCCAACACTCTGTGGTGTGGTATTTACACTGCCCACAATCTGTAGATTGGTATTTACACTGTCCACATTCTGTAGTCTGTGATATACACTCTCCACACTGTGTAGTCTGGTATTTACACTGTCCACACACTGTAGTCTGGTACTTACACCGTCCACACGCTGTACTCTGTTATTTACACTGTCCACACTCTGTACTTTGGTATTTGTACTTTCCACACTCTGTAGTCTGGTATTTACACTGTCCACACTCTTTAACCTTGTATTTACACTGTCCACACTCTCTGGTCTGGTATTAGCACTGACCACGCTCTGTAGTCTGGTATTTACACAGTGCACACTCTGTCATCTGGTATTTACACTGTCCACACCCTGTAGTCTAGTATTTACACTCTCCACACTAGTCTGGTATTTACACTGTCCACGCTCTGTAGTCTGGTAATTACACAGTTCACATTCTGTTGCCTGGTATTAACATTGCCCACATTCTGTAGCTTGTTATTTACTTTCTCCAAACTCTGTAGTCTGGTATTTATACTGTCCACACTCTGTGGTGTGGTAGTTACACTGCCCACAATCTGTAGATTTGTATTTACACTTTCCACACTCTGTAGTCTGGGATTTACACTCTCCACACTGTGTAGTCTGGTACTTACACTGTCCACACACTGTAGTCTGTTAGTTACGCTGTCCACTCTGTGTAGTCTGTTATTTACACTGTGCACACTCTGATGTCTCATATTTACTCTATCCACACTCTGTAGTTTGGTATTTAAACTATCCACATTTTGTAATTTGGTATTTATACTGTCCACACTCTCAAATCTGGTATTTTCATTGTCCACGCTCTGTCTTCTGGTATTTACACTGTGCACACTCTGTAGCCTGGTATTTACACTTTTGAAACTCTGTAGTCTGATATTTACGATGTACACACTCTGTAGTCTGGTATTTACACTGTCCACATTCTTTAGTCTGCTTTTTACACTGTCCACGCTCTGTAGTTTGGTATTTACACTGTCCACGCTCTGTAGTTTGGTACTTATGCTACCCATTCTCTGTAGTCTGGTATTAACACTGCCCACACTCTGTAGTTTGGTATTTACACTGTCCACACTCTGTAGTCTGGTATTTACACTGTCCACACTCTGTAGTCTCGTATTTACACTATCCACACTCTGTAGTCTGGTATTTACACTGTCCACACTCTGTAGTCTGGTATTTACTCTGTCTAAATTCTGTAGTCTCATATTTACACTGCCAAACTCTGTAGTCTGGTATTAACACCATCCATGCTCTTTGGTCGTTTATTTACACCGTCCACACTCTGTAGTCTGGTATTTACAATGTCCACACTGTGTAGTTTGGTCTTTACACTGTCCAAACCCTGTAGTCTGGTATTTACACTGTCCACACTCTGTAGTCTAGTACTTACACTTCCCACAATCTGTGGTCTGGTATTTACACTGTTCAAATTCTGTAGTTTGATATTTACACTGTCCGCACTCTGTTTTCTGGTATTTACGTTGTCCACACTCTGTAGTCTGTTATTTACACTGAGCACCCTCTGTCGTCTGGTGTTTGCACTATACACACTCTGTAGATTGGTATTGACACTGTCCACACTCTTTAGCCATGTATTTACACTGTCCGCACTCTGAGGTCTGCTATTAGCACTGACCACGCTCTGTAGTCTGGTATTTACACTGTGCACACTCTGTCATCTGGTATTTATACTGTCCACACCCTGTAGTCTTGTATTTACACTCTCCACACTAGTCTGGTAATTACACTGTACACGCTCTGTAGTCTGGTAATTACACAGTTCACATTCTGTCGTCTGGTATTAACATTAGCCACATTCTGTAGTTTGTTATTTACTTTTTCCAAACTCAGTAGTCTGGTATTTACACTGTCCACACTCTGTTGTGTGGTATTTACACTACCCACACTGTGTCGTTTTGTATTTACATTGTCCACACTCTGTAGTCTGGTATTTACACTGTCCACACTCTCAAATCTGATATTTTCATTGTCCACGCTCTGTCGTCTGGTATTTACACCTGTGCACACTCTGTCGCCTGGTATTTACACTGTTGAAACTCTGTAGTCTGATATTTACGCTGTGCACACTCTGTATTCTAGTATTTGCACTGTTCACATACTTTAGTCTGCTTTTTACACTGTCCACGCTCTGTAGTTTGGTATTTACACTGTCCATGCTCTGTAGTTTGGTATTTATGCTATCCATTCTCTGTAGTCTGGTATTAACACTGCCCACACTCTGTAATTTGGTATTTACACTGTCCACACTCTGTAGTCTGGTAATTACACTGTCCACACGCTGTAGTCTGGTATTTACTCTGTCTAAATTCTCTAGTCTGGTATTTACACTGTCCACACTCTGTAGTCTGCTATTTACTCTGTCTAAATTCTGTAGTCTCGTCTTTACACTGCCAAACTCTATAGTCTGGTATTAACACCATCCATGCTCTTTGGTCGTTTATTTACACCGTCCACACTCTGTAGTCTGGTATTTACAATGTCCACACTGTGTAGTTTGGTATTTACACTGTCCAAACCCTGTAGTCTGGTATTTACACTGTCCACACTCTGTAGTCTAGTACTTACACTTCCCACACTCTGTGGTCTGGTATTTACACTGCCCAAATTCTGTAGTTTGATATTTACACTGTCCACACTCTGTAGTCTGGTATTTACATTGTCCACACTCTGTAGTCTGTTATTTACACTGTGCACCCTCTGTCGTCTGTTATTTGCAATATCCACACTGTGTAGTTTGGTATTTACACTGTCCACACTCTTTAGCCTTGTATTTACACTGTCCACACTCTGAGGTCTGCTATTAGCACTGTCCACGCTCTGTAGTCTGGTACTTACACTGTGCACACTCGGTCATCTGGTATTTACACTGTCCACACCCAGTAGTCTGGTAATTACACAGTTCACATTCTGTCGTCTGGTATTAACATTGCACACATTCTGTAGTTTGTTATTTACTTTTTCCAAACTCTGTAGTCTGGTATTTACACTGTCCACACTCTGTTGTGTGGTATTTACACTGTCCACATTCTGTAGTTTGGTATTTAAACTGTCCACACTCTGTACTTTGGTATTTACACTACCCTCACTGTGTCGTTTTGTATTTACATTGTCCACACTCTGTAATCTGGTATTTATACAGTCCAGATTCTGTAGCCTGGTATTTACACTGCCGACATTCTGTACTCTGGCATGTGCGCATTCCGCACTCCTTAGTATGGTATTTAAACCGTCCAGAATCTTTAGTCTGCTTTTTACACTGTCCACGCTCTGTAGTTTGGTATTTACCCTGACCACGCTCTGTAGTTTGGTATTTATTATGCCCACGCTCTGTAGTTTGGTATTTACTCCTTCCACACTCTGTTGTCTGGGATTTACACTCTCCATGCTCTGTAGTCTGGTATTTAAACTGTCCACACTCAGTACTTTGGTATTTACACTGTCCAAGCTCTGTAGTTTGGTATTTATAATGCCCACGCTCTGTAGTCTGTTATTTACACTGCCCACAATCTGTAGATTGGTATTTACGCTGTCCACGCTCTATAGTCTGGGATTTACACTCTCCACACTGTGTAATCTGGTATTCACACTGTCCACACACTGTAGTCTGGTATTTACGCTGTCCACTCTCTGTAGTCTGTTATTTACACTGTGCACACTCTGTGGTCTGATATTTACACTAACCACACCCTGTAGTTTGGTATTTAAAATATCCACACTTTGTAGTCTGGTATTTACAGTGTCCACACTCTCAAATCTGGTATTTTCATTGTCCATGCTCTGTCGTCTGGTATTTACACTGTGCACACTCTGTTCCTGGTATTTACACTTTTGAAACTCTGTAGTCTGATATTTACGCTGTACACACTCTGTGGTCTGGTATTTACAATGTCCACATTCTTTAGTCTGCTTTTTACACTGCCCACGCTCTGTAGTTTGGTATTAACACTGCCCACACTCCGTAGTTTGGTATTTCCACTGTCCACACTCTGTAGTCTGGTATTTACACTGTCTACACTCTGTAGTCTCGTATTTACACTATCCACACGCTGTAGTCTGGTATTTACACAGTCCACACTCTGTAGTCTGGTATTTACTCTGTCAAAATTCTGTAGGCTCGTATTTACACTGCCAAACTCTGTAGTCTGGTATTAACACCATCCATGCTCTTTGGTCGTTTATTTACACCGTCCACACTCTGTGGTCTGGTATTTACAAGGTCCACACTGTGTAGTTTGGTATTTACACTGTCCAAACCCTGTAGTCTGGTATTTACACTGTCCACACTCTGTAGTCTAGCACTTACACTTCCCACACTCTGTGGTCTGGTATTTACACTGCCCAAATTCTGTAGTTTGATATTTACACTGTCCGCACTCTGTAGTATGGTATTTACGTTGTCCACTCTCTGTAGTCTGTTATTTACACTGTGCACCCTCTGTCGTCTGGTATTGGCACTATCCACACTCTGTAGTTTGGTATTTACACTGTCCACACTCTTTAGCCTTGTATTTACACTGTCCACATTCTGAGGTCTGGTATTAGCACTGTGCACACTCTGTCATCTGGTATTTACACTGCCCACAAACTGTAGTCTGGTATTTACACTCTCCACACTCTGTAGTCTGGTAATTACACTGTCCACGCTCTGTAGTCTGGTAATTACACAGTTCACATTCTGTCGTCTGGTATTAAATTTGCCCACATTCTGTAGTTTATTATTTACTTTTTCCAAACTCTGTAGTTTGGTATTCACACTGTCCACACTCTGTAGTTTGGTATTTAATCTGTCCACACTCAGTACTTTGGTATTTACACTACCCACACTGAGTCGTTTTGTATTTACATTGTCCACAATCTGTAGTCTGGTATTTATACAGGCCAGATTCTGTAGCCTGGTATTTACACTGCCCACATTCTGTAGTCTGGCATGTGCGCTCTCCGCACTGTTTAGTACGGTATTTAAACCTTCCACAATCTTTAGTCTGCTTTTTACACTGTCCACGCTGTGTAGTTTGTTATTTACACTGAACACACTCAGTAGTTTGGTATTGATTATGCCCACACACTGTAGTTTGGTATTTACACTGTCCACCCTCTGTAGTTTGGTATTTATAATGCCCACGCTCTGTAGTCTGGTATTTACATTGCCCACAATCTGTAGATTGGTATTTACACTGTCCACACTCTGTAGTCTGGGATTTACACTCTCCACACTGTGTAGTCTGGTATTTACACTGTCCGCACACTGTAGACTGGTATTTACGCTGTCCACACTCTGTAGTTTGGTATTTAAACTATCCACACTTTATAGTATGGTATTTACACTGTCCACGCTCTGTAGTTTGGTATTTATGCTACGCATTCTCTGTAGCCTGGTATTAACACTGCCCACACTCTGTAATTTGGTATATACACTGTCCACACTCTGTAGTCTCGTATTTACACTATCCACACTCTGTACTCTGGTATTTACACTGTCCACACTCTGTAGTCTCGTATTTACACTATCCACACTCTGTAGTCTGGTATTTACACTGTCCACACTCTGTAGTCTGGTATTTACTCTGTCTAAATTCTGTAGTCTCGTATTTACACTGCCAAACTCTGTAGTCTGGTATTAACACCATCCATGCTCTTTGGTCGTTTATTTACACCGTCCACACTCTGTAGTCTGGTATTTACAATGTCCACACTGTGTAGTTTGGTATTTACACTGTCCAAACCCTGTAGTCTGGTATTTACAATGTCCACACTCTGTAGTCTAGTACTTGCATTTCCCACACTCTGTGGTCTGGTATTTACACTGCCCAAATTCTGTAGTTTGATATTTACACTGTCCGCACTCTATAGTCTGGTATTTACGTTGTCCACGCTCTGTAGTCTGGTATTTACACTGTGCACCCTCTGTCGTCTGGTATTTGCACCTCCACACTCTGTAGTTTGGTATTTACACTGTCCACACTCTTTAGCCTTGTATTTACACTGTCCACACTCTGAGGTCTGCTATTAGCACTGTCCACGCTCTGTAGTCTGGTATTTAGACCGTGCACACTCTGTCATCTGGTATTTACACTGTCCACACCCTGTAGTCTGGTAAGTACATAGTTCACATTCTGTCGTCTGGTATTAACATTGCCCACATTCTGTAGTTTGTTATTTACTTTTTCCAAACTCAGTAGTCTGGTATTTACACTGTCCACACTCTGTTGTGTGGTATTTACACTGTTCACATTCTGTAGTTTCGTATTTAAACTGTCCACACTCTGTATTTTGGTATTAACACTTCCCACACTGTGTCGTTTTGTATTTACATTGTCCACACTCTGTAGTCTGGTATTTATACAGTCCAGATTCTGTAGCCTGGTATTTACACTGCCGACATTCTGTAGTCTGGCATGTGCGCTCTCCGCACTCCTTAGTATGATATTTAAACCGTCCAGAATCTTTAGTCTGCTTTTTACACTGTCCACGCTCTGTAGTTTGGTATTTACACTGACCACGCTCTGTAGTTTGGTATTTATTATGCGCACGCTCTGTAGTTTGGTATTTACTCTGTCCACACTCTGTTGTCTGGGATTTACACTCTCCACGCTCCGTAGTCTGGTATTTACACTGTCCACACACTGTAGTTTGGTATTTACACTGTCCACGCTCTGTAGTTTGGTATTTATAATGCCCACGCTCTGTAGTCTGGTATTTACACTGCCCACAATCTGTAGATTGGTATTTACACTGTCTACACTCTGCAGTCTGGGATTTACACTCTCCACACTGTGTAGTCTGGTATTTACACTGTCCACACACTGTAGTCTGGTATATACGCTGTCCACTCTCTGTAGTCTGTTATTTACACTGTGCACACTCTGTCGTCTGATATTTACACTACCCACACTCTGTAGTTTGGTATTTAAACTATCCACACTTTGTCGTCTGGTATTTACACTGTCCACACTCTCAAATCTGGTATTTTCATTGTCCTTGCTCTGTCGTCTGGTATTTACACTTTGCACACTCTGTCGCCTGGTATTTACAATGTTCAAACTCTGTAGTCTGATATTTACGCTGTACACACTCTGTAGTCTGGTATTTACACTTTCCACATTCGTTAGTCTGCTTTTTACACTGCCCACGCTCTGTAGTTTGCTATTAACACTGCCCACACTCTGTAGTTTGGTATTTACACTGTCCACACTCTGTAGTCTGGTATTTACACTGTCCACACTCTGTAGTCTGGTATTTACACTGTCCACACTCTGTAGTCTCGTATTTACACTATCCACACTCTGTAGTCTGGTATTTACACTGTCCACACTCTGTAGTCTGGTATTTACTCTGTCTAAATTCTGTAGTCTCGTATTTACACTGCCAAACTCTGTAGTCTGGTATTAACACCATCCATGCTCTTTGGTCGTTTATTTACACCGTCCACACTCTGTAGTCTGGTATTTACAATGTCCACACTGTGTAGTTTGGTATTTACACTGTCCAAACCCTGTAGTCTGGTATTTACAATGTCCACACTCTGTAGTCTAGTACTTGCATTTCCCACACTCTGTGGTCTGGTATTTACACTGCTCAAATTCTGTAGTTTGATATTTACACTGTCCGCACTCTGTAGTCTGGTATTTACGTTGTCCACACTCTGTTCTCTGTTATTTACACTGTGCACTCTCTGTCGTCTGGTATTTGCACCTCCACACTCTGTAGTTTGGTATTTACACTGTCCACACTCTTTAGCCTTGTATTTACACTGTCCACACTCTGAGGTCTGCTATTAGCACTGTCCACGCTCTGTAGTCTGGTATTTAGACCGTGCACACTCTGTCATCTGGTATTTACACTGTCCACACCCTGTAGTCTGGTAAGTACATAGTTCACATTCTGTCGTCTGGTATTAACATTGCCCACATTCTGTAGTTTGTTATTTACTTTTTCCAAACTCAGTAGTCTGGTATTTACACTGTCCACATTCTGTAGTTTGGTATTTAAACTGTCCACACACTGTAGTCTGGTATTTACGCTGTCCACTCTCTGTAGTCTGTTAGTTACACTGTGCACACTCTGTCGTCTGATATTTAAACTAACCACACTCTGTAGTTTGGTATTTAAACTATCCACACTTTGTCGTCTGGTATTTACACTGTCCACACTCTCAAATCTGGTATTTTCATTGTCCTTGCTCTGTCGTCTGGTATTTACACTTTGCACACTCTGTCGCCTGGTATTTACAATGTTGAAACTCTGTAGTCTGATATTTACACTGTACACACTCTGTAGTCTGGTATTTACACTTTCCACATTCTTTAGTCTGCTTTTTACACTGCCCACGCTCTGTAGTTTGGTATTTACACTGTCCACACTCTGTAGTCTGGTACTTACACTGTCCACTCTCTGTAGTCTCGTATTTACACTATCCACACGCTGTAGTCTGGTATTTACACTGTCCACACTCTGTAGTCTGGTATTTACTCTGTCAAAATTCTGTAGGCTCGTATTTACACTGCCAAACTCTGTAGTTTGGTATTAACACCATCCATGCTCTTTGGTCGTTTATTTACACCGTCCATACTCTGTGGTCTGGTATTTACAATGTCCACACTGTGTAGTTTGGTATTTACACTGTCCAACCCCTGTAGTCTAGTATTTACACTGTCCACACTCTGTAGTCTAGTACTTACACTTCCCACACTCTGTGGTCTGATATTTACACTGCCCAAATTCTGTAGTTTGATATTTACACTGTCCGCACTCTGTAGTGTGGTATTTACGTTGTCCACTCTCTGTAGTCTGTTATTTACACTGTGCACCCTCTGTCGTCTGGTATTTGCACTAGCCGCACTCTGTAATTTGGTATTTACACTGTCCACACTCTTTAGCCTTGTATTTATACTGTCCACACTCTGAGGTCTGGTATTAGCACTGTCCACGCTCTGTAGTCTGGTATTTAGACCGTGCACACTCTGTCATCTGGTATTTACACTGTCCACACTCTGTAGTTAGGTATTTACACTGTCCACACCCTGTCGCATGGTATTTACACCATCTACGCTCTGTAGTCCGGTATTTACAAAATCCACATTGTGTTGTCTGCTATTTACACTGCCCACATTCTGTAGTTTGTTATTTACACTGTCCAAACTCTGTAGTCTGGTATTTACACTGTCGACACTCTGTAGTTTGGTATTTACACTGTCCACACTCTGTAGTTAGGTATTTACACTGTGCACACTCTGTAGTGTCGTATTTAACTGTCCACATTCTGTAGTTTGGTATTTAAACCGTCCACACTCTGTACTTTGTTATTTACACTGTCCAAATTCTGTAGTCTGATATTCACACATTCCACACTCTGTACTTTGGTATTTACACTGCCAAACTCTCTGGAGCCTCGTATTTCCACTTTCAACGCGCTGTAGTCTGGGAGTTAAACTCCCCACGCTCTGTAGTCTGGTATTTACACTGTCCACATTCTGTAGTCTGGTAGTTACACTCTCCACAGTCTGTAGTCTGGTAATTGCACTGTCCACACTCTGTACTCTGGTAGTTACGTTGTCCACACTCTGTAGTCTGTTATTTACACTGTGCACACTCTGCCGTCTGGTATTTACACTTTCCACACTCTGAAGTCTGGTATTTACACTGTGCACACTCTGTGGTCTGGTATTCACACTGTCCACATTCTGTAGTCTGGTATTTACAGTCTCCAAACTCTGTAGTCTGGTAATTACACAATCCCCATTCGGTCGTCTGGTATTTACACTGCCCACATTCTGTAATCTGGTATTTGCACTCTCCGCACTCTGTAATATTATATTTACACCGTCCACATTATTTAGACTCCTTTTTACACTGTCCATGCTCTATAGTTTGGTATTTACACTTTCCATGCTCTGTAGTTTGGTATTTATAATGCCCACACTCTGTAGTCTGGTATTTACACTGTCCATACTCTGTAGTCTGGTATTTACTCTGTGTACACTCTGTGGTCTCGTATTTACACTATCAACATTCTGTAGTCTGGTATTTATACTCTCCATGCTCTGTAGTCTGATAATTACACAGTCCACATTCTGTAGTCTGGTATTTACACTGTCCACACTCTGTAGTTTGGTATTTACACTGCCCACATTCAGTAGTCTGGTATTTGCCCTCTCCGCATTCTGTAATATGGTATTTACACTGTCCACATAATTTAGTCTCCTTTTTACACTGTCCACATTCTGTAGTTTGGTATTTACATTGTCCACGCCTCGTAGTTTGGTATTGATAATGCCCACACTCTGTAGTCTGGTATTTACACTGTCCACAATCTGTAGTCTGGTATTTACACTGCCAAACTCTGTAGTCTGGTTTTTACACCATCTGCGCTCTTTGGTCGTTCATTTACACCGTCCACACTCTGTAGTCTGGTATTTACCCTGTCCACACTCTTTAGTTTGGTGTTTACACTGTCCTAAGCTCGTAGTCTGGTATTTACACCGTCCACACTTTGTTCTCTGGTATTTACACTGTCCACACTCTGTAGTCTGGTATTTACGCTGTCCACTCACTGTAGTCTGTTATTTACCCTGTGCACCGTCTGTAGACTGGAATTTACACTATCCACACTCTGTACATTGGTATTTAAACTGTCCACACTTTGTAGTCTGTTATTTACACTGTCCACGCTCTGAAGTCTGGTATTTACATTGTTCACATGCTGTAGTCTGGTATTTACACTGTCGAAACTCTGTCGTCTGGTAGTTACACTGTCCACACGATATAGTCTGGTCTTTACACTGTCTACATTCTTTAGTCTGCTTTTTACACTGTCCACGCCCTGTAGTTTGGTATTTATACTACCCATTCTCTGTAGTCTGGTATTTACACTGTCCACAATCTGTAGTTTGGTATTTACACTTTCCACACTCTGTAGTCTGGTATTTACACTGTCCACACTCTGTAGTTTGTTATTTACCCTGTCCAAACTCTGTAGTCTGCTTTTTACACTGCCCACGCTCTGTAGTTTGGTATTAACACTGCCCACACTCTGTAGTTTGGTATTTACACTGTCCACACTCTGTAGTCTGGTATTTACACTGTCCACTCTCTGTAGTCTCGTATTTACACTATCCACACGCTGTAGTCTGGTATTTACACTGTCCACACTCTGTAGTCTGGTATTTACTCTTTCAAAATTCTGTAGGCTCGTATTTACACTGCCAAACTCTGTAGTCTGGTATTAACACCATCCATGCTCTTTGGTCGTTTATTTACACCGTCCACACTCTGTGGTCTGGTATTTACAATGTCCACACTGTGTAGTTTGGTATTTACACTTTCCAACCCCTGTAGTCTAGTATTTACACGGTCCACACTCTGTAGTCTAGTACTTACACTTCCCACGCTCTGTGGTCTGGTATTTACACTGCCCAAATTCTGTAGTTTGATATTTACACTGTCCGCACTCTGTAGTGTGGTATTTACGTTGTCCACTCTCTGTAGTCTGTTATTTACACTGTGCACCCTCTGTCGTCTGGTATTTGCACCTCCACACTCTGTAGTTTGGTATTTACACTGTCCACACTCTTTAGCCTTGTATTTACACTGTCCACACTCTGAGGTCTGCTATTAGCACTGTCCACGCTCTGTAGTCTGGTATTTAGACCGTGCACACTCTGTCATCTGGTATTTACACTGTCCACAACCTGTAGTCTGGTACTTACACTCTCCACACTCTGTAGTCTGGTAATTACACTGTCCACGCTCTGTAGTCTGGTAATTACACAGTTCACATTCTGTCGTCTGGTATTAACATTGCCCACAATCTGTAGTTTATTATTTACTTTTTCCAAACTGTGTAGTTTGCTGTTTACACTGTCCACACTCTGTGGTGTGGTATTTACACTGTCCACATTCTGTAGTTTGGTATTTAAACTGTCCACACTCAGTACTTTGGTATTTACACTACCCACACTGTGTCGTTTTGTATTTACATTGTCCACACTCTGTAGTCTGGTATTTATACAGGCCAGATTCTGTAGCCTGGTATTTATACTGCCCACATTCTGTAGTCTGGCATTTGCAGTCTCCGCACTCTTTAGTATGGTATTTAAACCTTACACAATCTTTAGCTTGCTTTTTACACTGTCCACGCTCTGTAGTTTCGTATTTGCACTGACCACGCTATGTAGTTTGGTATTTATAATGTCCACGCTCTGTAGTTTGGTATTTACACTGTCCACACTCTGTAGTCTGGGATATACACTGTCGACACTATCAAATCTGGTATTTTCATTGTCCACGCTCTGTCGTCTGGTATTTACACTGTGCACACTCTGTGGTCTGGTAATTAAACTGTCCACACTCTGTGGTCTGTTATTTACAGTGTCCACAGTCTGTAGTCTGGTATTTAATCTGTCCACATTCTGTAGTTTGGTATTTAATCTGTCCACACTCAGTACTTTGGTATTTACACTACCCACACTGAGTCGTTTTGTATTTACATTGTCCACACTATGTTGTCTGGTATTTATACAGGCCAGATTCTGTAGCCTGGTATTTACACTGCCCACATTCTGTAGTCTGGCATGTGCGCTCTCCCCACTCTTTAGTATGGTATTTAAACCGTCCACAATCTTTAGTCTGCTTTTTACACTGTCCACACTCTGTAGTTTTGTATTTACACTGACCACACTCTGTAGTTTGGTATTGATTATGCCCACACACTGTAGTTTGGTATTTACACTGTCCACCCTCTGTAGTTTGGTATTTATAATGCCCACGCTCTGTAGTCTGGTATTTACACTGTCCACACACTGTAGTATGATATTTACACTGTCCACACTGTGTAGTCTGGTATTTACACTGTCCCCACACTGTAGTCTGGTATTTACGCTGTCCACTCTCTGTAGTCTGTTATTTACACTGTGCACACTCGGTCGTCTGATATTTACACTATCCACACTCTGTAGTTTGGTATTTAAACTATCCACACTTTGTAGTCTGGTATTTACACTGTCCACACTCTCAAATCTGGTATTTTCATTGTCCACGCTCTGTCGTCTGGTATTTACACTGTGCACACTCTGTCGCCTGGTATTTACACTGTTGAAACCCTGTAGTCTGATATTTACGCTGTGCACACTCTGTAGTCTAGTATTTACACTGTCCACATTCTTTAGTCTGCTTTTTACACTGTCCATGCTCTGTAGTTTGGTATTTACACTGTCCACGGTCTGTAGTTTGGTATTTATGCTACCCATTCTCTGTAGTCTGGTATTTACACTGCCCACACTCTGTAGTCTTGGTATTTACACTGTCCACACTCTGTAGTTAGGTATTTACACTGTCCACACCCTGTCGCATGGTATTTACACCATCTACGCTCTGTAGTCCGGTATTTACAAAGTCCACATTGTGTTGTCTGCTATTTACACTGCCCACATTCTGTAGTTTGTTATTTACACTGTCCAAACTCTGTAGTCTGGTATTTACACTGTCGACACTCTGTAGTTTGGTATTTACACTGTCCACACTCTGTAGTTAGGTATTTACACTGTGCACACTCTGTAGTGTCGTATTTAACTGTCCACATTCTGTAGTTTGGTATTTAAACCGTCCACACTCTGTACTTTGTTATTTACACTGTCCAAATTCTGTAGTCTGGTATTCACACATTCCACACTCTGTACTTTGGTATTTACACTGCCAAACTCTCTGGAGCCTCGTATTTCCACTTTCAACGCGCTGTAGTCTGGGAGTTAAACTCCCCACGCTCTGTAGTCTGGTATTTACACTGTCCACATTCTGTAGTCTGGTAGTTACGCTGTCCACTCACTGTAGTCTGTTATTTACCCTGTGCACCGTCTGTAGACTGGAATTTACACTATCCACACTCTGTACATTGGTATTTAAACTGTCCACACTTTGTAGTCTGTTATTTACACTGTCCACGCTCTGAAGTCTGGTATTTACATTGTTCACATGCTGTAGTCTGGTATTTACACTGTCGAAACTCTGTCGTCTGGTAGTTACACTGTCCACACGATATAGTCTGGTCTTTACACTGTCTACATTCTTTAGTCTGCTTTTTACACTGTCCACGCCCTGTAGTTTGGTATTTATACTACCCATTCTCTGTAGTCTGGTATTTACACTGTCCACAATCTGTAGTTTGGTATTTACACTTTCCACACTCTGTAGTCTGGTATTTACACTGTCCACACTCTGTAGTTTGTTATTTACCCTGTCCAAACTCTGTAGTCTGCTTTTTACACTGCCCACGCTCTGTAGTTTGGTATTAACACTGCCCACACTCTGTAGTTTGGTATTTACACTGTCCACACTCTGTAGTCTGGTATTTACACTGTCCACTCTCTGTAGTCTCGTATTTACACTATCCACACGCTGTAGTCTGGTATTTACACTGTCCACACTCTGTAGTCTGGTATTTACTCTTTCAAAATTCTGTAGGCTCGTATTTACACTGCCAAACTCTGTAGTCTGGTATTAACACCATCCATGCTCTTTGGTCGTTTATTTACACCGTCCACACTCTGTGGTCTGGTATTTACAATGTCCACACTGTGTAGTTTGGTATTTACACTTTCCAACCCCTGTAGTCTAGTATTTACACGGTCCACACTCTGTAGTCTAGTACTTACACTTCCCACGCTCTGTGGTCTGGTATTTACACTGCCCAAATTCTGTAGTTTGATATTTACACTGTCCGCACTCTGTAGTGTGGTATTTACGTTGTCCACTCTCTGTAGTCTGTTATTTACACTGTGCACCCTCTGTCGTCTGGTATTTGCACCTCCACACTCTGTAGTTTGGTATTTACACTGTCCACACTCTTTAGCCTTGTATTTACACTGTCCACACTCTGAGGTCTGCTATTAGCACTGTCCACGCTCTGTAGTCTGGTATTTAGACCGTGCACACTCTGTCATCTGGTATTTACACTGTCCACAACCTGTAGTCTGGTACTTACACTCTCCACACTCTGTAGTCTGGTAATTACACTGTCCACGCTCTGTAGTCTGGTAATTACACAGTTCACATTCTGTCGTCTGGTATTAACATTGCCCACAATCTGTAGTTTATTATTTACTTTTTCCAAACTGTGTAGTTTGCTGTTTACACTGTCCACACTCTGTGGTGTGGTATTTACACTGTCCACATTCTGTAGTTTGGTATTTAAACTGTCCACACTCAGTACTTTGGTATTTACACTACCCACACTGTGTCGTTTTGTATTTACATTGTCCACACTCTGTAGTCTGGTATTTATACAGGCCAGATTCTGTAGCCTGGTATTTATACTGCCCACATTCTGTAGTCTGGCATTTGCAGTCTCCGCACTCTTTAGTATGGTATTTAAACCTTACACAATCTTTAGCTTGCTTTTTACACTGTCCACGCTCTGTAGTTTCGTATTTGCACTGACCACGCTATGTAGTTTGGTATTTATAATGTCCACGCTCTGTAGTTTGGTATTTACACTGTCCACACTCTGTAGTCTGGGATATACACTGTCGACACTATCAAATCTGGTATTTTCATTGTCCACGCTCTGTCGTCTGGTATTTACACTGTGCACACTCTGTGGTCTGGTAATTAAACTGTCCACACTCTGTGGTCTGTTATTTACAGTGTCCACAGTCTGTAGTCTGGTATTTAATCTGTCCACATTCTGTAGTTTGGTATTTAATCTGTCCACACTCAGTACTTTGGTATTTACACTACCCACACTGAGTCGTTTTGTATTTACATTGTCCACACTATGTTGTCTGGTATTTATACAGGCCAGATTCTGTAGCCTGGTATTTACACTGCCCACATTCTGTAGTCTGGCATGTGCGCTCTCCCCACTCTTTAGTATGGTATTTAAACCGTCCACAATCTTTAGTCTGCTTTTTACACTGTCCACACTCTGTAGTTTTGTATTTACACTGACCACACTCTGTAGTTTGGTATTGATTATGCCCACACACTGTAGTTTGGTATTTACACTGTCCACCCTCTGTAGTTTGGTATTTATAATGCCCACGCTCTGTAGTCTGGTATTTACACTGTCCACACACTGTAGTATGATATTTACACTGTCCACACTGTGTAGTCTGGTATTTACACTGTCCCCACACTGTAGTCTGGTATTTACGCTGTCCACTCTCTGTAGTCTGTTATTTACACTGTGCACACTCGGTCGTCTGATATTTACACTATCCACACTCTGTAGTTTGGTATTTAAACTATCCACACTTTGTAGTCTGGTATTTACACTGTCCACACTCTCAAATCTGGTATTTTCATTGTCCACGCTCTGTCGTCTGGTATTTACACTGTGCACACTCTGTCGCCTGGTATTTACACTGTTGAAACCCTGTAGTCTGATATTTATGCTGTGCACACTCTGTAGTCTAGTATTTACACTGTCCACATTCTTTAGTCTGCTTTTTACACTGTCCATGCTCTGTAGTTTGGTATTTACACTGTCCACGGTCTGTAGTTTGGTATTTATGCTACCCATTCTCTGTAGTCTGGTATTTACACTGCCCACACTCTGTAGTCTTGGTATTTACACTGTCCACACTCTGTAGTTAGGTATTTACACTGTCCACACCCTGTCGCATGGTATTTACACCATCTACGCTCTGTAGTCCGGTATTTACAAAGTCCACATTGTGTTGTCTGCTATTTACACTGCCCACATTCTGTAGTTTGTTATTTACACTGTCCAAACTCTGTAGTCTGGTATTTACACTGTCGACACTCTGTAGTTTGGTATTTACACTGTCCACACTCTGTAGTTAGGTATTTACACTGTGCACACTCTGTAGTGTCGTATTTAACTGTCCACATTCTGTAGTTTGGTATTTAAACCGTCCACACTCTGTACTTTGTTATTTACACTGTCCAAATTCTGTAGTCTGGTATTCACACATTCCACACTCTGTACTTTGGTATTTACACTGCCAAACTCTCTGGAGCCTCGTATTTCCACTTTCAACGCGCTGTAGTCTGGGAGTTAAACTCCCCACGCTCTGTAGTCTGGTATTTACACTGTCCACATTCTGTAGTCTGGTAGTTACACTCTCCACAGTCTGTAGTCTGGTAATTGCACTGTCCACACTCTGTACTCTGGTAGTTACGTTGTCCACACTCTGTAGTCTGTTATTTACACTGTGCACACTCTGCCGTCTGGTATTTACACTTTCCACACTCTGAAGTCTGGTATTTACACTGTGCACACTCTGTGGTCTGGTATTCACACTGTCCACATTCTGTAGTCTGGTATTCACAGTCTCCAAACTCTGTAGTCTGGTAATTACACAATCCCCATTCGGTCGTCTGGTATTTACACTGCCCACATTCTGTAATCTGGTATTTGCACTCTCCGCACTCTGTAATATTATATTTACACCGTCCAGATTATTTAGACTCCTTTTTACACTGTCCATGCTCTATAGTTTGGTATTTACACTTTCCATGCTCTGTAGTTTGGTATTTATAATGCCCACACTCTGTAGTCTGGTATTTACACTGTCCACACTCTGTAGTCTGGTATTTACTCTGTGTACACTCTGTGGTCTCGTATTTACACTATCAACATTCTGTAGTCTGGTATTTATACTCTCCATGCTCTGTAGTCTGATAATTACACAGTCCACATTCTGTAGTCTGGTATTTACACTGTCCACACTCTGTAGTTTGGTATTTACACTGCCCACATTCAGTAGTCTGGTATTTGCCCTCTCCGCATTCTGTAATATGGTATTTACACTGTCCACATAATTTAGTCTCCTTTTTACACTGTCCACGTTCTGTAGTTTGGTATTTACATTGTCCACGCCTCGTAGTTTGGTATTGATAATGCCCACACTCTGTAGTCTGGTATTTACACTGTCCACAATCTGTAGTCTGGTATTTACACTGCCAAACTCTGTAGTCTGGTTTTTACACCATCTGCGCTCTTTGGTCGTTCATTTACACCGTCCACACTCTGTAGTCTGGTATTTACCCTGTCCACACTCTTTAGTTTGGTGTTTACACTGTCCTAAGCTCGTAGTCTGGTATTTACACCGTCCACACTTTGTTCTCTGGTATTTACACTGTCCACACTCTGTAGTCTGGTATTTACGCTGTCCACTCACTGTAGTCTGTTATTTACCCTGTGCACCGTCTGTAGACTGGAATTTACACTATCCACACTCTGTACATTGGTATTTAAACTGTCCACACTTTGTAGTCTGTTATTTACACTGTCCACGCTCTGAAGTCTGGTATTTACATTGTTCACATGCTGTAGTCTGGTATTTACACTGTCGAAACTCTGTCGTCTGGTAGTTACACTGTCCACACGATATAGTCTGGTCTTTACACTGTCTACATTCTTTAGTCTGCTTTTTACACTGTCCACGCCCTGTAGTTTGGTATTTATACTACCCATTCTCTGTAGTCTGGTATTTACACTGTCCACAATCTGTAGTTTGGTATTTACACTTTCCACACTCTGTAGTCTGGTATTTACACTGTCCACACTCTGTAGTTTGTTATTTACCCTGTCCAAACTCTGTAGTCTGCTTTTTACACTGCCCACGCTCTGTAGTTTGGTATTAACACTGCCCACACTCTGTAGTTTGGTATTTACACTGTCCACACTCTGTAGTCTGGTATTTACACTGTCCGCTCTCTGTAGTCTCGTATTTACACTATCCACACGCTGTAGTCTGGTATTTACACTGTCCACACTCTGTAGTCTGGTATTTACTCTTTCAAAATTCTGTAGGCTCGTATTTACACTGCCAAACTCTGTAGTCTGGTATTAACACCATCCATGCTCTTTGGTCGTTTATTTACACCGTCCACACTCTGTGGTCTGGTATTTACAATGTCCACACTGTGTAGTTTGGTATTTACACTTTCCAACCCCTGTAGTCTAGTATTTACACGGTCCACACTCTGTAGTCTAGTACTTACACTTCCCACGCTCTGTGGTCTGGTATTTACACTGCCCAAATTCTGTAGTTTGATATTTACACTGTCCGCACTCTGTAGTGTGGTATTTACGTTGTCCACTCTCTGTAGTCTGTTATTTACACTGTGCACCCTCTGTCGTCTGGTATTTGCACCTCCACACTCTGTAGTTTGGTATTTACACTGTCCACACTCTTTAGCCTTGTATTTACACTGTCCACACTCTGAGGTCTGCTATTAGCACTGTCCACGCTCTGTAGTCTGGTATTTAGACCGTGCACACTCTGTCATCTGGTATTTACACTGTCCACAACCTGTAGTCTGGTACTTACACTCTCCACACTCTGTAGTCTGGTAATTACACTGTCCACGCTCTGTAGTCTGGTAATTACACAGTTCACATTCTGTCGTCTGGTATTAACATTGCCCACAATCTGTAGTTTATTATTTACTTTTTCCAAACTGTGTAGTTTGCTGTTTACACTGTCCACACTCTGTGGTGTGGTATTTACACTGTCCACATTCTGTAGTTTGGTATTTAAACTGTCCACACTCAGTACTTTGGTATTTACACTACCCACACTGTGTCGTTTTGTATTTACATTGTCCACACTCTGTAGTCTGGTATTTATACAGGCCAGATTCTGTAGCCTGGTATTTATACTGCCCACATTCTGTAGTCTGGCATTTGCAGTCTCCGCACTCTTTAGTATGGTATTTAAACCTTACACAATCTTTAGCTTGCTTTTTACACTGTCCACGCTCTGTAGTTTTGTATTTGCACTGACCACGCTATGTAGTTTGGTATTTATAATGTCCACGCTCTGTAGTTTGGTATTTACACTGTCCACACTCTGTAGTCTGGGATATACACTGTCGACACTATCAAATCTGGTATTTTCATTGTCCACGCTCTGTCGTCTGGTATTTACACTGTGCACACTCTGTGGTCTGGTAATTAAACTGTCCACACTCTGTGGTCTGTTATTTACAGTGTCCACAGTCTGTAGTCTGGTATTTAATCTGTCCACATTCTGTAGTTTGGTATTTAATCTGTCCACACTCAGTACTTTGGTATTTACACTACCCACACTGAGTCGTTTTGTATTTACATTGTCCACACTATGTTGTCTGGTATTTATACAGGCCAGATTCTGTAGCCTGGTATTTACACTGCCCACATTCTGTAGTCTGGCATGTGCGCTCTCCCCACTCTTTAGTATGGTATTTAAACCGTCCACAATCTTTAGTCTGCTTTTTACACTGTCCACACTCTGTAGTTTTGTATTTACACTGACCACACTCTGTAGTTTGGTATTGATTATGCCCACACACTGTAGTTTGGTATTTACACTGTCCACCCTCTGTAGTTTGGTATTTATAATGCCCACGCTCTGTAGTCTGGTATTTACACTGTCCACACACTGTAGTATGATATTTACACTGTCCACACTGTGTAGTCTGGTATTTACACTGTCCCCACACTGTAGTCTGGTATTTACGCTGTCCACTCTCTGTAGTCTGTTATTTACACTGTGCACACTCGGTCGTCTGATATTTACACTATCCACACTCTGTAGTTTGGTATTTAAACTATCCACACTTTGTAGTCTGGTATTTACACTGTCCACACTCTCAAATCTGGTATTTTCATTGTCCACGCTCTGTCGTCTGGTATTTACACTGTGCACACTCTGTCGCCTGGTATTTACACTGTTGAAACCCTGTAGTCTGATATTTACGCTGTGCACACTCTGTAGTCTAGTATTTACACTGTCCACATTCTTTAGTCTGCTTTTTACACTGTCCATGCTCTGTAGTTTGGTATTTACACTGTCCACGGTCTGTAGTTTGGTATTTATGCTACCCATTCTCTGTAGTCTGGTATTTACACTGCCCACACTCTGTAGTCTTGGTATTTACACTGTCCACACTCTGTAGTTAGGTATTTACACTGTCCACACCCTGTCGCATGGTATTTACACCATCTACGCTCTGTAGTCCGGTATTTACAAAGTCCACATTGTGTTGTCTGCTATTTACACTGCCCACATTCTGTAGTTTGTTATTTACACTGTCCAAACTCTGTAGTCTGGTATTTACACTGTCGACACTCTGTAGTTTGGTATTTACACTGTCCACACTCTGTAGTTAGGTATTTACACTGTGCACACTCTGTAGTGTCGTATTTAACTGTCCACATTCTGTAGTTTGGTATTTAAACCGTCCACACTCTGTACTTTGTTATTTACACTGTCCAAATTCTGTAGTCTGGTATTCACACATTCCACACTCTGTACTTTGGTATTTACACTGCCAAACTCTCTGGAGCCTCGTATTTCCACTTTCAACGCGCTGTAGTCTGGGAGTTAAACTCCCCACGCTCTGTAGTCTGGTATTTACACTGTCCACATTCTGTAGTCTGGTAGTTACACTCTCCACAGTCTGTAGTCTGGTAATTGCACTGTCCACACTCTGTACTCTGGTAGTTACGTTGTCCACACTCTGTAGTCTGTTATTTACACTGTGCACACTCTGCCGTCTGGTATTTACACTTTCCACACTCTGAAGTCTGGTATTTACACTGTGCACACTCTGTGGTCTGGTATTCACACTGTCCACATTCTGTAGTCTGGTATTCACAGTCTCCAAACTCTGTAGTCTGGTAATTACACAATCCCCATTCGGTCGTCTGGTATTTACACTGCCCACATTCTGTAATCTGGTATTTGCACTCTCCGCACTCTGTAATATTATATTTACACCGTCCAGATTATTTAGACTCCTTTTTACACTGTCCATGCTCTATAGTTTGGTATTTACACTTTCCATGCTCTGTAGTTTGGTATTTATAATGCCCACACTCTGTAGTCTGGTATTTACACTGTCCACACTCTGTAGTCTGGTATTTACTCTGTGTACACTCTGTGGTCTCGTATTTACACTATCAACATTCTGTAGTCTGGTATTTATACTCTCCATGCTCTGTAGTCTGATAATTACACAGTCCACATTCTGTAGTCTGGTATTTACACTGTCCACACTCTGTAGTTTGGTATTTACACTGCCCACATTCAGTAGTCTGGTATTTGCCCTCTCCGCATTCTGTAATATGGTATTTACACTGTCCACATAATTTAGTCTCCTTTTTACACTGTCCACGTTCTGTAGTTTGGTATTTACATTGTCCACGCCTCGTAGTTTGGTATTGATAATGCCCACACTCTGTAGTCTGGTATTTACACTGTCCACAATCTGTAGTCTGGTATTTACACTGCCAAACTCTGTAGTCTGGTTTTTACACCATCTGCGCTCTTTGGTCGTTCATTTACACCGTCCACACTCTGTAGTCTGGTATTTACCCTGTCCACACTCTTTAGTTTGGTGTTTACACTGTCCTAAGCTCGTAGTCTGGTATTTACACCGTCCACACTTTGTTCTCTGGTATTTACACTGTCCACACTCTGTAGTCTGGTATTTACGCTGTCCACTCACTGTAGTCTGTTATTTACCCTGTGCACCGTCTGTAGACTGGAATTTACACTATCCACACTCTGTACATTGGTATTTAAACTGTCCACACTTTGTAGTCTGTTATTTACACTGTCCACGCTCTGAAGTCTGGTATTTACATTGTTCACATGCTGTAGTCTGGTATTTACACTGTCGAAACTCTGTCGTCTGGTAGTTACACTGTCCACACGATATAGTCTGGTCTTTACACTGTCTACATTCTTTAGTCTGCTTTTTACACTGTCCACGCCCTGTAGTTTGGTATTTATACTACCCATTCTCTGTAGTCTGGTATTTACACTGTCCACAATCTGTAGTTTGGTATTTACACTTTCCACACTCTGTAGTCTGGTATTTACACTGTCCACACTCTGTAGTTTGTTATTTACCCTGTCCAAACTCTGTAGTCTGCTTTTTACACTGCCCCACGCTCTGTAGTTTGGTATTAACACTGCCCACACTCTGTAGTTTGGTATTTACACTGTCCACACTCTGTAGTCTGGTATTTACACTGTCCGCTCTCTGTAGTCTCGTATTTACACTATCCACACGCTGTAGTCTGGTATTTACACTGTCCACACTCTGTAGTCTGGTATTTACTCTTTCAAAATTCTGTAGGCTCGTATTACACTGCCAAACTCTGTAGTCTGGTATTAACACCATCCATGCCTCTTTGGTCGTTATTTACACCGTCCACACTCTGTGGTCTGGTATTTACAATGTCCACACTGTGTAGTTTGGTATTTACACTTTCCAACCCCTGTAGTCTAGTATTTACACGGTCCACACTCTGTAGTCTAGTACTTACACTTCCCACGCTCTGTGGTCTGGTATTTACACTGCCCAAATTCTGTAGTTTGATATTTACACTGTCCGCACTCTGTAGTGTGGTATTTACGTTGTCCACTCTCTGTAGTCTGTTATTTACACTGTGCACCCTCTGTCGTCTGGTATTTGCACCTCCACACTCTGTAGTTTGGTATTTACACTGTCCACACTCTTTAGCCTTGTATTTACACTGTCCACACTCTGAGGTCTGCTATTAGCACTGTCCACGCTCTGTAGTCTGGTATTTAGACCGTGCACACTCTGTCATCTGGTATTTACACTGTCCACAACCTGTAGTCTGGTACTTACACTCTCCACACTCTGTAGTCTGGTAATTACACTGTCCACGCTCTGTAGTCTGGTAATTACACAGTTCACATTCTGTCGTCTGGTATTAACATTGCCCACATTCTGTAGTTTATTATTTACTTTTTCCAAACTGTGTAGTTTGCTGTTTACACTGTCCACACTCTGTGGTGTGGTATTTACACTGTCCACATTCTGTAGTTTGGTATTTAAACTGTCCACACTCAGTACTTTGGTATTTACACTACCCACACTGTGTCGTTTTGTATTTACATTGTCCACACTCTGTAGTCTGTTATTTACACTGTGCACACTCTGCCGTCTGGTATTTACACTTTCCACACTCTGAAGTCTGGTATTTACACTGTGCACACTCTGTGGTCTGGTATTCACACTGTCCACATTCTGTAGTCTGGTATTTACAGTCTCCAAACTCTGTAGTCTGGTAATTACACAATCCCCATTCGGTCGTCTGGTATTTACACTGCCCACATTCTGTAATCTGGTATTTGCACTCTCCGCACTCTGTAATATTATATTTACACCATCCACATTATTTAGACTCCTTTTTACACTGTCCATGCTCTATAGTTTGGTATTTACACTTTCCATGCTCTGTAGTTTGGTATTTATAATGCCCACACTCTGTAGTCTGGTATTTACACTGTCCACACTCTGTAGTCTGGTATTTATACTCTCCATGCTCTGTAGTCTGATAATTACACAGTCCACATTCTGTAGTCTGGTATTTACACTGTCCACACTCTGTAGTTTGGTATTTACACTGCCCACATTCAGTAGTCTGGTATTTGCCCTCTCCGCATTCTGTAATATGGTATTTACACTGTCCACATAATTTAGTCTCCTTTTTACACTGTCCACGTTCTGTAGTTTGGTATTTACATTGTCCACGCCTCGTAGTTTGGTATTGATAATGCCCACACTCTGTAGTCTGGTATTTACACTGTCCACAATCTGTAGTCTGGTATTTACACTGCCAAACTCTGTGGTCTGGTTTTTACACCATCCGCGCTCTTTGGTCGTTCATTTACACCGTCCACACTCTGTAGTCTGGTATTTACCCTGTCCACACTCTTTAGTTTGGTGTTTACACTGTCCTAAGCTCGTAGTCTGGTATTTACACCGTCCACACTTTGTTCTCTGGTATTTACACTGTCCACACTCTGTAGTCTGGTATTTACGCTGTCCACTCACTGTAGTCTGTTATTTACCCTGTGCACCGTCCGTAGACTGGAATTTACACTATCCACACTCTGTACATTGGTATTTAAACTGTCCACACTTTGTAGTCTGTTATTTACACTGTCCACGCTCTGAAGTCTGGTATTTACATTGTTCACATGCTGTAGTCTGGTATTTACACTGTCGAAACTCTGTCGTCTGGTAGTTACACTGTCCACACGATATAGTCTGGTCTTTACACTGTCTACATTCTTTAGTCTGCTTTTTACACTGTCCACGCCCTGTAGTTTGGTATTTATACTACCCATTCTCTGTAGTCTGGTATTTACACTGTCCACAATCTGTAGTTTGGTATTTACACTTTCCACACTCTGTAGTCTGGTATTTACACTGTCCACACTCTGTAGTTTGTTATTTACCCTGTCCAAACTCTGTAGTCTGCTATTTACACTGTCCACACTCTGTAGTTTGGTATTTACACTGTCCACACTCTGTAGTCTGGTATTTACACTGTCCACATTCTGTAGTCTCGTATTTACACTATCCACACTCTGTAGTCTGGTATTTACACTGTCCACATTCTGTAGTCTGGTACTTACACTGCCCACAGTCTGTAGTCTGGTATTTACACTGTCCAAATTCTGTAGTTTGGTATTTACACTGTCCACACTTTGTCGTCTGGTGTTTGCACTTTCCACACTCTGTCACCTAGTATTTCCACCGACCACGCTCTGTAGTCGGGATGTACACTCCCCACGCTCTGTAGTCTGGGAATTACATTGTCCACACACTGTAGTCTGGTATTTGCACCATCCATTTTCTGCGTTATTTTATTAAACCGTCCACACTCTGTAGTCTGGTTTTTCCACTTCCCAAATTCTGTGGTTTGGTAATTACACTGCCCAAATTCAGTAGATTGTTATTTACACTGCCAATCTCCATAGTTTGGTATTTACACTGTCCACACTCTGTAGCCTCGGATTTACATTCTCCACACTCTGTAGTCTGGTATTTACACTGTCCACACTCTGCAGTCTGGTATTTACGTTGTTCACACACTGTAATCTGTTATTTACACTGTGAATCCTCTGTCGTCTAGTATTTACTCTCTCCACACTCTGGAGTCTGGTAATTAGAATGTCCATGCTCTGTAGTCTGGTAATTACACAGTCCACATTCTGTAGTCTGGTATTTACACTGTCCACACACTGTAAATTGGTATTGACACTGTCCACACGCTGTAGTGTGGTATTTACACGGTCCACGCTCTGTAGTCTGGTATTTACACTGTCCACAGTCTGTCGTCTGGTATTTACACTGTCCACATTCTGTAGTTTGGTATTTACACTCTCCACACTCTGTCGTTTGGTGTTTGCATTGTCCACACTCTGTAGTCTGGTATTTCCACTGTCCAAACCATGCAGTCTGCTATTTACACCGTCCACAATCTGTAGTCTGGTATTTACACTTCCCACTCGCTGTGGTCTGGTATTTATACTGCTCAAATTCTGTAGTTTGTTATTTGCACTGCCAATCTCCGTAGTTTGGTATTTACACTGTCCACAGTCTGTAGTCTGGGATTTACATTCTCCACGTTCCATTGTCTGTTATTTACACTGCCCACATTCTGTAGTTCGGTATTTACACTCTCCACACTCTGTAATCTGGTATTTACACTTTCCACGTGCTGTGGTCTGGGAGTTACATTCCCCACGCTCGGTGGACTGTTATTCAAAGTGTCCACACTCTGTTGTCTGGTATTTGCACTGTCCACAATCTGTAGTCTGGTATTTACTCAGTCCACAGTCTGTAGTCCGGGATTTACATTGTTCACATTCTGTAGTTTTGTATATACACTGTCCACACTCTGTAGTCTGGTACTTACACTGCTTACACTGTCCACGCTCTGTGGACTGTTATTTACAGTGTCCACACTCTGTTGTCTGGTACTTACACTGTCCACACTCTGTAGTCTGGTATTTACACTGCCAAACTCTGTGGTCTGGTATTTACACCGTCCTCATTCTTTAGGCTGTTTTTTACACTGTCCACACTCTGTACGTTGGTATTTACACTGCCCACACTCTGTAGTCTGGTATTTACACTGTCCACACTCTGTAGTTTGGTATTTACACTGTCCACACTCTGTAGTCTGGTATTCACACTGTCCACATCCTGTAGTCTGGTATTTACACTGCCCACATTCTGTAGTCTGGTATTTGCACTCTCCGCACTCTGTAGTCTGTTATTTACACTGTCCACATTCTGTAGTTTGGTATTTAAACCGTCCACAATCTGTACTTTGCTATTTACACTGTCCACACTGTGTCTTTGGTATTTACATTGTCCACACTCTGTAGTCTGGTATTTAGACAGTCCACATGCTGTAGCCTGGTATTTACACTGCCCACATTCTGTAGTCTGGAATTTGCACTCTCCACACTCTGTAGTATGGTATTTACACCGTCCACGTTCTTTATTTTCCTTTTACACTTTCCACGCTCTGTCGTTTGCTATTTACACTGTCCACGCTCTGTAGTTTGGTATTTATAATGCCCACACTCTGTAGTCTGGTATTTACTCTGTCCACACTCTGTAGTCTGGTATTTACACTGTCCACACTCTGTAGTCTCGCATTTACACTATCCACACTCTGTAGTCTGGTATTTACACTGTCCACACTCTGTAGTCTGGTATTTACTCTGTCTAAATTCTATAATCCGGTATTTACACTGCCAAACTCTGTAGTCTGGTTTTTACACCATCCATGCTCTTTGGTCGTTTATTTACACCGTCCACACTCTGTAGTCTGGTATTTACACTGTCCACACTCTTTAGTTTAGTATTTACACTGTCCAAACCTTGTAGTCCGGTATTTACACCGTCCACACTTTGTTGTCTGGTATTTACAGTGTCCACACTCTGTTGTCTAGTATTTACTGTTCCCACACTCTGTGGTCTGGTATTTACTCTGCCCAAATTCTGTAGTTTGTTATTTACATTGCCAATCTCCGTAGTTTGGTTTTTACACTGTCCGCATTCCGTAGTCTGGTATTTACACTCTCCACACTCTGTAGTCTGATAATTACACTGTCCACGCTTTGTACTCTGGTATTTACGTTGTCCACACTCTGTAGGCTGTTATTTACACTGTGCACCCTCTGTCGTCTGGTATTTACACTTTCCACACTCTGAAGACTGGTATTTACATTGTGCACACTCAGTGGTCTGGTATTCACACTGTCCACATTCTGTAGTCTGGTATTTACACTCTCCACACTCTGTAGTCTGGTAATTACTCTGTCCAAGCACTGTAGTCTGGTAATTACACAATCCACATTCGGATGTCTGGAATTTACACTGCCCACATTCTGTACTTTGTTATTTACATTGTCCAAACTCTGTAGTCTGGTATTTACACTAACGACACTCTGTAGTTTGGTATTTACACTGTCCACACTTTGTAGTCTGCTATTTACACTGTCCACACTCTGTAGTCTCGTATTTACACCATCCACACTCTGTAGTCTAGTATTTATACTGTCCACATTCTGTAGTTTGGTATTTAAACCGTCCACACTCTGTACTTTGCTATTTACACTGTCTACACTGTGTCGTTTGGTATTTACATTGTCCACACTCTGTAGTCTGGTATTTAGACAGTCCACTTCTGTAGCCTGGTATTTACACTGCCCACATTCTGTAGTCTGGTATTTGCACTCTCCGCACTCTGTAGTATGGTATTTGCACCGTCCACGTTCTTTAGTCTCCTTTTTGCACTGTCCAAACTCTGTCGTTTGCTATTTACACTGTCCACGCTCTGTAGTTTGGTATTTATAATGCCCGCACTCTGTAGTCTGGTATTTACACTGTCCGCACTTTGTAGTTTGGTATTTACACTGTCTATACTCTGCAGTCTGGGATTTACACTCTCCACGCTCTGTAGTCTGGTATTTAAGCTGTCCAAACACTGCAGTTTGGTATTTACACTGTCCACGCTCTGTACTTTGGTATTTATAATGCCCATGCTCTCTAGTGTGGTATTTACACTGTCGACACTCTGTAGTTTGGTCTTTACACTGTCCACACTCTGTAGTCTGGGATTTACACTCTCCACGCTCTGTAGTCTGTTATTTCCCCTGTGCACCGTCTGTAGTCTGGTATTTACACTATCCACACTCTGCAGATTGGTATTTAAACTGTCCACACTTTGTAGTCTGTTATTTACACTGTCCACATTCTTTAGTCTGCGTTTTACACTGTCCACGCCCTGTAGTTTGGTACTTATACTACCCATTCTCTCTAGTCTGGTATTAACACAGCCCACACTCTGTAGTCTGGTATTTACACTGTCCACAATCTGTAGTTTGGTATTTACACTGTCCACACTCTGTAGTTTGTTATTTACACTGTCCAAACTCTGTAGTCTGCTAATTACACTGTGCACACTCTGTAGTTTGGTATTTACACTGTCCACACTCTGTAGTCTGGTATTTACACTGTCCACACTCTGTAGTTTGTTATTTACACTGTCCAAACTCTGTAGTCTGCTATTTACACTGTCCACACTCTGTAGTTTGGTATTTACACTGTCCACACTCTGTAGTCTCGTATTTACACTATCCACACTCTGTAGCCTGGTATTTACACCGTCCACATTCTGTAGTCTTGTATTTACACTGTCCACAGTCTGTAGTCTGGTATTTACACTGTCCACATTCTGTAGTTTGGTTTTTACACTGTCCACACTCAGTCGTCTGGTGTTTGCACTTTCCACACTCTGTCGCCTGGTATTTCCACCGACCACGCTCTGTACTGGGGATGTACTCTCCCCACGCTCTGTAGTCTGGGAATTACACTGTCCACAATCTGTAGCCTGGTATTTGCAGCATCCATTCTCTGCGTTCTTTTATTAAACCGTCCACACTCTGTAGTCTGGTTTTTCCACATCCCACATTCTGTGGTTTGGTAATTACACTGCCCAAATTCAGTAGATTGTTATTTACACTGCCAATCTCCATAGTTTGGTATTTACACTGTCCACACGCTGTAGTCTCGGATTTGCATTCTCCACGCTCTGTAGTCTGGTATTTACACTGTCCACACTCTGCAGTCTGGTATTTACGTTGTTCACACACTGTAATCTGTTATTTACACTGTGAATCCTCTGTCGTCTAGTATTTACTCTCTCCACACTCTGGAGTCTGGTAATTAGAATGTCCACGCTCTGTAGTCTGGTAATTACACAGTCCACATTCTGTAGTCTGGTATTTACACTGTCCACACACTGTAAATTGGTATTGACACTGTCCACACGCTGTAGTGTGGTATTTACACGGTCCACGCTCTGTAGTCTGGTATTTACACTGTCCACAGTCTGTCGTCTGGTATTTACACTGTCCACATTCTGTAGTTTGGTATTTACACTCTCCACACTCTGTCGTTTGGTGTTTGCATTGTCCACACTCTGTAGTCTGGTATTTCCACTGTCCAAACCATGCAGTCTGCTATTTACACCGTCCACAATCTGTAGTCTGGTATTTACACTTCCCACTCGCTGTGGTCTGGTATTTATACTGCTCAAATTCTGTAGTTTGTTATTTGCACTGCCAATCTCCGTAGTTTGGTATTTACACTGTCCACAGTCTGTAGTCTGGGATTTACATTCTCCACGTTCCATTGTCTGTTATTTACACTGCCCACATTCTGTAGTTCGGTATTTACACTCTCCACACTCTGTAATCTGGTATTTACACTTTCCACGTGCTGTGGTCTGGGAGTTACATTCCCCACGCTCGGTGGACTGTTATTCAAAGTGTCCACACTCTGTTGTCTGGTATTTGCACTGTCCACAATCTGTAGTCTGGTATTTACTCAGTCCACAGTCTGTAGTCCGGGATTTACATTGTTCACATTCTGTAGTTTTGTATATACACTGTCCACACTCTGTAGTCTGGTACTTACACTGCTTACACTGTCCACGCTCTGTGGACTGTTATTTACAGTGTCCACACTCTGTTGTCTGGTACTTACACTGTCCACACTCTGTAGTCTGGTATTTACACTGCCAAACTCTGTGGTCTGGTATTTACACCGTCCTCATTCTTTAGGCTGTTTTTTACACTGTCCACACTCTGTACGTTGGTATTTACACTGCCCACACTCTGTAGTCTGGTATTTACACTGTCCACACTCTGTAGTTTGGTATTTACACTGTCCACACTCTGTAGTCTGGTATTCACACTGTCCACATCCTGTAGTCTGGTATTTACACTGCCCACATTCTGTAGTCTGGTATTTGCACTCTCCGCACTCTGTAGTCTGTTATTTACACTGTCCACATTCTGTAGTTTGGTATTTAAACCGTCCACAATCTGTACTTTGCTATTTACACTGTCCACACTGTGTCTTTGGTATTTACATTGTCCACACTCTGTAGTCTGGTATTTAGACAGTCCACATGCTGTAGCCTGGTATTTACACTGCCCACATTCTGTAGTCTGGAATTTGCACTCTCCACACTCTGTAGTATGGTATTTACACCGTCCACGTTCTTTATTTTCCTTTTACACTTTCCACGCTCTGTCGTTTGCTATTTACACTGTCCA
Source organism: Cetorhinus maximus (assembly GCF_964194155.1). Taxonomy (NCBI): domain Eukaryota; kingdom Metazoa; phylum Chordata; class Chondrichthyes; order Lamniformes; family Cetorhinidae; genus Cetorhinus; species Cetorhinus maximus. Next base: position 79,614,719 of record NC_135895.1, on the reverse strand, counting down.
CGCTCTGTAGTTTGGTATTTATAATGCCCACACTCTGTAGTCTGGTATTTACTCTGTCCACACTCTGTAGTCTGGTATTTACACTGTCCACACTCTGTAGTCTCGCATTTACACTATCCACACTCTGTAGTCTGGTATTTACACTGTCCACACTCTGTAGTCTGGTATTTACTCTGTCTAAATTCTATAATCCGGTATTTACACTGCCAAACTCTGTAGTCTGGTTTTTACACCATCCATGCTCTTTGGTCGTTTATTTACACCGTCCACACTCTGTAGTCTGGTATTTACACTGTCCACACTCTTTAGTTTAGTATTTACACTGTCCAAACCTTGTAGTCCGGTATTTACACCGTCCACACTTTGTTGTCTGGTATTTACAGTGTCCACACTCTGTTGTCTAGTATTTACTGTTCCCACACTCTGTGGTCTGGTATTTACTCTGCCCAAATTCTGTAGTTTGTTATTTACATTGCCAATCTCCGTAGTTTGGTTTTTACACTGTCCGCATTCCGTAGTCTGGTATTTACACTCTCCACACTCTGTAGTCTGATAATTACACTGTCCACGCTTTGTACTCTGGTATTTACGTTGTCCACACTCTGTAGGCTGTTATTTACACTGTGCACCCTCTGTCGTCTGGTATTTACACTTTCCACACTCTGAAGACTGGTATTTACATTGTGCACACTCAGTGGTCTGGTATTCACACTGTCCACATTCTGTAGTCTGGTATTTACACTCTCCACACTCTGTAGTCTGGTAATTACTCTGTCCAAGCACTGTAGTCTGGTAATTACACAATCCACATTCGGATGTCTGGAATTTACACTGCCCACATTCTGTACTTTGTTATTTACATTGTCCAAACTCTGTAGTCTGGTATTTACACTAACGACACTCTGTAGTTTGGTATTTACACTGTCCACACTTTGTAGTCTGCTATTTACACTGTCCACACTCTGTAGTCTCGTATTTACACCATCCACACTCTGTAGTCTAGTATTTATACTGTCCACATTCTGTAGTTTGGTATTTAAACCGTCCACACTCTGTACTTTGCTATTTACACTGTCTACACTGTGTCGTTTGGTATTTACATTGTCCACACTCTGTAGTCTGGTATTTAGACAGTCCACTTCTGTAGCCTGGTATTTACACTGCCCACATTCTGTAGTCTGGTATTTGCACTCTCCGCACTCTGTAGTATGGTATTTGCACCGTCCACGTTCTTTAGTCTCCTTTTTGCACTGTCCAAACTCTGTCGTTTGCTATTTACACTGTCCACGCTCTGTAGTTTGGTATTTATAATGCCCGCACTCTGTAGTCTGGTATTTACACTGTCCGCACTTTGTAGTTTGGTATTTACACTGTCTATACTCTGCAGTCTGGGATTTACACTCTCCACGCTCTGTAGTCTGGTATTTAAGCTGTCCAAACACTGCAGTTTGGTATTTACACTGTCCACGCTCTGTACTTTGGTATTTATAATGCCCATGCTCTCTAGTGTGGTATTTACACTGTCGACACTCTGTAGTTTGGTCTTTACACTGTCCACACTCTGTAGTCTGGGATTTACACTCTCCACGCTCTGTAGTCTGTTATTTCCCCTGTGCACCGTCTGTAGTCTGGTATTTACACTATCCACACTCTGCAGATTGGTATTTAAACTGTCCACACTTTGTAGTCTGTTATTTACACTGTCCACATTCTTTAGTCTGCGTTTTACACTGTCCACGCCCTGTAGTTTGGTACTTATACTACCCATTCTCTCTAGTCTGGTATTAACACAGCCCACACTCTGTAGTCTGGTATTTACACTGTCCACAATCTGTAGTTTGGTATTTACACTGTCCACACTCTGTAGTTTGTTATTTACACTGTCCAAACTCTGTAGTCTGCTAATTACACTGTGCACACTCTGTAGTTTGGTATTTACACTGTCCACACTCTGTAGTCTGGTATTTACACTGTCCACACTCTGTAGTTTGTTATTTACACTGTCCAAACTCTGTAGTCTGCTATTTACACTGTCCACACTCTGTAGTTTGGTATTTACACTGTCCACACTCTGTAGTCTCGTATTTACACTATCCACACTCTGTAGCCTGGTATTTACACCGTCCACATTCTGTAGTCTTGTATTTACACTGTCCACAGTCTGTAGTCTGGTATTTACACTGTCCACATTCTGTAGTTTGGTTTTTACACTGTCCACACTCAGTCGTCTGGTGTTTGCACTTTCCACACTCTGTCGCCTGGTATTTCCACCGACCACGCTCTGTACTGGGGATGTACTCTCCCCACGCTCTGTAGTCTGGGAATTACACTGTCCACAGTCTGTAGCCTGGTATTTGCAGCATCCATTCTCTGCGTTCTTTTATTAAACCGTCCACACTCTGTAGTCTGGTTTTTCCACATCCCACATTCTGTGGTTTGGTAATTACACTGCCCAAATTCAGTAGATTGTTATTTACACTGCCAATCTCCATAGTTTGGTATTTACACTGTCCACACGCTGTAGTCTCGGATTTGCATTCTCCACGCTCTGTAGTCTGGTATTTACACTGTCCACACTCTGTAGTTTGGTATTTACGTTGTCCACACACTGTAGTCTGTTATTTCCACTGTGCACCCTCTGTCGTCTGGTATTTACACTCTCCACACTCTGGAGTCTGGTAATTAGACTGTCCACGCTCTGTCTGGCAATTACACAGTCCACATTCTGTAGTCTGGTATTGACACTGTCCACACGCTGTAGTGTGGTATTTACACGGTCCACGCTCTGTAGTCTGGTATTTACACTGTCCACAGTCTGTAGTCTGGTATTTACACTGTCCACATTCTGTAGTTTGGTATTTACACTGTCCACACTCTGTTGTTTGGTGTTTGCATTTCCCACACTCTGTAGTCTGGTATTTCCACTGTCCAATGTCTGCTATTTACACCGTCCACACTCTGTAATCTGGTATTTACACTTCCCACTCGCTGTGGTCTGGTATTTATACTGCCCAAATTCTGTAGTTTGTTATTTGCACTGCCAATCTCTGTAGTTTGGTATTTACACTGCCCACATTCTGTAGTCTGGTATTTGCACTCACCGCACTCTGTAGTATGGTATTTACACCATCCACATTCTTTAGTTTCCTTTTTACACTGTCCACGCTCTGTCGTTTGCTATTTACACTGTCCACGCTCTGTACTTTGGTATTTATAATGCCCACGCTCTGTAGTGTGGTATTTACACTGTCGACACTCTGTTGTTTGATATTTACACTCTCCACACTCTGTAGTCTGGGATTTACACTCTCCACACTCTGTAGTCTGGGATTTACACTCTCCACGCTCTGTAGTCTGTTATTTACCCTGTGCACCGTCTGTTGTCTGGAATGTATGCTATCCACACTCTGTAGATTGGTATTTAAACTGTCCACACTTTGTAGTCTCGTATTTACACTGTCCACACTCTGAAGTCTGGTTTTTACACTGTCGAAACTCTGTCGTCTGGTATTTACATTGTCCACACGATGTAGTCTGGTATTTACACTGTCCACATTCTTTAGTCTGCTTTTTACACTGTCCACGCCCTGTAGTTTGGCATTTATACTACCCATTCTCTGTAGTCTGGTATTAACACTGCCCACACTCTGTATTCTGGTATTTACACTGTCCACATTCTGTAGTTTGGTATTTACACTGTCCACACTCTGTCGTCTGGTGTTTGCACTTTCCACACTCTGTCGCCTGGTATTTCCACCGACCACGCTCTGTAGTCGGGATGTACTCTCGCCACGCTCAGTAGTCTGGGAATTAAACTGTCCACACACTGTAGTCTGGTATTTGCACCATCCATTCTCTGCGTTATTTTATTAAACCGTCCACACTTTGTAGTCTGGTTTTTCCACGTCCCACATTCTGTGGTCTGGTAATTACACTGCCCAAATTCAGTAGATTGTTATTTACACTGCCAATCTCCATAGTTTGGTATTTACACTGTCCACACTCTGTAGTCTCGGATTTACATTCTCCATGCTCTGTAGTCTGGTATTTACGTTGTCCACACTCTGTAGTCTGTTATTTACACGTGCACCCTCTGTCATCTGGTATTTACACTCTCCACACTCTGGAGTCTGGTAATTAGACTGTCCACGCTCTGTAGTCTGGTAATTACACAGTCCACATTCTGTAGTCTGGTATTTACACTCTCCACACTCTGTAGATTAGTATTGACACTGTCCACACGCTGTAGTGTGGTATTTACATGGTCCACGCTCTGTAGTCTGGTATTTACACTGTCCACAGTCTGTAGTCTGGTATTTAAACTGTCCACATTCTGTAGTTTGGTATTTACACTGTCCACACTCTGCTGTTTGGTGTTTGTATTGTCCACACTCTGTAGTCTGGTATTTCCACTGTCCAATGCAGTCTGCTATTTAGACCGTCCGCACTCTGTAGTCTGGTATATACACTTCCCACTTGCTATGGTCTGGTATTTATACTGTCCAAATTCTGTAGTTTGTTATTTGCACTGCCAATCTCCGTAGTTTGGTATTTACACTGTCCACAGTCTGTAGTCTGGGATTTATATTCTCCACATTCCATTGCCTGTTATTTACACTGCCCACATTTTGTAGTTTGGTATTTACACTGTCCAAATTCTGGAGTCTGGTATTTACACTGTCCACATTCTGTAGTTTGGTATTTACACTGCCAACACTCTGTAATCTGGTATTTCCACTTTCCACGTGCTGTAGTCTGGGAGTTACATTCCCCACGCTCGGTGGACTGTCATTTAAAGTGTCCACACTCTGTTGTCTGGTATTTGCACTGTCCGCAATCTGTAGTCTGCTATTTACAAGGTCCACAGTCTGTAGTCTGGGATTTACATTGTCCACATTCTGTAGTTTGGTATTTACACTGCCCACATTCTGTAGTCTGGTATTTGCACTCTCCGCACTCTGTAGTATGGTATTTACACCGTCCACGTTCTTTAGTCTCCTTTTTACGCTGTCCACGCTCTGTCGTTTGCTATTTACACTGTCCACGCTCTGTAGTTTGGTATTTATAATGCCCACACTCTGTAGTCTGGTATTTTCACTGTCCGCACTCTGTAGTTTGGTATTTACACTGTCTATACTCTGTAGTCTGGGATTTACACTCTCCACACTCTGTAGTCTGGTATTTAAGCTGTCCAAACACTGTAGTTTGGTATTTACACTGTCCACGCTCTGTACTTTGGTATTTATAATGCTCACGCTCTGTAGTGTGGTATTTACACTGTCGACACTCTGTAGTTTGGTATTTACACTGTCCACACTCTGTAGTCTGGGATTTACACTCTCCACGCTCTGTAGTCTGGTATTTACACTGTCCACACACTGTAGTCTGGTATTTACGCTGTCCACTCACTGTAGTCTGTTATTTACCCTGTGCACCGCCTGTAGTCTGGAATTTACACTATCCACACTCTGTAGATTGGTATTTAAACTGTCCACACTTTGTAGTCTGTTATTTATACTGTCCATGCTCTGAAGTCTGGTATTTACATTGTTCACATGCTGTAGTCTGGTATTTACACTGTCGAAACTCTGTCGTCTGGTATTTACACTGTCCACACGATGTAGTCTGGTATTTACACTGTCCACATTCTTTAGTCTGCTTTTTACACTGTCCACGCCCTGTAGTTTGGTATTTATACTACCCTTTCTTTGTAGTCTGGTATTAACACTGCCCACACTCTTTAGTCTGGTATTTACACTGTCCACAATCTGTAATTTGGTATTTACACTTTCCACACCCTGTAGTTTGGTATTTACACTGTCCACACTCTGTAGTTTGTTATTTACACTGTCCAAACTCTGTAGTCTGCTATTTACACTGTCCACACTCTGTAGTTTGGTATTTACACTGTCCACACTCTGTAATCTGGTATTTACACTGTCCACACTCTGTAGTCTCGTATTTACAATATCCACACTCTGTAGTCTGGTATTTACACTGTCCACATTCTGTAGTCTGGTATTTACACTGTCCACAGTCTGTAGTCTGGTATTTACACTGTCCACATTCTGTAGTTTGGTATTTACACTGTCCACACTCTGTCGTCTGGTGTTTGCACTTTGCACACTCTGTCGCCTGGTATGTCCACCGTCCACGCTCTGTAGTCGGGATGTACACTCCCCACGCTCTGTAGTCTGGGAATTACACTGTCCACACACTGTAGTCTGGTATTTGCGCCATTCCATTCTCTGCGGTCTTTTATTAAACCGTCCACACTCTGTAGTCTGGTATTTCCACTTCCCACATTCTGTTGTCTGGTAATTACACTGCCCAAATTCAGTAGATTGTTATTTACACTGCTAATCTCCATAGTTTGGTATTTACACTGTCCACACTCTGTAGTCTCGGATTTACATTCTCCACGCTCTGTAGTCTGGTATTTACACCGTCCACATTCGTTAGTCTGGTATTTACGTTGTCCACACTCTGTAGTCTGGTATTTACACTTTCCACAGTCTGTCATCTGGTATTTACACTGTCCACATTCTGTAGTTTGGTATTTGCACTGTCCACACTCTGTTGTTTGGTGTTTGCATTGTCCACATCTGTAGTCTGGTATTTCCACTGTCCAAACACTGCAGTCTGCTATTTACACCGTCCACACTCTGTAGTCTGGTATTTACACTTCCCACTCGCTGTGGCCTGGTATTTATACTGCCCAAATTCTGTAGTTTGTTATTTGCACTGCCAATCTCCGTAGTTTGGTATTTACACTGTCCACAGTCTGTAGTCTGGGATTTACATTCTCCCCACATTCCATTGTCTGTTATTTACACTGCCCACATTTTGTAGTTTGTTATTTACACTGTCCAAATTCTGGAGTCTGGTATTTACACTGCCCACGTTCTGTAGTTTGGTATTTACACTGTCCACACTCTGTAATCTAGTATTTCCACTTTCCACGTGCTGTGGTCTGGGAGTTACATTCCCCACGCTCGGTGGACTGTCATTTAAAGTGTCCACACTCTGTTGTTTGGTATTTGCACTTTCCACAATCTGTAGTCTGGGATTTACACAGTCCACAGTCTGTAGTCTGGGATTTACATTGTCCACATGCTGTAGTTTGGTATTTACACTGTTTACACTGTCCACGCTCTGTGGACTGTTATTTATAATGTCCACACTCTGTTGTCTGGTACTTACACTGTCCACACTCTGTGGTATGGTATTTACACTGCCAAACTCTGTGGTCTGGTATTTACACCGTCCACATTCTTTAGGCTGTTTTTTACACTGTCCACGCTGGTATTTGGTATTTATAACGCCCACAATTTATAGTCTGGTATTTACACTGTCCAAACTCTGTAGTCTGGTATTTACACTGTCCACACTCTGTAGTTTGATATTTCCACTGTCTATGCTCTGTAGTTTGGTATGTATAAGGGCCACACTCTGTAGTCTGGTATTTACACTGTCCATACTCGGTTGTCTGGTATTTACACTGTCCACACTCTATGGATTTTTATTTACAGTGTCCACACTCTGTTGTCTGGTATTTACACTGTCCACATTCTGTAGTCTGGTATTTACACTGTCCACATTCTTTAGTCTGCTTTTTACACTGTCCACGCTTAGTAGACTGGTATTTACACTGTCCACACTCTGTAGTTTGGTATTTAGACTGTCCACACTTTTTAGTCTGGTAATTACACTGTCTGCACTCTTAAGTCTGGTATTTACATTGTCCACGCTCTGTAGTGTGGTATTTACACTGTTGAAACTCTGTAGTCTGGTATTGACATTGTCCACATTCTGCAGTCTGGTATTTACACTGTCCACATTCTTTAGACTGCTTTTTACATTGTCCACGCTCAGTAGTTTGGTATTTACACTGTCTACACTCTGTAGTTTCTATTTGTATTACCCATTCTCTGTTGTCTGATATTAACACTGCCCACACTCTGTAGTCTGGTATTTACACCGTCCACGCTCTGTAGTCTGGTATTTAAAAAATCCACATTGTGTCGTCCGCTATTTACACTGCCCAAATACTGTAGTTTGTTATTTACACTGTCCACACTCTGTAGTCTGTTATTTACACTGTGCACACTCTGACGTCTGGTATTTACACTGTCCACGCTCTGTAGTTTTGTATTTACACTGTCCACGCTCTCTAGTTTGGTATTTATACTGCCCACACTCTGACGTATGGTATTTACACTGCCCACACTCTTTAGTCTGGTATTTACACTATCCACACTCTGTCGTCTGGTATTTGCACAGTCCACACTCTGTAGTTTGGTATTTACACTGTCCACACTCTGTAGCCTTGTTTTCCCACTGTCCAAGCTCTGTAGTCTGGGATGTGCACTCCCCACGCTGTGTAGTCTGGTATTTACACTATCCACACTCTGTAGTCTGCTATTTACACCATCCAAGCTCTCTGGTCTTTTATTTAGACCATCCACACTGTGTCGTCTGGTATTTACACAGACCACATTCAGTAGTTTGGTATTTACACTGTCCAAGCTCTGTAGTCTGGTATTTACATTTTGCACACTCTGTGGTCTGGAATTTACACTGTCCACAGTCTGTAGTCTGGTATTCTCACTTCCCACTCGCTGTGATCTCTTAATTACACTGCCCAAATTCTGTAGTTTGTTATTTACACTGCCAATCTCCGTAGTTTGGTATTTACACTATCCACACTCTGTAGTTTGGTATTTACACTGTCCAAACTCTGTCGTCTGGGATTTACACTCTCCATGCTCTGTAGTCTGGTATTTACACTGTCCACACTCTGTAGTCTGGTATTTACACTGCCACACTCTGTAGTCTGTTATTTATACTGTGCACCATCTGTAGTCTGGTATTTAGATTATCCATACTCTGTAGTTTGGTAATTACACTGTCCACAATCTGACATCTGGTATTTACACTGTCCACGCTCTGTAGTCTGGTATTTACACTGTGTAAACTCTGTAGTTTGGTATTTACACTGTCCACACTCTGCAGTCTGGTATTTACACTGTCCACACTCTGTAGTCTGGTATTTACACTGTCCATACTCTGTAGTCTGTTATTTACACTGTGCACACTCTGACGTCTGGTATTTACACTGACCACGCTCTGTAGTTTTGTATTTACACTGTCCACACTCTGTAGTCTGGTATTTACACTGTCCACACTCTGTAGTCTGGTATTTACACTGTCCACACTCTGTAGTCTGGTATTTACACTGTCCACGCTCTGCAGTCTGGTATTTACACTGTCCACACTCTGTAGTCTTGTATTTACACTGAACACACTCTGTAGTCTGGTATTTACACTGCCCACATTTTGTAGATTGTTATTTACACTGAGAAACTCTGTAGTCTGGTATTTACACTCTCCACGCTCTGTAGTCTGGTATTTACACTGTCCACACTCTGTAGTCTGGTATTTACACTGTCCACACTCTGTAGTCTGGTATTTTCACTGTCCACACTCTGTAGTCTGGTATTTACACTCTCCACACTCTGTAGTCTCGTTTTTACACTATGCACACTCTGTAATCTGGTATTTACACTATCTACACACTGTCGTCTGGTATTTACACTTGCCACACACTGTAGCCTGGTATTTACAACTACACACTCCGTAGTTTGGTATTTACACTGTCAACACTCTGTTGTCTGATATTTACACTGTCCACACTCTGTAGTCTGGTATTTACACTGTCCACACTCTGTAGTATGGTATTTACACTGTCCACGCTCTGTAGTCTGGTATTTACACTGTCCATGCTCCGTAGTCTGATATTTACAATGTCCACACTCTGTAGTATGGTATTTACACTGTCCACACTCTGTAGTATGGTATTTAAACTGTCGATGCTCTGTAGTCTGGTATTTACAGTGTCCACACTCTGTAGTCTGGTATTTACACTGTCCACACTCTGTAGTCTGGTATTTACAATGTCCACACTCTGTAGTATGGTATTTACACTGTCCACACTCTGTAGTCTGGTATTTACACTGTCCACACTCTGTAGTCTGGTATTTACACTGCCCACAGTCTGTAGTCTGGTATTTAAACTGTCCACATTCTGTAGTATGGTATTTACACTGTCCACACTCTGTAGTCTGGTATTTACACTGTCCACACTCTGTAGTCTGGTATTTACACTGTCCACACTCTGTAGTATGGTATTTACACTGTCCACACTCTGTAGTCTGATATTTACAATGTCCACACCACGTATTCTGGTATTTAACCTGCCTACATTTTGTAGTTTTTTATTTTCACTGTGCTAATTCTGTAGTCTGGTATTTACACTATCTGCACACTGTCGTCTGGTATTTACACTGCCCACACTCTGTTGTCTGATATTTACACTGTCCACACTCTGTAGTTTGGTATTTACACTCTCCACACTCTGTAGTCTGGTATTTACACCATCCATGCTCTGTGGTCTTTTATTTACACCGTCCACACTCTTGTCTGGTATTTACACTTTCCACAATCTGTAGTTTGGTATTTTCACTGTCCTAACCCTGTAGTCTGGTATTTAGACCATCCAAATTCTGTAGTCTGGTATTTACACTGTCCACATTCTGTGTTCAGGTATTGACACTTCCCACACTCTGTGGTCTGGTATTTACACTGCCCCAATTCCGTAGTTTGTTATTTACACTGCCAATCTCCGTAGTTTGGTATTTACACTGTCCACACTGTGTAGTCTGGTATTTACCCTCGCCAAACTCTGCAGTCTGGTATTTACGTTGTCCACACTCTGTAGTCTGTTACTTACACTATGCACCCTCTGTCGTCTGGTATTTACACTATTCACACTCTGTAGTTTGGTATTTACACTTTCCACACTCTTTACACTGTTATTTACACAGTCCACATTCTTTAGTCTGCTTTTTACACTGTCCACACTCTTTAATCAAGTATTGACACTGTCCATACTCTGAACTCTGGTATTTACACTGTCCACATTCTTTAGTCTGCTTTTTGCACTGTCCACGCTCTGTAGTTTGGTACTTACACTGTCCACGCTCTGTATTTTGGTATTTATACTGCTCACACTCTGACGCATGGTATTTACACAGTCCACACTCTGTAGTCTGGTATTTAGACTATCCACACTCTGTAGTTTGGTATTTACACTGTCCACACTCTGTAGTCTGGGATTTACCCTCGCCAAACTCTGTAGTCTGGTATTTACGTTGTCCACACTCTGTAGTCTGTTACTTACACTATGTACCCTCTGTCGTCTGGTATTTACACTATTCACACTCTGTAGTTTGGTATTTACACTTTCCACACTCTTTACACTGGTATTTACACTGTCCACACTCTGAAGTCTGTTATTTACACTGTCCACACTCTTTAGTCAAGTATTGACACTGTCCATACTCTGAACTCTGGTATTTACACTGTCCACATTCTTTAGTCTGCTTTTTGCACTGTCCATGCTCTGTAGTTTGGTACTTACACTGTCCACGCTCTGTATTTTGGTATTTATACTGCTCACACTCTGACGTATGGTATTTACACAGTCCACACTCTGTAGTCTGGTATTTACACTATCCACACTCTGTAGTTTGGTATTTACACTGTCCACACTCTGTAGTCTGGGATTTACACTCTCCACATTCTGTAGTCTGGTATTTACACTGTCCACACTCTGTAGTCTGTTATTTACTCTGTCCACACTCTGTAGTCTGTTATTTACACTGTGCACTCTCTGTAGTCTGGTATTTAGATTATCCACACTCTGTAGTTTGGTATTTACACTGTCCACACTCTGACGTCTGGTATTTACACTGTCCACGCTCTGTTCCTGGTATTTACACTGTGCACACTTTGTAGTTTGGCATTTACACTGTCCACACTCTGTAGTCTGGTATTTACACTATGCACACTCTGTAATCTGGTACTTACACTACCTACACACTATCGTCTGGTATTTACATTTGCCACACACTGTAGCCTTGTATTTACACTGTCCACACTCTGTAGTTTGTTATTTACTCTTTCCACACTCTGTTGTCTGATATTTACACTGTCCACACTCTGTAATTTGGTATTTACACTGCCCATGCTCCGTAGACTGGTATTTACAATGTCCACATCCCGTAGTCTGGTATCTAAACTGCCCACATTTTGTAGTTTGTTATTTACACTGTTCAAATTCTGTAACCTTGTATTTACACTATCTACACACTGTTGTCTGGTAATTACACTGTCCAAACCTTGTAGTCTGGTATTTACACCATCCACATTCTGTAGTCTGGTATTTACACTGTCCACATTCTGTAGTCTGGTATTTACACTGTCCACATTCTGTAGTCTGGTATTGAAGCTTCCCACACTCTGTGGTCTGGTATTTACACTGCCCCAATTCCGTAGTTTGTTATTTACACTGCCAATCTCTGTAGTTTGGTATTTAAACTGTCCACACTCTGCAGTCTGGGATTTACATTCTCCACACTCTGTAGTCTGGTATTTACGTTGTCCACACTCTGTAGTCTGTTATTTACACTGTGCACCCTCTGTCATCTTGTATTTACACTATCCACACTCTCTAGTTTGCTATTTACACTGTCCGCACTCTTTAGTCTGGTATTTACGCTATGCACACTCTGAAGTCTGGTATTTCCACTGTCCACACTCTTTAGACTGCTATTTAAACTGTCCACACTCTATGGTCTGATATTTACGTTGTCCACACTCTGTAGTCTGTTACGTACACTATGCACCCTCTGTCGTCTGGTATTTACACTATCCACACTCTATAGTTTGGTATTTACACTGTCCACGCTCTTTACACTGGTATTTACACTGTCCACACTCTGAAGTCTGTTATTTACACTGTCCACATTCTTTAGTCTGCTTTTTACACTGTCCACACTCTTTAGTCAAGTATTTACACTGTCCATACTCTGAACTCTGGTATTTACACTGTCCGCATTCTTTAGTGTGCTTTTTACACTGTCCACGCTCTGTATTTTGGTATTTATACTGCCCACACACTGATGCATGGTATTTACACAGTCCACACTCTGTCGTCTGTTATGTACACAGTCCACACTCTGTAGTTTGGTATTTACACTGTCCACGATCTGCAGTCTGCTATTTACACTGTCCACACTCTGTAGTTTTGTATTTACACAGTCCACACTCTGTAGTTTGGTATTTACACTGTCCACGATCTGCAGTCTGGTATTTACACTGTCCACACTCTGTAGTCTTGTATTTACACTGAACACACTCTGTAGTCTGGTATTTACACTGCCCAGATTCTGTAGTTTGTTATTTACACTGAGAAACTCTGTAGTCTGGTATTTACACTGTCCACACTCTGTTGTCTGATATTTACACTGTCCACACTCTGTAGTTTGGTATTTACACTCTCCACACTCTGTAGTCTGATATTTACGTTGTCCACACTCTGTAGTCTGTTACTTTCACAGTGCACCCTCTGTCATCTGGTATTTATACTATCCACACTCTGTAGTTTGGTATTTACACTGTCCACATTCTTTATTGTGCTTTTTACACTGTCCACACTCTGTAGTTTGGTATTTACACTGTCTACGCTCTGGAGTTTGGTATTTTTCCTGCCCACACTCTTTAGTCAGGTATTTTTCTTGCCGACACTCTGACGTCTGGTATTTACACTGCCGACACTCTGTCATCTAGTATTTACACATTGTACACTCTGTAGTTTGGTATTTACACTGTCCACACTCTGTAGTCTGGGATTTACATTCTCCAAGCTCTGTAGTCTGGTATTTACCCTCTCCAAACTCTGTAGTCTGGTATTTACGTTGTTCACACTCTGTAGTCTGTTATTTACACTGTCCGCACTCTTTAGTCTGGTATTTACACGGTCCACACTCTGAAGTCCGGTATTTACACTGTACACACTCTTTAGTCTGGTATTTAAACTGTCCACACCCTGTAGTCTGATATTTACGTTGTCCACACTCTGTAGTCTGTTACTTACACTATGCACCCTCTGTCGTCTGTTATTAACACTATCCACACTCTGTAGTTTGGTATTTACACTGTCCACACTCTGTAGTTTGGTCTTTACACTGTCCACACCCTGTAGTTTTGTATTTACACCGTCCATGCTCTGCAGTCTGGTATTTCCACAGTCCACATTGTGTCGTCTGCTATTTACAGTGCCCACATTCTGTAGTTTGTTATTTACACTGTCCAAACTCTGTATTATCTTATGTACACTGTCCACACTCTGTAGTTTGGTATTTACACTGTCGACACTCTGTTGTCTGGTATTTGCACTGTGCACACTCTATAGTCTCGTATATAAACAATCCACATTCTGTAGTCTTTTATTTACACTCTCCACACTCTGTTGTCTGGTATTTATTCTTTCCACATTCTGTAGTTTGGTATTTACACTGTCCACACACTGTAGTCTGGTATTTACACTGTTCACTCTCTGTAGTTTGGTATTTACACTGTCCACACTCTGTGGTCTGGTATTTACACTCTACACACTCTGTAGTCTCGTATTTACACTATGCACACTCTGTAATCTGGTATTTACACCATCTGCACACTGTCGTCTGGTATTTACACTGTCCACAAACTGTAGTCTGGTATTTATGTTGTCCACACTCTGTAGTCTGTTACTTTCACAGTGCAACCTCTGTCGTCTGGTATTTACACTGTCCACACCACGTAGTTTGGTATTGACACTGTCCACACTCTTTAGTCAGGTATTTACACTGTCCACACTCTGAAGTCTGGTATTTACACTGTCCACATCCTTTAGTGTGCTTTTTACACTGTCTACGCTCTGTAGTCTGGTTTTTACACTGCCCACACTCTTTCGTCTGGTATTTACACAGTCCACAACCTGTCGTCTGGTATTTACACAGTCCACACTCTGTAGTTTTGTATTTACACTGTCCACGCTCTGTAGTCTGGGATGTACACTCCCCATGCTCTGTAGTCTGGTATTTACACCATCCATGCTCTGTGCTCTTGTATTTACACCTTCCACACTCTGTAATCTGGCATTTGCAATTTCCACACTCTGTAGTTTGGTATTTACACTGTCCAAACCCTGTAGTATTGTATTTATACCGTCCATGCTCTGCAGTCTGGTATTTTCACAGTCCACATTGTGTCGTCTGCTATTTACAGTGCCCACATTCTGTAGTTTGTTATTTACACTGTCCAAACTCTGTATTATCTTATGTACACTGTCCACACTCTGTAGTTTTGTATTTACGCTGTCCACACTCTGTTGTCTGGTATTTGCACTGTGCACACTCTAGTCTCGTATATACACAATCCACATTCTGTAGTCTGGTATTTACACTCTCCACACTCTGTTGTCTGGTATTTATTCTGTCCACATTCTGTTGTTTGGTATTTACACTGTCCACATTCTGTAGTCTGGGATTTACATTCTCCAAGCTCTGTAGTCTGGTATTTACCCTCTCCAAACTCTGTAGTCTGGTATTTACGTTGTTCACACTCTGTAGTCTGTTATTTACACTGTCCGCACTCTTTAGTCTAGTATTTACACGGTCCACACTCTGAAGTCCGGTATTTACACTGTACACACTCTTTAGTCTGGTATTTAAACTGTCCACACCCTCTAGTCTGATATTTACGTTGTCCACACTCTGTAGTCTGTTACTTACACCATGCACCCTCTGTCATCTGTTATTAACACTATCCACACTCTGTAGTTTGCTATTTACATTGTCCACACTCTGTAGTTTGGTCTTTACACTGTCCACACTCTGTAGTTTGGTCTTTACACTGTCCACACTCTGTAGTTTGGTCTTTACACTGTCCACACCCTGTAGTGTTGTATTTACACCATCCATGCTCTGCATTCTGGTATTTCCACAGTCCACATTGTGTCGTCTGCTATTTACAGTGCCCACATTCTGTAGTTTGATATTTACACTGTCCAAACTCTGTATTATCTTATGTACACTGTCCACACTCTGTAGTTTGGTATTTACACTGTCGACACTCTGTTGTCTGGTATTTGCACTGTGCACACTCTATAGTCTCGTATATAAACAATCCACATTCTGTAGTCTGGTATTTACACTCTCCACACTCTGTTGTCTGGTATTTACGTTGTCCACACTCTGTAGTCTGTTACTTACACTATGCACCCTCTGTCGTCTGGTATTTACACTATTCACACTCTGTAGTTTGGTATTTACACTGTCCACACTCTGTAGTCTGGTATTTACACTCTACACACTCTGTAGTCTCGTATTTACACTATGCACACTCTGTAATCTGGTATTTACACCATCTGCACACTGTCGTCTGGTATTTACACTGTCCACAAACTGTAGTCTGGTATTTATGTTGTCCACACTCTGTAGTCTGTTACTTTCACAGTGCAACATCTGTCGTCTGGTATTTACACTATCCACACCACGTAGTTTGGTATTGACACTGTCCACACTCTTTAGTCAGGTATTTACACTGTCCACACTCAGAAGTCTGGTATTTACACTCTCCACATCCTTTAGTGTGCTTTTTACACTGTCTACGCTCTGTAGTTTGGTATTTACACTGTCCACGCTCTGTAGTTTGGTATTTCTCATGCCCACACTCTGTAGTCTGGTTTTTACACTGCCCACACTCTTTCGTCTGGTATTTACACAGTCCACAACCTGTCGTCTGGTACTTACACAGTCCACACTCTGTAGTTTTGTATTTACACTGTCCACGCTCTGTAGTCTGGGATGTACACTCCCCATGCTCTGTAGTCTGGTATTTACACCATCCATGCTCTGTGCTCTTGTATTTACACCGTCCACACACTGTAGTCTGGCATTTGCAATTTCCACACTCTGTAGTATGGTATTTACACTGTCCAAACTCTGTTGTCTGGTATTTGCACTGTGCACACTCTATAGTCTCGTATATACACAATCCACATTCTGTAGTCTGGTATTTACACTCTCCACACTCTGTTGTCTGGTATTTATTCTGTCCACATTCTGTTGTTTGGTATTTACACTGTCCACACACTGTAGTCTGGTATTTACACTGTTCACACTCTGTAGTTTGGTATTTACGCTGTCCACATTCTGTAGTCTGGTATTTACACTATGCACACTCTGTAATCTGGTATTTACATTACCTACACACTGTCGTCTGGTATTTACATTTGCCACACTCTGTAGCCTGGTATTTACATGTCCACACTCTGTAGTCTGGTATGTACAAAGTCCACACTCTGAAGTCTGGTGTTTACATTGTCCACACTCTGTTGTCTGATATTTACACTGTCCATATTCAGTAGTTTGGTATTTACACTGTCCACGCACTGTAGTCTGGTAATTACGTTGTCCACACTCTGTCTTCTGTTACTTTCACAGTGCACCCTCTGTCATCTGGTATTTATACTATCCACACTCTGTAGTTTGGTATTTACACTGTCCACATTCTTTAGTGTGCTTTTTACACTGTCCACGCTCTGTAGTTTGGTATTTAAAATGTCTACGCTCTGTAGTCTGGTATTTTTCCTGCCCACACTCTTTAGTCAGGTATTTTTCTTGCGCACACTCTGACATCTGGTGTTTACAGTGCGCACATTCTGTCATCTGGTATTTGCACAGTCCACACTCTGTAGTTTGGTATTTACACTGTCCATGCTCTGTAGTCTGGGTTGTACACTCCCCATGATCTGTAGAATGGTATTTACACCGTCCACACTCTGTAGTCTGGTATTTACACTTTCCACAATCTGTAGTTTGGTATTTACACTGTCCAAACCCTCTAGTCTGGTATTTACACCATCCACACTCTGTAGTCTGGTATTTACACTGTCCACATTCTGTAGTTTGTTATTTACACTGCCAATCTCCGTAGTTTGGTTTTACACTGTCCACGTTCTGTAGTCTGATATTGACACTTCCCACACTCTGTGGTCTGGTATTTAAACTGCCCGAATTCCGTAGTTTGTTATTTACACTGCCAAACTCCGTAGTTTGGTATTTACACTGTCCACACTCTGTAGTCTGGGATTTACATTCTCCACAGTCTGCAGTCTGGTATTTACCCTCTCCAAACTCTGTAGTCTGGTATTTACGTTGTCCACACTCTGTAGTCTGTTATTTACACTGTGCACCCTATATCATCTTGTATTTAAACTGCCCACACTCTGTAGTCTGATATTTACGTTGTCCACACTCTGTAATCTGTTACTTACACTATGCACCCTATGTCGTCTGGTATTTACACTATCCACACTCTTTACACTGGTATTTACACTGCCCACACTCTGAAGTCTGGTATTTACACTATCCACACGCTGTAGTCTGTTATTTACACTGTGCACCCTATGTCATCTTGTATTTAAACTGCCCACACTCTGTAGTCTGGTATTTACACTGTCCACACTCTGTTGTATGATATTTACACTGTCCACATTCAGTAGTTTGGTATTTACACTGTCCACACACTGTAGTCTGGTATTTACACTGTCCACACTCTGTAGTCTGGTATTTACACTATGCACACTCTGTAATCTGGTATTTACACTATCTACACGGTGTCGTCTGGTATTTACATTTGCCACACTCTGTGGCCTGGTATTTACATGTCCACACTGTGTAGTCTGGTATGTACAAAGTCCACACTCTGTAGTCTGGCATTTGCAATTTCCACACTCTGTAGTTTGGTATTTACACTGTCCAAACCCTGTAGTATTGCATTTATAACGTCCATGCTCTGCAGTCTGGTATTTTCACAGTCCACATTGTGTCGTCTGCTATTTACAGTGCCCACATTCTGTAGTTTGTTATTTGCACTGTCCAAACTCTGTATTATCTTATGTACTGGGTCCACACTCTGTAGTTTTGTATTTACGCTGTCCACACTCTGTAGTCTGTTACTTACACTATGCACACTCTGTCGTCTGTTTTTAACACTATCCACACTCTGTAGTTTGGTATTTACACTGTCCACACTCTGTAGTTTGGTCTTTACACTGTCCACACCCTGTAGTGTTGTATTTACACCATCCATGCTCTGCAGTCTGGTATTTCCACAGTCCACATTGTGTCGTCTGCTATTTACAGTGCCCACATTCTGTAGTTTGATATTTACACTGTCCAAACTCTGTATTATCTTATGTACACTGTCCACACTCTGTAGTTTGGTATTTACACTGTCGACACTCTGTTGTCTGGTATTTGCACTGTGCACACTCTATAGTCTCGTATATAAACAATCCACATTCTGTAGTCTGGTATTTACACTCTCCACACTCTGTTGTCTGGTATTTATTCTGTCCACATTCTGTAGTTTGGTATTTACACTGTCCACACACTGTAGTCTGGTATTTACACTGTTCACTCTCTGTAGTTTGGTATTTACACTGTCCACACTCTGTAGTCTGGTATTTACACTCTACACACTCTGTAGTCTCGTATTTACACTATGCACACTCTGTAATCTGGTATTTACACCATCTGCACACTGTCGTCTGGTATTTACACTGTCCACAAACTGTAGTCTGGTATTTATGTTGTCCACACTCTGTAGTCTGTTACTTTCACAGTGCAACCTCTGTCGTCTGGTATTTACACTATCCACACCACGTAGTTTGGTATTGACACTGTCCACACTCTTTAGTCAGGTATTTACACTGTCCACACTCAGAAGTCTGGTATTTACACTGTCCACATCCTTTAGTGTGCTTTTTACACTGTCTACGCTCTGTAGTTTGGTATTTACACTGTCCACGCTCTGTAGTTTGGTATTTCTCATGCCCACACTCTGTAGTCTGGTTTTTACACTGCCCACACTCTTTCGTCTGGTATTTGCACAGTCCAAAACCTGTCGTCTGGTATTTACACAGTCCACACTCTGTAGTTTTGTATTTACACTGTCCACGCTCTGTAGTCTGGGATGTACACTCCCCATGCTCTGTAGTCTGGTATTTACACCATCCATGCTCTGTGCTCTTGTATTTACACCGTCCACACTCTGTAGTCTGGCATTTGCAATTTCCACACTCTGTAGTTTGGTATTTACACTGTCCAAACCCTGTAGTATTGTATTTATACCGTCCATGCTCTGCAGTCTGGTATTTTCACAGTCCACATTGTGTCGTCTGCTATTTACAGTGCCCACATTCTGTAGTTTGTTATTTACACTGTCCAAACTCTGTATTATCTTATGTACTGTGTCCACTCTCTGTAGTTTTGTATTTACGCTGTCCACACTCTGTTGTCTGGTATTTTCACTGTGCACACTCTATAGTCTCGTATATACACAATCCTCATTCTGTAGTCTGGTATTTACACTCTCCACACTCTGTTGTCTGGTATTTATTCTGTCCACATTCTGTTGTTTGGTATTTACACTGTCCACACACTGTAGTCTGGTATTTACACTGTTCACACTCTGTAGTTTGGTATTTACACTGTCCACATTCTGTAGTCTGGTATTTACACTATGCACACTCTGTAATCTGGTATTTACACTACCTACACACTGTCGTCTGGTATTTACATTTGCCACACTCTGTAGCCTGGTATTTACATGTCCACACTCTGTAGTCTGGTATGTACAAAGTCCACACTCTGAAGTCTGGTATTTACATTGTCCACACTCTGTCTTCTGTTACTTTCACAGTGCACCCTCTGTCATCTGGTATTTATACTATCCACTCTCTGTAGTTTGGTATTTACACTGTCCACATTCTTTAGTGTGCTTTTTACACTGTCCACGCTCTGTAGTTTGGTATTTAAAATGTCTACGCTCTGTAGTCTGGTATTTTTCCTGCCCACACTCTTTAGTCAGGTATTTTCCTTGCACACACTCTGACATCTGGTGTTTACAGTGCGCACACTCTGTCATCTGGTATTTACACAGTCCACACTCTGTAGTTTGGTATTTACACTGTCCATGCTCTGTAGTCTGGGTTGTACACTCCCCATGATCTGTAGAATGGTATTTACAACGTCCACACTCTGTAGTCTGGTATTTACACTTTCCACAATCTGTAGTTTGGTATTTACACTGTCCAAACCCTCTAGTCTGGTATTTACACCATCCACACTCTGTAGTCTGGTATTTACACTGTCCACATTCTGTAGTTTGTTATTTACACTGCCAATCTCCGTAGTTTGGTTTTACACTGTCCACATTCTGTAGTCTGATATTGACACTTCCCACACTCTGTGGTCTGGTATTTAAACTGCCCGAATTCCGTAGTTTGTTATTTACACTGCCAAACTCCGTAGTTTGGTATTTACACTGTCCACACTCTGTAGTCTGGGATTTACATTCTCCACGGTCTGCAATCTGGTATTTACCCTCTCCAAACTCTGTAGTCTGGTATTTACGTTGTCCACACTCTGTAGTCTGTTATTTACACTGTGCACCCTATATCATCTTGTATTTAAACTGCCCACACTCTGTAGTCTGATATTTACGTTGTCCACACTCTGTAATCTGTTACTTACACTATGCACCCTATGTCGTCTGGTATTTACACTATCCACACTCTTTACACTGGTATTTACACTGTCCACACTCTGAAGTCTGGTATTTACACTATCCACACGCTGTAGTCTTGTATTTACACAGTCCACACTCTGAAGTCTGGTATTTACATTGTCCACACTCTGTTGTCTGATATTTACACTGTCCACATTCAGTAGTTTGGTATTTACACTGTCCACACACTGTACTCTGGTATTTACACTGTCCACATTCTGTAGACTGGTATTTACACTATGCACACTCTGTAATCTGGTATTTACACTACCTACACACTGTCGTCTGGTATTTACATTTGCCACACGCTGTAGCCTGGTATTTACATGTCCACACTGTGTAGTCTGGTATGTACAAAGTCCACACTCTGAAGTCTGGTATTTACATTGTCCACACTCTGTTGTCTGATATTTACACTGTCCACATTCAGTAGTTTGGTATTTACACTGTCCACACACTGTAGTCTGGTAATTACGTTGTCCACAGTCTGTATTCTGTTAGTTTCACAGTGCACCCTCTGTCATCTGGTATTTATACTATCCACACTGTGTAGTTTGGTATTTACAGTGTCCACATTCTTTAGTGTGCTTTTTACACTGTTTACACTCTGTAGTCTGGTATTTTTCCTGCCCACACTCTTTAGTCAGGTATTTTTCTCGCGCACACTCTGACGTCTTGTATTTACACTGCGCACACTCTGTTCTCTGGTATTTACACAGTCCAAACTCTGTAGTTTGGTATTTACACTGCCCACACTCTTTAGTCTTGTATTTACACAGTCGACACTCTGTCGTCTGGTATTTACACTGCCCACATTCTGTAGTTTGTTATTTACACTGCCAAACTCTGTAGTTTGGTATTTACAATATCCACACTCTGTTGTTTGGTATTTACACTGTCCACTCTCTGCAGTCTGGTATTTACACTGTCCACACTCTGTAGTCTGGTATTTACACCATCCATGCTCTGTGGTCTTTTATTTACACCGTCCACACTCTGTAGTCTGGTATTTACTCTTTCCACAATCTGTAGTTTGGTATTTACACTGTCCAAACCCTGTAGTCTGGTATTTACACCATCCACACTCTGTAGTCTGGTATTTACACTGTCCACATTCTGTAATCTGGTATTGACTCTTCCCACACTCTGTGGTCTGGTATTTAAACTGCCCCAATTCCGTAGTTTGTTATTTACATTGCCAATCTCCGTATTTTGGTGTTTACACTGTCCACACTCTGTAGTCTGGGATTTACATTCTCCACGCTCTGCAGTCTGGTATTTACCCTCTCCAAACTCTGTTGTCTGGTATTTACGTTGTCCACACTCTGTAATCTGTTATTTACACTGTGCACCCTATGTCATCTTGTATTTAAACTGCCCACACTCTGTAGTCTGATATTTACGCTGTCCACACTCTGTAGTCTGTTACTTACACTATGCACTCTCTGTCGTCTGGAATTTACACTATCCACACTCTTTACGCTGGTATTTACACTGTCCACACTCTGAAGTCTGGTATTTAACTGTCCACATTGTTTAGTCTGGTTACACAGTCCACACTCTGTCGTCTGGTATTTACACTATCCACACTCTGTAGTTTTGTATTTACACTGTCCACACTCTTTACACTGGTATTTAAACTGTCAATACTCTGAAGTCTGGTATTTACACTGCCCACATTCTTTAGTCTGCTTTTTACACTGTCCACGCTCTGTAGTTTGATATTTACACTGTGCACCCTATGTTGTCTTGATTTAAACTGACAACACTCTGTAGTCTGATATTTACGTTGTCCACACTCTGTAATCTGTTATTACACTATGCGCCCTCTGTCGTCTGGTATTTACACTGTCCACACTCTGAAGTCTGGTACTTACACTGTCCACACTCTGTTGTCTGTTATTTACACAGGCCACACTCTGTCGTCTGGTATTTACACTATCCACACTCTGTAGTTTGGTATTTACACTGTCCACACTCTTTACACTGGTATTTACACTCTCCACACTATGAAGTCTGCTCTTTACACTGTCCACATTCTTTAGTCTGCTTTTTACATTGTCCACGCTCTGTAGTTTGGTATTTATACTGCCCACATTCTGACGTCTGGTATTTACACTGCCCACACTCTTTAGTCTTGTATTTACACAGTCGACACTCTTTCGTCTGGTATTTACACTGCCCACATTCTGTAGTTTGTTATTTACACTGCCAAACTCTGTAGTCTGGTATTTACACTATCCACACTCTGTTGTTTGGTATTTACACTGTCCACTCTCTGCAGTCTGGTATTTACACTGTCCACACTCTGCAGTCTTGTGTTTACACTGAACGCACTCTGTAGTCTGGTATTTACACTGCCCACATTCTGTAGTTTGTTATTTACACTGCCAAACTCTCTAGTCTGGTATTTACACTATCCACACTCTGTAGTTTGGTATTTACACTGTCCACACTCTGTAGTCTGGGATTTACTTTCTCCACGGTCTGTAGTCTGGTATTTACACTGTGCACCCTCTGTAGTCTGGTATTTACACTGTCCACATTCTGTAGTCTGGTATTAACACTACCCACACTCTGTAGTCTGTTATTTACACTGTCCACACTCTGTAGTGTGGTATTTACACAGTCCACACCCTGTAGTGTGGTATTTACACCGTCCACGCTCTGCAGTCTGGTATTTACACAGTCCATATTGTGTCGACTGCGATTTACAGTGCCCACATTCTGTAGTTTATTATTTACACTGTCCAAACTCTGTAGTATGTTATGTACACTGTCCACACTCTGTTGTTTGGTATTTACACTGTCCACACTCTGCAGTCTGCTAATTGCACTGTGCACATGCTATAGTCTCGTATATACACTATCCACATTCTGTAGTCTGGTATTTACACTCTCCACACTCTGCAGTCTGGTATTTACACTGTCCACACTCTGTAGTCTTGTATTTAGATTATCCACACTCTGTAGTTTGGTATTTGCACTCTCCATGCACTGTAGACAGGTATTTACACTGTCCACACACTGTAGTCTGGTATTTACACTGTGCACCCTCTGTAGCCTGGTATTTAGATGATCCACACTCTGTAGTTTGGTATTTACACTTTCCAGACTCTGAAGTCTGGTATTTACACTCTCCCCACTCTGTAGTCTGTTATTTACACTGTCCACACACTGTAGTCTCGTATTTACTCTGTCCACATTCTGTAGTCTGTTATTTACACTGTGCACACTCTGCAGTCTGGTATTGAGACTATCCACACTCTATAGTTTGGTATTTACACTGTCTACACTCTCTTGTCTGGTATTTGCACTGTCCACACTCTGTAGTCTGCTTTTTACACTGTCCACACTCTGTAGTTTGATATTTACAGAGTCCACACTCAGAGGTCTGGTATTTACACTGCCCACGCTCTGTAGTCTGGTCTTTACACTGTGCGCACTCTGTAGTTTGATATTTACATTATCTACGGTCTGTAGTCCGGTATTTACACTGTTCACACTCTGTGGTCTGGTATTTACACTTTGCACACTCCGTTGTCTAGTATTTGCACTGTCGACGCTCTGTAGTTTGGCATTTCTCTACCCACACTTTCTCGTCTGGTATTTACACTGCGCACATTCTGTAGCCTGGTATTTACACAGTCCACACTCTGTCGTCTGGTATTTACACTGTCCGCACTCTGTCCTCTGGTATTTACACAGTCCACACTCTAATGTTTGGTATTTTCACTGTCCACACTCTGTAGTCAGGTATTTGCACTGTCCACACCCTGTAGTCTGGTATTTACACTGCCCGCACTCTGTAGTCTGGTATTGACACTGCCCACATTCTGTAGTTTGTTATTTACCCTGCCAAACTCTGTAGTCTGGTATTTACACTGTCCACACTTTGTAGTTTCGTATTTACACTGTCCACACTCTGTAGTATGCGGTTTAAACTCTCCAACTCTGTGGTATGGTATTTACTTTGACCACACTCTTTAGTATGGTTTTAACACTGTCCACGCTCTGTAGTTTGGTACTTACACTGTCCACGCTCTGTAGTCTGGTACTTACACTGTCCACATTCTGTAGTCTGGTATATACACTGTCCACATTCTGTAGTCTTGTATTTGCTCTCTCCACACTCTGTTGTGTGGTATTTACACGGTCCACACTCTGTTGTCTGGTATTTACACAGACAAGATTCTGTCGTCTGGTATTTACACTGCCCACATTTTGTAGTTTGTTATTTACACTGTCCAAACTCTTTAATCTGGTATTTACATTGTGCACGTTCTGTAGTCTGGTATTAACACTGTCTACATTCTGTAGTTTGGTATTTACACCGTCCAAACACTGTAGTTTGGTATTTACACTGTCCACACTCTGTAGCCTGGTATTTACACAGTCCACACCCTGTCGTCTGGTATTTATACAGTCCACACTCTGTAGTTTGGTATTTACACTGTGCACCCTCTGCAGTCTGGTATTTAGATTATCCACCCTCTATAGTTTGGTATTTACACTGTCCACACTCTTGAATCTGGTATTTACACTGTCCGCACTCTGAAGTCTGATATTTACATTGTCCGCGCTCTGTAGTCTTGTATTTACACTGTGCACACTCGGTGGTCTTATATTTACACTGTCCACACTCTGTCGTCTGGTATTTACACAATCCACATTTTGTAGTGTGGTATTTACACTGCCCACATTCTGTATTCTGGCATTTGCACTCTCCACACTCTGTGGTGTGGTATTTACACTGTCCACGGCCTGTGGTCTGTTATTTACAGTTTCCACACTATGTTGTCTGGTATTGACACTGTCCACAGTCTGTAGTCTGGTATTATCACTGCCCACACTCTGTAGTCTGGTATTTACACTGTCCATGCTCTGTGGCCTGTTATTTACAGTGTACACTGTCTGTAGTCTGGTATTTACACTCTCCACTGTCTGTAGTCTGGTATTTACACTCTCCACTGTCTGTAGTCTGGTATTTACACTGTCCACATTCTGTAGTTTGTTATTTACACTGTCCACACTCTGTAGTCTGGTATTTACACTATCCACACTCTGTAGTCTGGTATTTATACGCCCACAATCTGTAGTCTGGTACTTACACTGTCTACAATCTGTTGTTTGGTATTTAAACTGTCCACACTCTGTAGTCTGGGATTTACACCCTCCACGCTCTGTCGTCTGGTATTTATACTGCCCACACTCTCTAGTCTGGTATTTATGCTGTCCACACTCTGTAGTCAGTTATTGACATTGTGCACCCTCTGTAGACCGATATT
Organism: Cetorhinus maximus; assembly: GCF_964194155.1. Taxonomy (NCBI): domain Eukaryota; kingdom Metazoa; phylum Chordata; class Chondrichthyes; order Lamniformes; family Cetorhinidae; genus Cetorhinus; species Cetorhinus maximus. The sequence goes on along the minus strand of NC_135895.1, from coordinate 79,587,909 downwards.
TACACTATCCACACTCTGTAATTTGGTATTTACATTGTCCACGCTCTGTAGTCTGGTATTTACAGTGTGCACACTCTGTGGTATGTTATTTATACTGTCCACACTATGTAGTCTGGTATTTCCACCGTCCGCACTCTGTAGCCTGGGATGTACACTCTCCACATTCTGTAGTTTGGTGTTTACACTGCCTGGACTCTGTAGTCAGGTATTTACATTGTCCACACTCTGTCGTCATTTATTTGCACTGTGCACCCTCTGTTGTCTGGTATTTACACTGTCCACACTCTGTAGTCTGGTTTTTACACTGCCCACAAGCTGGAGTCTGGTATTTATACTGCCCACATTCTGTCGTTTGTTATTTACACTGTGCACCCTCTGCAGCCTGGAATTTAGTTTATCCACACTCTGTAGTTTGGTATTTACACTGTCCAAACTCTGTAGTCTGGTATTTACACTTTCCGCACTCTGAAGTCTGGTATTTACATTGTGCACTCTCTGTAGTTTGGTACGTACACTGTACACACTCTGTCCTCAGGTATGTACACTGTCAACACCCTGTAGTCTGATAATTACACTGTTCACATTCTGTAGTCTGGTATTTACACTGCCCACATTCTGTAGTCTGGTTTTTGCACTCTCCACACTCTATTGTATGGTATCTACACTCTCCACACTCTTTAGTCTACTTATTACACTGTCCACGCTCTTTAGTTTAGTATTTACACTGTCCACACTCTGAAGTCTGGTATTTCCACTGTCCGCGCCCTAGGTCTTCCGGTATTTACACTTTCCACACTCTGTAGTCTGGGGTTTAAAGTCTCCATTCTGTGTAGTCGTGTATTTACACTGTCCACACTTTGTAGTCTGGTATTTACACTGTCCACATTCTGTAGTGTGGAATTTGCATTCTCCAACTCTGTGGTATGGTATTTACATTGTCCACACTCTTTATTATGGTTTTAACACTGTCCACGCTCTGTAGTTTGGTATTTACACTGTCCACACTCTGAAGTCTGGTATTTACACTGTCCACGCTCTGTAGTCTGGTACTTAGACTGTCCACATTCTGTAGAATGGTATATACACTGTCCACATTCTGCAGCCTTGTATTTGCACTCTCCACACTCTGTTGTCTGGTATTTACACGGTCCACACTCTGTTGTCTGGTATTTACACAGACCACATTCTGTCGTCTGGTATTTACACTGGCCACATTCTGTAGTTTGTTATTTACACTGTCCACACTCTTTAATCTGGTATTTACACTGTGCACATTCTGTAGTCTGGTATTTACACTGTCCACGCTCTGTCGTCTGGCATTAACCCTGTCCAAACTCTGTAGCCTGGTATTTACACAGTCCACACTCTGTCGTCTGGTATTTATACAGTCCACACTCTGTAGTTTGGTATTTACTCTGTCCACGCTCTGTAGTCTGGTATTTGCACTGTGCACCCTCTGCAGTCTGGTATTTAGATTATCCACACTCTGTAGTTTGGTATTTACACTGTCCATACTCTTGTATCTGCTATTTACACTGTCCGCACTCTGAAGTCTGATATTTACATTGTTCACACTCTGTAGTCTGGTATTTACACTGTGTACACTCGGTGGTCTTATATTTACACTGTCCACACTCTGTCGTCCGGTATTTACACTATACACATTTTGTAGTGTGGTATTTACACTGCCCACATTCTGTAGTCTGGCATTTGCACTCTCCACACTCTGTGGTATGGTATTTACACTGTCCACGGCCTGTGGTCTGTTATTTACAGTTTCCACACTCTGTTGCCTGGTATTTACACTGTCCACAGTCTGTACTCTGGTATTATCACTGCCCACACTCTGTAGTCTGGTATTTATACTGTCCATGCTCTGTGGTCTGTTATTTACACTGCCCACATTCTGTATTCTGGTTTTTGCACTCTCCACACTCTGTAGTATGGTATTTACACTGTCCACACGCTTTAGTCTGCATTTTACGCTGTCCTCGCTCTGTACTTTGGTATTTACAGTGTCCACGCTCTGCAGTTTGGTATTTATACTGCTCACAGTCTGTTGTCTGGTATTTACACTGTCCACACTTTGTAGTTTGGTATTTAAACTGTCCACACTCTGTAGTCTGGGATTTACACTGCCCACACTCTCTAGTCTGGTATTTACGCTGTCCACACTCTGTAGTCAGTTATTGACATTGTGCAACCTCTGTAGACCAGCATTTACACTATCCACAATCGGTCGTTTGGTATTTACATTGTCCACGCTCTGTAGTCTGGTATTTACAGTGTGCACACTCTGTGGTATGTTATTTACACTGTCCATACTCAGTAGTCTGGTAATTGCACCGTCCAAACTCTGTAGTCTGGTATTTACACTTCACGGACTCTGCAGCTAGGTATTTACACTGTCCACACTCTGCAGTCATTTATTTACACTGTGCACCCTATGTTGTCTGGTATTTACACTGTCCACACTCTGTAGTCTGGTATTTTCACTGTCCACACACTGTAGTCTGGTATTTACACTGTCCACATTCTTTAGTCTACTTTTTAAACCGTACACACTCTCTAATTTGGTTTTTATACTGCCCACACTCTGTCATCTGGTATTTACACTGCCCACACTCTGTAGTCTGGTATTTACACTGCCCACACTCCGTAGTTTGGTATTTACACTGCCCACACTCTGATGTTTCGTATTTAAACTGTTCACACTCTGTAGTCTGGTATTTACAATATCCACACACTGTAGTCTGGTATTTATACTGTCTACACTCTGTAGTTTGGTAGTTACACTGTCCACATCCTGTAGACTGGTATTTTCACTGTCCACACCATGTAGTCTGGTATTTACACTGCCAAACCCTGTAGTCTGGTGTTTACACTGTCCAGACTATGTAGTCTGGTATTTACACTGTCCACACTCTGTCATCTGGTATTTACACTGTCCACAATCTGTAGTCTGGTATTTACACTGTCCACAAGTGGTAGCCTGGTATTTACACTGTCAAACACTCCGGAGTTTGGTATTTACACCATTCACACTCTGTGGTCTGTTATTTACAGTGTCCACATTCGGGAGTCTGGTATTTACACTGTCCACACTCTGTATTCTGGTATTTACATTGTCCACATTCTGTAGCCTGGGATTTACACTGTCCACACTCTGAAGTCTGGTATTTACACTGTCCACACTCTGCAGTCTGGTATTTACACTGTGCACCCTCTTTTTTGCACTGTCCGCGCTCCGTAGTCTGGTATTCATACAGTCCACATTCTGTCGTCTGGTTTTTACACTGCCCACATTCTCAAATTTATTGTTGACATTGTTCAAACTCTTGAGTTTGGTATTTACACTGTCCACATTCTGTACTTTGGTATTTACAATGTCCACACTCTGTAGTCTGGTATTTACACTGCCCACAATCTGTAGTCTGGCATTTACCAGTGCACACTCTGTAGGCTGGTATTTACACTGCCAAACTCTGTATTCTGGTATTTACACTGTCCACACTATGTCGTCTGCTATTTACACTGTCCACACTCTGCAGTCTGGTATTTTCACTGTCCACACACTGTAGTTTGGTATTTACACTGTCCACACTCTGTACTCTGGGATTTACAATCTCCACGCTCTGTAGTCTGGTATTTTCACTGTCCACACTCTGGTGTCTGGTGTTTACGCTGTCCAAACTCTGTGGTCAGCTATTTACATAGTGCACCCTCTGTAATCTCGTATTCACACTATCCACACTCGATAGTTTGGTATTTTCACTGTCCACACTCTGTAGTCTGGTATTTACACCATCCACACTCTTTAGTTTGGTATTTACATTTTCCACACTCTGTAGTCTGGTATTTACACCATCCACAATCTGTAGTTTGGTACTTACACTGTCCACACTCTGTAGTCTGGTATTTACACAGTCCACACTCTGTAGTCTCGTATTTACACTGTCCACACCCTGTAGTCTGTTATTTCCACTGCCCACACTCTGTAGTCTGTTATTTACACTGTCCACACTCTGTAGGCTGGTATTTACACTGTCCACACTGTGTAGTTTGGTATTTACATGGTCCACACTTTGTAGTCTGGTATTTACACGGTCCACACTCTGTAGTCTGTTATTTACACTGTGCACCCTCTGCAGTCTGGTATTTAGAATATCCACACTCTGTAGTTTGGTATTTACACTGTCCACACTCTGTAGTCTGGTATTTACACTGTCCACACTCTGAAGTCTGGTATTTATATTGTCCACGCTCTGTGGTATGGTATTTACACTGTGCACATATGTGGTCTGGTATGTACACTGTCCATATTGTTTAGTCCATTATTTACACTGCCCACATTCTGTAGTCTGGTATTTGCACTGTCCACGCTCCGTAGTCTGGTATTCACACATTCCACATTCTGTCGTCTGGTGTTTGCACTGGCCACATTCTCTAGTTTATTACTGAAATTGTCCAAACTCTTCAGTCTGTTATTTACACTGTACACTTTCAGTACCAAGATATTTACAATGTTCACACTCTGTAGTCTCGTATTTACACTGTCCACATCTGTTATCTCGTATTTACACTGTCCACACCCTGTACTCTGGTATTTCCACTGTCTACGCTCTGTAGTCTGGTTTTTACACTTTCCACAGTGTGTAGTCTGGTATTTACACTGTCCACACTCTGTAGTCTGGTATTTACACTGTCCACATTCTTTAGTCTACTATTTAAACTGTCCACGCTCTGTAGTTTGGTATTTATACTGCCCACACTCTGTCATCTGGTATTTACACTGCCCACACTCTGTAGTCTGTTATTTACACTGTGCACCCTCTGCAGTCTGGTATTTAGAATATCCACACTCTGTAGTTTGGTATTTACACTGTCCACACTCTGTAGTCTGGTATTTATATTGTCCACGCTCTGTGGTATGGTATTTACACTGTGCACATATGTGGTCTGGTATGTACACTGTCCATATTGTTTAGTCCACTATTTACACTGCCCACATTCTGTAGTCTGGTATTTGCACTGTCCACGCTCCGTAGTCTGGTATTCACACATTCCACATTCTGTCGTCTGGTGTTTGCACTGGCCACATTCTCTAGTTTATTACTGAAATTGTCCAAACTCTTTAGTCTGGTATTTACACTGTCCACATTCGGTACCTTGTTATTTACGATTTTCACACTCTGTAGTCTCGTATTTACACTGTCCACACTCTGTAGTCTCGTATTTATACTGTCCACACCCTGAACTCTGGTATTTCCACTGTCTACACTCTGTAGTCTGGTTTTTACACTTTCCACAGTGTGTAGTCTGGTATTTACACTGTCCACACTCTGTAGTCTGGTATTTACACAGTCCACACTCTGTAGTCTGGTATTTACACTGCCAAATTCTGTAGCCTGGTATTTGCACTGTCCACACTATGTCGTCTGGTATTTACACTTTCCACACTCTGTAGTCTCGTATTTTCACTGTCCACACACTGTAGTCTGGTATTTATACTGTCCACATTCTTTAGTCTACTTTTTAAACCGTACACACTCTCTAATTTGGTTTTTATACTGCCCACACTCTGTCATCTGGTATTTACACTGCTCACACTCTGTAGTCTGGTATTTACACTGCCCACACTCCGTAGTTTGGTATTTACACTGCCCACACTCTGATGTTTCGTATTTAAACTGTTCACACTCTGTAGTCTGGTATTTACAATATCCACACACTGTAGTCTGGTATTTATACTGTCTACACTCTGTAGTTTGGTAGTTACACTGTCCACATCCTGTAGACTGGTATTTTCACTGTCCACACCATGTAGTCTGGTATTTACACTGCCAAACCCTGTAGTCTGGTGTTTACACTGTCCACACTCTGTCATCTGGTATTTACACTGTCCACACTCTGTATTCTGGTATTTACACTGTCCACAAGTGGTAGTCTGGTATTTACACTGTCAAACACTCCGGAGTTTGGTATTTATACTGTGCACACTCTGGAGTCTGGTATTTACATTGTCCACATTCTGTAGTCTCGTTTTTGCACTGTCCGTGCTCCGTAGTCTGGTATTCACACAGTCCACATTCTGTCGTCTGGTTTTTACACTGCCCACATTTATTGTTGACATTTTTCAAACACTTGAGTTTGGTATTTACACTGTCCACATTCTGTACTTTGGTATTTACAATGTCCACACTCTGTCTTCTGGTATTTGCACTGTCCAGAAACCGTCGTCTGGTAATTCCACTGTCCAAACTCTGTAGTCAGGTTTTTACACTGTCCAAAGTCTGTAGTCTGGTATTTACACTGTCCACACTCTGTAGTCTGGTACTTACACCATCCAAACTCTTTAGTTTGGTATTTACACTGTCCACACTCTGTAGTCTGGTATTTACACTGCCCACAATCTGTAGTCTGGCATTTACCAGTGCACACTCTGTAGTCTGGTATTTACACTGCCAAACTCTGTAGTCTGGTATTTACACTGTCCACACTATGTCGTCTGCTATTTACACTGTCCACACTCTGCAGTCTGGTATTTTCACTGTCCACACACTGTAGTTTGGTATTTACACTGTCCACACTCTGTACTCTGGGATTTACAATCTCCACGCTCTGTAGTCTGGTATTTTCACTGTCCACACTCTGGTGTCTGGTGTTTACGCTGTCCAAACTCTGTGGTCAGCTATTTACATAGTGCACCCTCTGTAATCTCGTATTCACACTATCCACACTCGATAGTTTGGTATTTTCACTGTCCACACTCTGTAGTCTGGTATTTACACCATCCACACTCTTTAGTTTGGTATTTACACTTTCCACACTCTGTAGTCTGGTATTTACACCATCCACAATCTGTAGTTTGGTACTTACACTGTCCACACTCTGTAGTCTGGTATTTACACAGTCCACACTCTGTAGTCTCGTATTTACACTGTCCACACCCTGTAGTCTGTTATTTCCACTGCCCACACTCTGTAGTCTGTTATTTACACTGTCCACACTCTGCAGGCTGGTATTTACACTGTCCACACTGTGTAGTTTGGTATTTACATGGTCCACACTTTGTAGTCTGGTATTTACACGGTCCACACTCTGTAGTCTGTTATTTACACTCTGCACCCTCTGCAGTTTGGTATTTAGAATATCCACACTCTGTAGTTTGGTATTTACACTGTCCACACTCTGTAGTCTGGTATTTACACTGTCCACACTCTGAAGTCTGGTATTTATATTGTCCACGCTCTGTGGTATGGTATTTACACTGTGCACATATGTGGTCTGGTATGTACACTGTCCATATTGTTTAGTCCACTATTTACACTGCCCACATTCTGTAGTCTGGTATTTGCACTGTCCACGCTCCGTAGTCTGGTATTCACACATTCCACATTCTGTCGTCTGGTGTTTGCACTGGCCACATTCTCTAGTTTATTACTGAAATTGTCCAAACTCTTTAGTCTGGTATTTACACTGTCCACATTCGGTACCTTGATATTTACGATTTTCACACTCTGTAGTCTCGTATTTACACTGTCCACACTCTGTAGTCTCGTATTTACACTGTCCACACCCTGAACTCTGGTATTTCCACTGTCTACACTCTGTAGTCTGGTTTTTACACTTTCCACAGTGTGTAGTCTGGTATTTACACTGTCCACACTCTGTAGTCTGGTATTTACACAGTCCACACTCTGTAGTCTGGTATTTACACTGCCAAATTCTGTATCCTGGTATTTGCACTGTCCACACTATGTCGTCTGGTATTTACACTTTCCACACTCTGTAGTCTCGTATTTTCACTGTCCACACACTGTAGTCTGGTATTTACACTGTCCACATTCTTTAGTCTACTTTTTAAACCGTACACACTCTCTAATTTGGTTTTTATACTGCCCACACTCTGTCATCTGGTATTTACACTGCCCACACTCTGTAGTCTGGTATTTACACTGCCCACACTCCGTAGTTTGGTATTTACACTGCCCACACTCTGATGTTTCGTATTTAAACTGTTCACACTCTGTAGTCTGGTATTTACAATATCCACACACTGTAGTCTGGTATTTATACTGTCTACACTCTGTAGTTTGGTAGTTACACTGTCCACATCCTGTAGACTGGTATTTTCACTGTCCACACCATGTAGTCTGGTATTTACACTGCCAAACCCTGTAGTCTGGTGTTTACACTGTCCAGACTATGTAGTCTGGTATTTACACTGTCCACACTCTGTCATCTGGTATTTACACTGTCCACAATCTGTAGTCTGGTATTTACACTGTCCACAAGTGGTAGCCTGGTATTTACACTGTCAAACACTCCGGAGTTTGGTATTTACACCATCCACACTCTGTGGTCTGTTATTTACAGTGTCCACAGTCGGGAGTCTGGTATTTACACTGTCCACACTCTGTATTCTGGTATTTACATTGTCCACATTCTGTAGCCTGGGATTTACACTGTCCACACTCTGAAGTCTGGTATTTACACTGTTCACACTCTGTAGTCTGGTATTTACAATATCCACACACTGTAGTCTGGTATTTATACTGTCTACACTCTGTAGTTTGGTAGTTACACTGTCCACATCCTGTAGACTGGTATTTTCACTGTCCACACCATGTAGTCTGGTATTTACACTGCCAAACCCTGTAGTCTGGTGTTTACACTGTCCAGACTATGTAGTCTGGTATTTACACTGTCCACACTCTGTCATCTGGTATTTACACTGTCCACAATCTGTAGTCTGGTATTTACACTGTCCACAAGTGGTAGCCTGGTATTTACACTGTCAAACACTCCGGAGTTTGGTATTTACACCATCCACACTCTGTGGTCTGTTATTTACAGTGTCCACAGTCGGGAGTCTGGTATTTACACTGTCCACACTCTGTATTCTGGTATTTACATTGTCCACATTCTGTAGCCTGGGATTTACACTGTCCACACTCTGAAGTCTGGTATTTACACTGTTCACACTCTGTAGTCTGGTATTTACAATATCCACACACTGTAGTCTGGTATTTATACTGTCTACACTCTGTAGTTTGGTAGTTACACTGTCCACATCCTGTAGACTGGTATTTTCACTGTCCACACCATGTAGTCTGGTATTTACACTGCCAAACCCTGTAGTCTGGTGTTTACACTGTCCAGACTATGTAGTCTGGTATTTACACTGTCCACACTCTGTATTCTGGTATTTACATTGTCCACATTCTGTAGCCTGGGATTTACACTGTCCACACTCTGAAGTCTGGTATTTACACTGTCCACACTCTGCAGTCTGGTATTTACACTGTGCACCCTCTTTTTTGCACTGTCCGCGCTCCGTAGTCTGGTATTCATACAGTCCACATTCTGTCGTCTGGTTTTTACACTGCCCACATTCTCAAATTTATTGTTGACATTGTTCAAACTCTTGAGTTTGGTATTTACACTGTCCACATTCTGTACTTTGGTATTTACAATGTCCACACTCTGTAGTCTGGTATTTACACTGCCCACAATCTGTAGTCTGGCATTTACCAGTGCACACTCTGTAGGCTGGTATTTACACTGCCAAACTCTGTATTCTGGTATTTACACTGTCCACACTATGTCGTCTGCTATTTACACTGTCCACACTCTGCAGTCTGGTATTTTCACTGTCCACACACTGTAGTTTGGTATTTACACTGTCCACACTCTGTACTCTGGGATTTACAATCTCCACGCTCTGTAGTCTGGTATTTTCACTGTCCACACTCTGGTGTCTGGTGTTTACGCTGTCCAAACTCTGTGGTCAGCTATTTACATAGTGCACCCTCTGTAATCTCGTATTCACACTATCCACACTCGATAGTTTGGTATTTTCACTGTCCACACTCTGTAGTCTGGTATTTACACCATCCACACTCTTTAGTTTGGTATTTACATTTTCCACACTCTGTAGTCTGGTATTTACACCATCCACAATCTGTAGTTTGGTACTTACACTGTCCACACTCTGTAGTCTGGTATTTACACAGTCCACACTCTGTAGTCTCGTATTTACACTGTCCACACCCTGTAGTCTGTTATTTCCACTGCCCACACTCTGTAGTCTGTTATTTACACTGTCCACACTCTGTAGGCTGGTATTTACACTGTCCACACTGTGTAGTTTGGTATTTACATGGTCCACACTTTGTAGTCTGGTATTTACACGGTCCACACTCTGTAGTCTGTTATTTACACTGTGCACCCTCTGCAGTCTGGTATTTAGAATATCCACACTCTGTAGTTTGGTATTTACACTGTCCACACTCTGTAGTCTGGTATTTACACTGTCCACACTCTGAAGTCTGGTATTTATATTGTCCACGCTCTGTGGTATGGTATTTACACTGTGCACATATGTGGTCTGGTATGTACACTGTCCATATTGTTTAGTCCATTATTTACACTGCCCACATTCTGTAGTCTGGTATTTGCACTGTCCACGCTCCGTAGTCTGGTATTCACACATTCCACATTCTGTCGTCTGGTGTTTGCACTGGCCACATTCTCTAGTTTATTACTGAAATTGTCCAAACTCTTCAGTCTGTTATTTACACTGTACACTTTCAGTACCAAGATATTTACAATGTTCACACTCTGTAGTCTCGTATTTACACTGTCCACATCTGTTATCTCGTATTTACACTGTCCACACCCTGTACTCTGGTATTTCCACTGTCTACGCTCTGTAGTCTGGTTTTTACACTTTCCACAGTGTGTAGTCTGGTATTTACACTGTCCACACTCTGTAGTCTGGTATTTACACTGTCCACATTCTTTAGTCTACTATTTAAACTGTCCACGCTCTGTAGTTTGGTATTTATACTGCCCACACTCTGTCATCTGGTATTTACACTGCCCACACTCTGTAGTCTGTTATTTACACTGTGCACCCTCTGCAGTCTGGTATTTAGAATATCCACACTCTGTAGTTTGGTATTTACACTGTCCACACTCTGTAGTCTGGTATTTATATTGTCCACGCTCTGTGGTATGGTATTTACACTGTGCACATATGTGGTCTGGTATGTACACTGTCCATATTGTTTAGTCCACTATTTACACTGCCCACATTCTGTAGTCTGGTATTTGCACTGTCCACGCTCCGTAGTCTGGTATTCACACATTCCACATTCTGTCGTCTGGTGTTTGCACTGGCCACATTCTCTAGTTTATTACTGAAATTGTCCAAACTCTTTAGTCTGGTATTTACACTGTCCACATTCGGTACCTTGTTATTTACGATTTTCACACTCTGTAGTCTCGTATTTACACTGTCCACACTCTGTAGTCTCGTATTTATACTGTCCACACCCTGAACTCTGGTATTTCCACTGTCTACACTCTGTAGTCTGGTTTTTACACTTTCCACAGTGTGTAGTCTGGTATTTACACTGTCCACACTCTGTAGTCTGGTATTTACACAGTCCACACTCTGTAGTCTGGTATTTACACTGCCAAATTCTGTAGCCTGGTATTTGCACTGTCCACACTATGTCGTCTGGTATTTACACTTTCCACACTCTGTAGTCTCGTATTTTCACTGTCCACACACTGTAGTCTGGTATTTATACTGTCCACATTCTTTAGTCTACTTTTTAAACCGTACACACTCTCTAATTTGGTTTTTATACTGCCCACACTCTGTCATCTGGTATTTACACTGCTCACACTCTGTAGTCTGGTATTTACACTGCCCACACTCCGTAGTTTGGTATTTACACTGCCCACACTCTGATGTTTCGTATTTAAACTGTTCACACTCTGTAGTCTGGTATTTACAATATCCACACACTGTAGTCTGGTATTTATACTGTCTACACTCTGTAGTTTGGTAGTTACACTGTCCACATCCTGTAGACTGGTATTTTCACTGTCCACACCATGTAGTCTGGTATTTACACTGCCAAACCCTGTAGTCTGGTGTTTACACTGTCCACACTCTGTCATCTGGTATTTACACTGTCCACACTCTGTATTCTGGTATTTACACTGTCCACAAGTGGTAGTCTGGTATTTACACTGTCAAACACTCCGGAGTTTGGTATTTATACTGTGCACACTCTGGAGTCTGGTATTTACATTGTCCACATTCTGTAGTCTCGTTTTTGCACTGTCCGTGCTCCGTAGTCTGGTATTCACACAGTCCACATTCTGTCGTCTGGTTTTTACACTGCCCACATTTATTGTTGACATTTTTCAAACACTTGAGTTTGGTATTTACACTGTCCACATTCTGTACTTTGGTATTTACAATGTCCACACTCTGTCTTCTGGTATTTGCACTGTCCAGAAACCGTCGTCTGGTAATTCCACTGTCCAAACTCTGTAGTCAGGTTTTTACACTGTCCAAAGTCTGTAGTCTGGTATTTACACTGTCCACACTCTGTAGTCTGGTACTTACACCATCCAAACTCTTTAGTTTGGTATTTACACTGTCCACACTCTGTAGTCTGGTATTTACACTGCCCACAATCTGTAGTCTGGCATTTACCAGTGCACACTCTGTAGTCTGGTATTTACACTGCCAAACTCTGTAGTCTGGTATTTACACTGTCCACACTATGTCGTCTGCTATTTACACTGTCCACACTCTGCAGTCTGGTATTTTCACTGTCCACACACTGTAGTTTGGTATTTACACTGTCCACACTCTGTACTCTGGGATTTACAATCTCCACGCTCTGTAGTCTGGTATTTTCACTGTCCACACTCTGGTGTCTGGTGTTTACGCTGTCCAAACTCTGTGGTCAGCTATTTACATAGTGCACCCTCTGTAATCTCGTATTCACACTATCCACACTCGATAGTTTGGTATTTTCACTGTCCACACTCTGTAGTCTGGTATTTACACCATCCACACTCTTTAGTTTGGTATTTACACTTTCCACACTCTGTAGTCTGGTATTTACACCATCCACAATCTGTAGTTTGGTACTTACACTGTCCACACTCTGTAGTCTGGTATTTACACAGTCCACACTCTGTAGTCTCGTATTTACACTGTCCACACCCTGTAGTCTGTTATTTCCACTGCCCACACTCTGTAGTCTGTTATTTACACTGTCCACACTCTGCAGGCTGGTATTTACACTGTCCACACTGTGTAGTTTGGTATTTACATGGTCCACACTTTGTAGTCTGGTATTTACACGGTCCACACTCTGTAGTCTGTTATTTACACTCTGCACCCTCTGCAGTTTGGTATTTAGAATATCCACACTCTGTAGTTTGGTATTTACACTGTCCACACTCTGTAGTCTGGTATTTACACTGTCCACACTCTGAAGTCTGGTATTTATATTGTCCACGCTCTGTGGTATGGTATTTACACTGTGCACATATGTGGTCTGGTATGTACACTGTCCATATTGTTTAGTCCACTATTTACACTGCCCACATTCTGTAGTCTGGTATTTGCACTGTCCACGCTCCGTAGTCTGGTATTCACACATTCCACATTCTGTCGTCTGGTGTTTGCACTGGCCACATTCTCTAGTTTATTACTGAAATTGTCCAAACTCTTTAGTCTGGTATTTACACTGTCCACATTCGGTACCTTGATATTTACGATTTTCACACTCTGTAGTCTCGTATTTACACTGTCCACACTCTGTAGTCTCGTATTTACACTGTCCACACCCTGAACTCTGGTATTTCCACTGTCTACACTCTGTAGTCTGGTTTTTACACTTTCCACAGTGTGTAGTCTGGTATTTACACTGTCCACACTCTGTAGTCTGGTATTTACACAGTCCACACTCTGTAGTCTGGTATTTACACTGCCAAATTCTGTATCCTGGTATTTGCACTGTCCACACTATGTCGTCTGGTATTTACACTTTCCACACTCTGTAGTCTCGTATTTTCACTGTCCACACACTGTAGTCTGGTATTTACACTGTCCACATTCTTTAGTCTACTTTTTAAACCGTACACACTCTCTAATTTGGTTTTTATACTGCCCACACTCTGTCATCTGGTATTTACACTGCCCACACTCTGTAGTCTGGTATTTACACTGCCCACACTCCGTAGTTTGGTATTTACACTGCCCACACTCTGATGTTTCGTATTTAAACTGTTCACACTCTGTAGTCTGGTATTTACAATATCCACACACTGTAGTCTGGTATTTATACTGTCTACACTCTGTAGTTTGGTAGTTACACTGTCCACATCCTGTAGACTGGTATTTTCACTGTCCACACCATGTAGTCTGGTATTTACACTGCCAAACCCTGTAGTCTGGTGTTTACACTGTCCAGACTATGTAGTCTGGTATTTACACTGTCCACACTCTGTCATCTGGTATTTACACTGTCCACAATCTGTAGTCTGGTATTTACACTGTCCACAAGTGGTAGCCTGGTATTTACACTGTCAAACACTCCGGAGTTTGGTATTTACACCATCCACACTCTGTGGTCTGTTATTTACAGTGTCCACAGTCGGGAGTCTGGTATTTACACTGTCCACACTCTGTATTCTGGTATTTACATTGTCCACATTCTGTAGCCTGGGATTTACACTGTCCACACTCTGAAGTCTGGTATTTACACTGTTCACACTCTGTAGTCTGGTATTTACAATATCCACACACTGTAGTCTGGTATTTATACTGTCTACACTCTGTAGTTTGGTAGTTACACTGTCCACATCCTGTAGACTGGTATTTTCACTGTCCACACCATGTAGTCTGGTATTTACACTGCCAAACCCTGTAGTCTGGTGTTTACACTGTCCAGACTATGTAGTCTGGTATTTACACTGTCCACACTCTGTCATCTGGTATTTACACTGTCCACAATCTGTAGTCTGGTATTTACACTGTCCACAAGTGGTAGCCTGGTATTTACACTGTCAAACACTCCGGAGTTTGGTATTTACACCATCCACACTCTGTGGTCTGTTATTTACAGTGTCCACAGTCGGGAGTCTGGTATTTACACTGTCCACACTCTGTATTCTGGTATTTACATTGTCCACATTCTGTAGCCTGGGATTTACACTGTCCACACTCTGAAGTCTGGTATTTACACTGTTCACACTCTGTAGTCTGGTATTTACAATATCCACACACTGTAGTCTGGTATTTATACTGTCTACACTCTGTAGTTTGGTAGTTACACTGTCCACATCCTGTAGACTGGTATTTTCACTGTCCACACCATGTAGTCTGGTATTTACACTGCCAAACCCTGTAGTCTGGTGTTTACACTGTCCAGACTATGTAGTCTGGTATTTACACTGTCCACACTCTGTCATCTGGTATTTACACTGTCCACAATCTGTAGTCTGGTATTTACACTGTCCACAAGTGGTAGCCTGGTATTTACACTGTCAAACACTCCGGAGTTTGGTATTTACACCATCCACACTCTGTGGTCTGTTATTTACAGTGTCCACAGTCGGGAGTCTGGTATTTACACTGTCCACACTCTGTATTCTGGTATTTACATTGTCCACATTCTGTAGCCTGAGATTTACACTGTCCACACTCTGAAGTCTGGTATTTACACTGTCCACACTCTGCAGTCTGGTATTTACACTATGCACCCTCTGGAGCCTGGTTTTTACACTGTCCACATTCTGTAGTCTCGTTTTTGCACTGTCCGCGCTCCGTAGTCTTGTATTCATACAGTCCACATTCTGTCGTCTGGTTTTTACACTGCCCACATTCTCAAATTTATTGTTGACATTGTTCAAACTCTTGAGTTTGGTATTTACACTGTCCACATTCTGTACTTTGGTATTTACAATGTCCACACTCTGTAGTCTGGTATTTACACTGCCCACAATCTGTAGTCTGGCATTTACCAGTGCACACTCTGTAGTCTGGTATTTACACTGCCAAACTCTGTAGTCTGGTATTTACACTGTCCACACACTGTAGTTTGGTATTTACACTGTCCACACTCTGTACTCTGGGATTTACAATCTCCACGCTCTGTAGTCTGGTATTTTCACTGTGCACACTCTGGTGTCTGGTGTTGACGCTGTCCAAACTCTGTGGTCAGCTATTTACATAGTGCACCCTCTGTAATCTCGTATTCACACTATCCACACTCGATAGTTTGGTATTTTCACTGTCCACACTCTGTAGTCTGGTATTTACACCATCCACACTCTTTAGTTTGGTATTTACATTTTCCACACTCTGTAGTCTGGTATTTACACCATCCACAATCTGTAGTTTGGTACTTACACTGTCCACACTCTGTAGTCTGGTATTTACACAGTCCACACTCTGTAGTCTCGTATTTACACTGTCCACACCCTGTAGTCTGTTATTTCCACTGCCCACACTCTGTAGTCTGTTATTTACACTGTCCACACTCTGTAGGCTGGTATTTACACTGTCCACACTGTGTAGTTTGGTATTTACATGGTCCACACTTTGTAGTCTGGTATTTACACGGTCCACACTCTGTAGTCTGTTATTTACACTGTGCACCCTCTGCAGTCTGGTATTTAGAATATCCACACTCTGTAGTTTGGTATTTACACTGTCCACACTCTGTAGTCTGGTATTTACACTGTCCACACTCTGAAGTCTGGTATTTATATTGTCCACGCTCTGTGGTATGGTATTTACACTGTGCACATATGTGGTCTGGTATGTACACTGTCCATATTGTTTAGTCCACTATTTACACTGCCCACATTCTGTAGTCTGGTATTCACACATTCCACATTCTGTCGTCTGGTGTTTGTACTGGCCACATTCTCTAGTTTATTACTGAAATTGTCCAAACTCTTTAGTCTGGTATTTACACTGTACACTTTCAGTACCTAGATATTTACAATGTGCACACTCTGTAGTCTCGTATTTACACTGACCACATCTGTTATCTCGTATTTACACTGTCCACTCCCTGTACTCTGGTATTTCCACTGTCTACGCTCTGTAGTCTGGTTTTTACACTTTCCACAGTGTGTAGTCTGGTATTTACACTGTCCACACTCTGTAGTCTGGTATTTACACTGTCCACATTCTTTAGTCTACTATTTAAACCGTCCACGCTCTGTAGTTTGGTAGTTATACTGCCCACACTCTGTCATCTGGTATTTACACTGCCCACACTCTGTAGTCTGTTATTTACACTGTGCACCCTCTGCAGTCTGGTATTTAGAATATCCACACTCTGTAGTTTGGTATTTACACTGTCCACACTCTGTCATCTGGTATTTACACTGTCCACAATCTGTAGTCTGGTATTTACACTGTCCACAAGTGGTAGCCTGGTATTTACACTGTCAAACACTCCGGAGTTTGGTATTTACACCATCCACACTCTGTGGTCTGTTATTTACAGTGTCCACAGTCGGGAGTCTGGTATTTACACTGTCCACACTCTGTATTCTGGTATTTACATTGTCCACATTCTGTAGCCTGGGATTTACACTGTCCACACTCTGAAGTCTGGTATTTACAATGTCCACACTCTGCAGTCTGGTATTTACACTATGCACCCTCTGGAGCCTGGTTTTTACACTGTCCACATTCTGTAGTCTCGTTTTTGCACTGTCCGCGCTCCGTAGTCTTGTATTCATACAGTCCACATTCTGTCGTCTGGTTTTTACACTGCCCACATTCTCAAATTTATTGTTGACATTGTTCAAACTCTTGAGTTTGGTATTTACACTGTCCACATTCTGTACTTTGGTATTTACAATGTCCACACTCTGTAGTCTGGTATTTACACTGCCCACAATCTGTAGTCTGGCATTTACCAGTGCACACTCTGTAGTCTGGTATTTACACTGCCAAACTCTGTAGTCTGGTATTTACACTGTCCACACACTGTAGTTTGGTATTTACACTGTCCACACTCTGTACTCTGGGATTTACAATCTCCACGCTCTGTAGTCTGGTATTTTCACTGTGCACACTCTGGTGTCTGGTGTTGACGCTGTCCAAACTCTGTGGTCAGCTATTTACATAGTGCACCCTCTGTAATCTCGTATTCACACTATCCACACTCGATAGTTTGGTATTTTCACTGTCCACACTCTGTAGTCTGGTATTTACACCATCCACACTCTTTAGTTTGGTATTTACATTTTCCACACTCTGTAGTCTGGTATTTACACCATCCACAATCTGTAGTTTGGTACTTACACTGTCCACACTCTGTAGTCTGGTATTTACACAGTCCACACTCTGTAGTCTCGTATTTACACTGTCCACACCCTGTAGTCTGTTATTTCCACTGCCCACACTCTGTAGTCTGTTATTTACACTGTCCACACTCTGTAGGCTGGTATTTACACTGTCCACACTGTGTAGTTTGGTATTTACATGGTCCACACTTTGTAGTCTGGTATTTACACGGTCCACACTCTGTAGTCTGTTATTTACACTGTGCACCCTCTGCAGTCTGGTATTTAGAATATCCACACTCTGTAGTTTGGTATTTACACTGTCCACACTCTGTAGTCTGGTATTTACACTGTCCACACTCTGAAGTCTGGTATTTATATTGTCCACGCTCTGTGGTATGGTATTTACACTGTGCACATATGTGGTCTGGTATGTACACTGTCCATATTGTTTAGTCCACTATTTACACTGCCCACATTCTGTAGTCTGGTATTCACACATTCCACATTCTGTCGTCTGGTGTTTGTACTGGCCACATTCTCTAGTTTATTACTGAAATTGTCCAAACTCTTTAGTCTGGTATTTACACTGTACACTTTCAGTACCTAGATATTTACAATGTGCACACTCTGTAGTCTCGTATTTACACTGACCACATCTGTTATCTCGTATTTACACTGTCCACTCCCTGTACTCTGGTATTTCCACTGTCTACGCTCTGTAGTCTGGTTTTTACACTTTCCACAGTGTGTAGTCTGGTATTTACACTGTCCACACTCTGTAGTCTGGTATTTACACTGTCCACATTCTTTAGTCTACTATTTAAACCGTCCACGCTCTGTAGTTTGGTAGTTATACTGCCCACACTCTGTCATCTGGTATTTACACTGCCCACACTCTGTAGTCTGTTATTTACACTGTGCACCCTCTGCAGTCTGGTATTTAGAATATCCACACTCTGTAGTTTGGTATTTACACTGTCCACACTCTGTAGTCTGGTATTTACACTGTCCACACTCTGAAGTCTGGTATTTATATTGTCCACGCTCTGTGATATGGTATTTACACTGTGCACAAATGTGGTCTGGTATGTACACTGTCCATATTGTTTAGTCCACTATTTACACTGCCCACATTCTGTAGTCTGGTATTTGCACTGTCCACGCTCCGTAGTCTGGTATTCACACATTCCACATTCTGTCGTCTGGTGTTTGCACTGGCCACATTCTCTAGTTTATTACTGAAATTGTCCAAACTCTTTAGTCTGGTATTTACACTGTCCACATTCGGTACCTTGATATTTACGATTTTCACACTCTGTAGTCTCGTATTTACACTGTCCACACTCTGTAGTCTCGTATTTACACTGTCCACACCCTGAACTCTGGTATTTCCACTGTCTACACTCTGTAGTCTGGTTTTTACACTTTCCACAGTGTGTAGTCTGGTATTTACACTGTCCACACTCTGTAGTCTGGTATTTACACAGTCCACACTCTGTAGTCTGGTATTTACACTGCCAAATTCTGTATCCTGGTATTTGCACTGTCCACACTATGTCGTCTGGTATTTACACTTTCCACACTCTGTAGTCTCGTATTTTCACTGTCCACACACTGTAGTCTGGTATTTACACTGTCCACATTCTTTAGTCTACTTTTTAAACCGTACACACTCTCTAATTTGGTTTTTATACTGCCCACACTCTGTCATCTGGTATTTACACTGCCCACACTCTGTAGTCTGGTATTTACACTGCCCACACTCCGTAGTTTGGTATTTACACTGCCCACACTCTGATGTTTCGTATTTAAACTGTTCACACTCTGTAGTCTGGTATTTACAATATCCACACACTGTAGTCTGGTATTTATACTGTCTACACTCTGTAGTTTGGTAGTTACACTGTCCACATCCTGTAGACTGGTATTTTCACTGTCCACACCATGTAGTCTGGTATTTACACTGCCAAACCCTGTAGTCTGGTGTTTACACTGTCCAGACTATGTAGTCTGGTATTTACACTGTCCACACTCTGTCATCTGGTATTTACACTGTCCACAATCTGTAGTCTGGTATTTACACTGTCCACAAGTGGTAGCCTGGTATTTACACTGTCAAACACTCCGGAGTTTGGTATTTACACCATCCACACTCTGTGGTCTGTTATTTACAGTGTCCACAGTCGGGAGTCTGGTATTTACACTGTCCACACTCTGTATTCTGGTATTTACATTGTCCACATTCTGTAGCCTGGGATTTACACTGTCCACACTCTGAAGTCTGGTATTTACACTGTTCACACTCTGTAGTCTGGTATTTACAATATCCACACACTGTAGTCTGGTATTTATACTGTCTACACTCTGTAGTTTGGTAGTTACACTGTCCACATCCTGTAGACTGGTATTTTCACTGTCCACACCATGTAGTCTGGTATTTACACTGCCAAACCCTGTAGTCTGGTGTTTACACTGTCCAGACTATGTAGTCTGGTATTTACACTGTCCACACTCTGTCATCTGGTATTTACACTGTCCACAATCTGTAGTCTGGTATTTACACTGTCCACAAGTGGTAGCCTGGTATTTACACTGTCAAACACTCCGGAGTTTGGTATTTACACCATCCACACTCTGTGGTCTGTTATTTACAGTGTCCACAGTCGGGAGTCTGGTATTTACACTGTCCACACTCTGTATTCTGGTATTTACATTGTCCACATTCTGTAGCCTGAGATTTACACTGTCCACACTCTGAAGTCTGGTATTTACACTGTCCACACTCTGCAGTCTGGTATTTACACTATGCACCCTCTGGAGCCTGGTTTTTACACTGTCCACATTCTGTAGTCTCGTTTTTGCACTGTCCGCGCTCCGTAGTCTTGTATTCATACAGTCCACATTCTGTCGTCTGGTTTTTACACTGCCCACATTCTCAAATTTATTGTTGACATTGTTCAAACTCTTGAGTTTGGTATTTACACTGTCCACATTCTGTACTTTGGTATTTACAATGTCCACACTCTGTAGTCTGGTATTTACACTGCCCACAATCTGTAGTCTGGCATTTACCAGTGCACACTCTGTAGTCTGGTATTTACACTGCCAAACTCTGTAGTCTGGTATTTACACTGTCCACACACTGTAGTTTGGTATTTACACTGTCCACACTCTGTACTCTGGGATTTACAATCTCCACGCTCTGTAGTCTGGTATTTTCACTGTGCACACTCTGGTGTCTGGTGTTGACGCTGTCCAAACTCTGTGGTCAGCTATTTACATAGTGCACCCTCTGTAATCTCGTATTCACACTATCCACACTCGATAGTTTGGTATTTTCACTGTCCACACTCTGTAGTCTGGTATTTACACCATCCACACTCTTTAGTTTGGTATTTACATTTTCCACACTCTGTAGTCTGGTATTTACACCATCCACAATCTGTAGTTTGGTACTTACACTGTCCACACTCTGTAGTCTGGTATTTACACAGTCCACACTCTGTAGTCTCGTATTTACACTGTCCACACCCTGTAGTCTGTTATTTCCACTGCCCACACTCTGTAGTCTGTTATTTACACTGTCCACACTCTGTAGGCTGGTATTTACACTGTCCACACTGTGTAGTTTGGTATTTACATGGTCCACACTTTGTAGTCTGGTATTTACACGGTCCACACTCTGTAGTCTGTTATTTACACTGTGCACCCTCTGCAGTCTGGTATTTAGAATATCCACACTCTGTAGTTTGGTATTTACACTGTCCACACTCTGTAGTCTGGTATTTACACTGTCCACACTCTGAAGTCTGGTATTTATATTGTCCACGCTCTGTGGTATGGTATTTACACTGTGCACATATGTGGTCTGGTATGTACACTGTCCATATTGTTTAGTCCACTATTTACACTGCCCACATTCTGTAGTCTGGTATTCACACATTCCACATTCTGTCGTCTGGTGTTTGTACTGGCCACATTCTCTAGTTTATTACTGAAATTGTCCAAACTCTTTAGTCTGGTATTTACACTGTACACTTTCAGTACCTAGATATTTACAATGTGCACACTCTGTAGTCTCGTATTTACACTGACCACATCTGTTATCTCGTATTTACACTGTCCACTCCCTGTACTCTGGTATTTCCACTGTCTACGCTCTGTAGTCTGGTTTTTACACTTTCCACAGTGTGTAGTCTGGTATTTACACTGTCCACACTCTGTAGTCTGGTATTTACACTGTCCACATTCTTTAGTCTACTATTTAAACCGTCCACGCTCTGTAGTTTGGTAGTTATACTGCCCACACTCTGTCATCTGGTATTTACACTGCCCACACTCTGTAGTCTGTTATTTACACTGTGCACCCTCTGCAGTCTGGTATTTAGAATATCCACACTCTGTAGTTTGGTATTTACACTGTCCACACTCTGTCATCTGGTATTTACACTGTCCACAATCTGTAGTCTGGTATTTACACTGTCCACAAGTGGTAGCCTGGTATTTACACTGTCAAACACTCCGGAGTTTGGTATTTACACCATCCACACTCTGTGGTCTGTTATTTACAGTGTCCACAGTCGGGAGTCTGGTATTTACACTGTCCACACTCTGTATTCTGGTATTTACATTGTCCACATTCTGTAGCCTGGGATTTACACTGTCCACACTCTGAAGTCTGGTATTTACACTGTCCACACTCTGCAGTCTGGTATTTACACTATGCACCCTCTGGAGCCTGGTTTTTACACTGTCCACATTCTGTAGTCTCGTTTTTGCACTGTCCGCGCTCCGTAGTCTTGTATTCATACAGTCCACATTCTGTCGTCTGGTTTTTACACTGCCCACATTCTCAAATTTATTGTTGACATTGTTCAAACTCTTGAGTTTGGTATTTACACTGTCCACATTCTGTACTTTGGTATTTACAATGTCCACACTCTGTAGTCTGGTATTTACACTGCCCACAATCTGTAGTCTGGCATTTACCAGTGCACACTCTGTAGTCTGGTATTTACACTGCCAAACTCTGTAGTCTGGTATTTACACTGTCCACACACTGTAGTTTGGTATTTACACTGTCCACACTCTGTACTCTGGGATTTACAATCTCCACGCTCTGTAGTCTGGTATTTTCACTGTGCACACTCTGGTGTCTGGTGTTGACGCTGTCCAAACTCTGTGGTCAGCTATTTACATAGTGCACCCTCTGTAATCTCGTATTCACACTATCCACACTCGATAGTTTGGTATTTTCACTGTCCACACTCTGTAGTCTGGTATTTACACCATCCACACTCTTTAGTTTGGTATTTACATTTTCCACACTCTGTAGTCTGGTATTTACACCATCCACAATCTGTAGTTTGGTACTTACACTGTCCACACTCTGTAGTCTGGTATTTACACAGTCCACACTCTGTAGTCTCGTATTTACACTGTCCACACCCTGTAGTCTGTTATTTCCACTGCCCACACTCTGTAGTCTGTTATTTACACTGTCCACACTCTGTAGGCTGGTATTTACACTGTCCACACTGTGTAGTTTGGTATTTACATGGTCCACACTTTGTAGTCTGGTATTTACACGGTCCACACTCTGTAGTCTGTTATTTACACTGTGCACCCTCTGCAGTCTGGTATTTAGAATATCCACACTCTGTAGTTTGGTATTTACACTGTCCACACTCTGTAGTCTGGTATTTACACTGTCCACACTCTGAAGTCTGGTATTTATATTGTCCACGCTCTGTGGTATGGTATTTACACTGTGCACATATGTGGTCTGGTATGTACACTGTCCATATTGTTTAGTCCACTATTTACACTGCCCACATTCTGTAGTCTGGTATTCACACATTCCACATTCTGTCGTCTGGTGTTTGTACTGGCCACATTCTCTAGTTTATTACTGAAATTGTCCAAACTCTTTAGTCTGGTATTTACACTGTACACTTTCAGTACCTAGATATTTACAATGTGCACACTCTGTAGTCTCGTATTTACACTGACCACATCTGTTATCTCGTATTTACACTGTCCACTCCCTGTACTCTGGTATTTCCACTGTCTACGCTCTGTAGTCTGGTTTTTACACTTTCCACAGTGTGTAGTCTGGTATTTACACTGTCCACACTCTGTAGTCTGGTATTTACACTGTCCACATTCTTTAGTCTACTATTTAAACCGTCCACGCTCTGTAGTTTGGTAGTTATACTGCCCACACTCTGTCATCTGGTATTTACACTGCCCACACTCTGTAGTCTGTTATTTACACTGTGCACCCTCTGCAGTCTGGTATTTAGAATATCCACACTCTGTAGTTTGGTATTTACACTGTCCACACTCTGTAGTCTGGTATTTACACTGTCCACACTCTGAAGTCTGGTATTTATATTGTCCACGCTCTGTGATATGGTATTTACACTGTGCACAAATGTGGTCTGGTATGTACACTGTCCATATTGTTTAGTCCACTATTTACACTGCCCACATTCTGTAGTCTGGTATTTGCACTGTCCACGCTCCGTAGTCTGGTATTCACACATTCCACATTCTGTCGTCTGGTGTTTGCACTGGCCACATTCTCTAGTTTATTACTGAAATTGTCCAAACTCTTTAGTCTGGTATTTACACTGTCCACATTTGGTACCTTGATATTTACGATTTTCACACTCTGTAGTCTCGTATTTACACTGTCCACACTCTGTAGTCTCGTATTTACACTGTCCACACCCTGAACTCTGGTATTTCCACTGTCTACACTCTGTAGTCTGGTTTTTACACTTTCCACAGTGTGTAGTCTGGTATTTACACTGTCCACACTCTGTAGTCTGGTATTTACACAGTCCACACTCTGTAGTCTGGTATTTACACTGCCAAATTCTGTAGCCTGGTATTTGCACTGTCCATACTATGTTGTCTGTTATTTACACTGTCCACACTCTGTAGTCTCGTATTTTCACTGTCCACACACTGTAGTCTGGTATTTACACTGTCCACATTCTTTAGTCTACTTTTTAAACCGTACACACTCTCTAATTTGGTTTTTATACTGCCCACACTCTGTCATCTGGTATTTGCACTGCCCACACTCTGTAGTTTGGTATTTACACTGCCCACACTCTGATGTTTCGTATTTAAACTGTTCACACTCTGTAGTCTGGTATTTACAATATCCACACACTGTAGTCTGGTATTTATACTGTCTACACTCTGTAGTTTGGTAGTTACACTGTCCACATCCTGTAGACTGGTATTTTCACTGTCCACACCATGTAGTCTGGTATTTACACTGCCAAACCCTGTAGTCTGGTGTTTACACTGTCCAGACTATGTAGTCTGGTATTTACACTGTCCACACTCTGTCATCTGGTATTTACACTGTCCAGACTCTGTAGTCTGGTATTTACACTGTCAAACACTCCGGAGTTTGGTATTTACACCATCCACACTCTGTGGTCTGTTATTTACAGTGTCCACAGTCTGGAGTCTGGTATTTACACTGTCTACACTCTGTATTCTGGTATTTACATTGTCCACATTCTGTAGCCTGGGATTTACACTGTCCACACTCTGAAGTCTGGTATTTACACTGTCCACACTCTGTAGTCTGCTATTTACACTGTGCACCCTCTGGAGTCTGGTTTTTACACTGTCCACATTCTGTAGTCTCGTTTTTGCACTGTCCGCGCTCCGTAGTCTGGTATTCATACAGTCCACATTCTGTCGTCTGGTTTTTACACTGCCCACATTCTCTAATTTATTGTTGACATTGTTCAAACTCTTGAGTTTGGTATTTACACTGTCCACATTCTGTACTTTGGTATTTACAATGTCCACACTCTGTAGTCTGGTATTTGCACTGTCCACACCCTGTAGTCTGGTATTACACTGTCAACATTCTGTAGTTTGGTGTTTACACTGTCCACATTCTGTAGTTTGGTATTAGCACTGTCCACACTCTGTCCTTTGGCATTTACACTATCCACACTCTGTAGTCTGGTATTTACACTTCCCACACTCTGTAGTCTGGTGCTTACACTGTCAACATTCTGTAATTTAGTATTTACACTGTCCATACCCAGTAGTCTGGTAATTCCACTGTCCAAACTCTGTAGTCAGGTTATTACACTATCCACCCTCTGTAGTTTGGTATTTACACCGTCCACAGACTGTAGTCTGGTATTTACACTGTCCACACTCTGTTGTCTGGTATTTACACTTCCCACACTCTGTAGTCTGGTACTTACTCTGTCAACATTCTGTAGTTTGGTGTTTACACTGTCCACATTCTTTAGTTTGGTATTAACACTGTCCACACTCTGTCGTCTGGCATTTACACTATCCACCATCTGTAGTCTGTTATTTGCACTGTGCACACCCTGTAGTTTGGTATTTACACTTTCCACACTCTGTACTCTGGTATTTACACCATCCACACTCTTTAGTTTGGTATTGACACTGTCCACACTCTGTAGTCTGGTATATACACTGCCCACACTCTGTAGTCTGGTATTTACACAGTGCACACTCTGTAGTCTGGTATTTACACTGCCAAACTCTGTTATCTGGTATTTACACTGTCCACACTATGTCGTCTGCTATTTACACTGTCCACACTGTGCAGTCTGGTATTTTCACTGTGCACAAACTGTAGTTTGGTATTTACACTGACCACATCTGCACTCTGGGATTTACAATCTCCACGCTCTGTAGTCTGGTATTTACACTGCCCACACTCTGTAGTCCTGTATTTACGCTCTCCACACTCTGTAGTCAATTATTTACACTGTGCGCCCTCTGTAGTCTGGTATATACACTGTTCACACTCTGTAGTCTGGTACTTGCACTGCCCACAATCTGAAGACTGGTATTTACATTGTCCACGCACTATAGTCTGGTATTTACACTGTGCACACTCTGTGGTCTGCTATTTACACTGTCCACACTCTGCAGTCTGGTATTTTCACTGTCCACACACTGTAGTTTGGTATTTACACTGTCCACACTCTGTACTCAGGGATTTACAATCTCCACGCTCTGTAGTCTGGTATTTTCACTGTCCACACTCTGGTGTCTGGTGTTTACGCTGTCCAAACTCTGTGGTCAGCTATTTACATAGTGCACCCTCTGTAATCTCGTATTCACACTATCCACACTCTTTAGTTTGGTATTTACACTTTCCAAACTCTGTAGTCTGGTATTTACACCATCCACACTCTGTAGTTTGGTACTTACACTTTCCACACTCTGTAGTCTGGTATTTACACTGTCCACACTCTGTAGTCTCGTATTTACACTGTCCACACCCTGTAGTCTGTTATTTCCACTGTCCACACTCTGTAGGCTGGTATTTACACTGTCCACACTGTGTAGTTTAGTATTTACACTGTCCACACTCTGTAGTCTGGTATTTACATGGTCCACACTCTGTAGTCTGTTATTTACATTGTGCACCGTCTGCAGTCTGGTATTTAGAATATCCACACTCTGTAGTTTGGTATTTACACTGTCCACACTCTGTAGTCTGGTATTTACACTGTCCATACCCTGAAGTCTGGTATTTATATTGTCCACGCTCTGTGGTATGGTATTTACACTGTGCACATATGTGGTCTGGTATGTACACTGTCCACATTGTTTAGTCCACTATTTACACTGCCCACATTCTGTAGTCTGGTATTTGCAATGTCCACGCTCCGTAGTCTGGTATTCACACATTCCACATTCTGTCGTCTGGTGTTTGCACTGGCCACATTCTCTAGTTTATTACTGAAATTGTCCAGACTCATTAGTCTGGTATTTACACTGTCCACATTCGGGACCTTGATATTTATGATTTTCACACTCTGCAGTCTCGTATTTACACTGTCCACACTCTGTAGTCTCGTATTTACACTGTCCACACCCTGAACTCTGGTATTTCCACTGTCTACACTCTGTAGTCTGGTTTTTACACTTTCCACAGTGTGTAGTCTGGTATTTACACTGTCCACACTCTGTAGTCTGGTATTTACACAGTCCACACTCTGTAGTCTGGTATTTACACTGCCAAATTCTGTAGCCTGGTATTTGCACTGTCCACACTATGTTGTCTGTTATTTACTCTGTCCACACTCTGTAGTCTGGTATTTTCACTGTCCACACACTGTAGTCTGGTATTTACACTGTCCACATTCTATAGTCTACTTTTTAAACCGTACACGCTCTCTAATTTGGTTTTTATACTGCCCACACTCTGTCATCTGGTATTTACACTGCCAAACCCTGTAGTCTGGTGTTTACACTGTCCAGACTATGTAGTCTGGTATTTACACTGTCCACACTCTGTCGTCTGGTATTTACACTGTCCACACTCTGTAGTCTGTTATTTACACTGTCCACAAGTGGTAGTCTGGTATTTACACTGTCAAACACTCCGTACTTTGGTATTTACACCATCCACACTCTGTGGTCTGTTATTTACAGTGTCCACAGTCTGGAGTCTGGTATTTACACTGTCCACATTCTGTAGCCTGGTATTTACACTGTCCACACTCTGAAGTCTGGTATTTACACTGTCCACACTCTGTAGTCTGGTATTTACACTGTGCACCCTCTGGAGTCTGGTTTTCACACTGTCCACATTCTGTAGTCTCGTTTTTGCACTGTCCGCGCTCCATAGTCTGGTATTCACACAGTCCACATTCTGTCGTCTGGTTTTTACACTGCCCACATTCTCTAATTTATTGTTGACATTGTTCAAACTCTTGAGTTTGGTATTTACACTGTCCACATTCTGTACTTTGGTATTTACAATGTCCACACTCTGTAGTCTGGTAAGTGCTCTGTCCACACCCTGTAGTCTGGTATTTCCACTATCCAAACTCTGTAGTCAGGTGTTTACACTGTCCAAAGTCTGTAGTCTGGTATTTACACTGTCCACACTCTGTAGTCTGGTATTTACACTGTCAACATTCTGTAGTTTGGTGTTTACACTGTCCACATTCTGTAGTTTGGTATTAACACTGTCCACACTCTGTCCTCTGGCATTTACACTATCCACACTCTGTAGTCTGGTATTTACACTTCCCACACTCTGTAGTCTGGTGCTTACACTGTCAACATTCTGTAATTTGGTATTTACACTGTCCACACCCAGTAGTCTGGTAATTCCACTGTCCAAACTCTGTAGTCAGGTTTTTACACTATCCACACTCTGTAGTTTGGTATTTGCACCGTCCACAGACTGTAGTCAGGTATTTACACTGTCCACACTCTGTTGTCTGGCATTTACACTATCCACAATCTGTAGTCTGGTATTTGCACTGTGCACACTCTGTAGTTTGGTATTTACACTTTCCACACTCTGTACTCTGGTATTTACACCATCCACACTCTTTAGTTTGGTATTTACACTGTCCACATTCTGTAGTCTGGTATATACACTGCCCACACTCTGTAGTCTGGTATTTACACAGTGCACACTCTGTAGTCTGGTATTTACACTGCCAAACTCTGTTATCTGGTATTTACACTGTCCACACTATGTCGTCTGCTATTTACACTGTCCACACTATGCAGTCTGGTATTTTCACTGTGCACAAACTGTAGTTTGGTATTTACACTGACCACGTCTGTACTCTGGGATTTACAATCTCCGCGCTCTGTGGTCTGGTATTTACACTGCCCACACTCTGTCGTCAGGTATTTACGCTCTCCACACTCTGTAGTCAATTATTTACACTGTGCGCCCTCTGGAGTCTGGTATAGACACTGTTCACACTCTGTAGTCAGGTACTTGCACTGCCCACAATCTGAAGACTGGTATTTACATTGTCCACGCACTATAGTCTGGTATTTACACTGTGCACACTCTGTGGTCTGTTATTTACACTGTCCACACTATATTGTTTGGTATTTACACTCTCCACATTCTGTTGTCCGGGATTTCCCCTCTCCACACTCTGTAGTCTGGTATTTACATTGTCCACGCTCTGTAGTCTGGTATTTGCACTGTCCACACCCTGTAGTCTGGTAATTCCACTGTCCAAACTCTGTAGTCAGGTTTTTACACTGTCCAAAGTCTGCAGTCTGGTACTTTCACTGTCCACACTCTGTAGTTTGGTATTTACACCGTCCACAGACTGTAGTCTGGTATTTACACTGTCCACACTCTGTAGTCTGGTATTTACACCATCCACACTCTTTAGTTTGGTAGTTACACTGTCCACATTCTGTAGTCTGGTATATACACTGCCCACACTCTGTGTCTGGTATTTACACAATCCACACTCTGTAGTCTGCTATTTACACTGCCAAACTCTGTAGTCTGGTATTTACACTGTCCACACTATGTCGTCTGCTATTTACACTGTCCACAATCTGCAGTCTGGTATATTCACTGTCCACCCACTGTAGTTTGGTATTTACACTGTCCACACTCTGTAGTCTGGTACTTTCACTGTCCACACTTTGTAGTTTATTATTTACACCGTCCACAGACTGTAGTCTGGTATTAACACTGTCCACACTCTACAGTCTGGTATTTACACTTCCCACACTCTGTAGTCTGGTATTTACACGATCCACACTCGTTAGTTTGGTACTTACATTGTCCACATTCTGTAGTCTGGTATTAACACTGCCAAACTCTATAGTCTGGTTATTACACTGTCCACCTTATGTCGTCTGCTATTTACACTGTCCACACTCTGCAGTCTGGAATATTCACTGTCCACACACTGTAGTTTGGTATTTTCACTGTCCACACTCTGTAGTCAGGTATTTACGCTCTCCACACTCTGTAGTCAATTATTTACACTGTGCACCCTCTGTAACCTGGTATATACACTGTTCACACTCTGTAGTCTGGTACTTACACTGCCCACAATCTGAAGACTGGTATTTACATTGTCCACGCTCTATAATCTGGTATTTACACTGTGCAGACTCTGTGGTGTGTCATTTACACTGTCCACACTCTGCAGTTTGGTTATTACACTCTCCACATTCTGTTGTCTGGGATTTCCCCTCTCCACACTCTGTGGTCTGGTATTTACATTGTCCCCGCTCTATAGTCTGGTATTTGCACTGTCCAGACTCTTTAGTCTGGTATTTACACTGCCTACACACTGTTGTCTGGTATTTGCACTTTCCAAAATGTGAAGTCTGCTATTTACATTGTCCACGCTCTAAAGTCTGGTATTTACACTGTGCACACCATGTGTTCTGGTATTTACACTGTCCACACTCTGTAGTCTGGTATTTACACTGTCCACACTCTGGAGTCTGGTATTTGCACTGTCCACACCCTGTAGTTTGGTATTTACACTGTGCACACTCTGTTGTCTGGGATTTCCCCTCTCCACACTCTGTAGTCTGGTATTTACACTGTCCACGCTCTGTAGTCTGGTATTCACACTGTCCGGACTCTTTAGTCTGGTATTTACACTGCCCACACACTGTAGTCTGGTATTTACACTGCCCACATTCTGTAGTTTGCTATTTACACTGCCAAACTCTGTACTCTAAGGTTTACACTCTCCACGCTCTGTAGTCTGCTATTTACACTGTCCACACTCTGGTGTCTGGTGTTCACTCTGTCCAAACTCTGTGGTCAGCTATTTACATAGTGCACCCTCTGTAATCTGGTATTCACACTATCCACACTCGGTAGTTTGGTATTTTCACTGTCCACACTCTGTAGTCTGGTATTTACACTGTCCACAATCTGAAGTCTAGTATTTACATTGGCAACGCTCTATAGTCTGGTATTTACACTGTTTACACTCTGTGGTCTGTTATTTACACTCTCCACATTCTGTAGTCTGGTATTTGCACTGTCCACGCTCCGTAGTCTGGTATTCACACATTCCACATTCTGTCGTCTGGTGTTTGCACTGGCCACATTCTCTAGTTTATTACTGAAATTGTCCAAACTCTTTAGTCTGGTATTTACACTGTACACATTCAGTACCTAGATATTTACAATGTTCACACTCTGTAGTCTCGTATTTACACTGTCCACATCTGTTATCTCGTATTTACACTGTCCACACCCTGTACTCTGGTATTTCCACTGTCTACGCTCTGTAGTCTGGTTTTTACACTTTCTACAGTCTGTAGTCTGGTATTTACACTGTCCACACTCTGTAGTCTGGTATTTACACTGTCCACATTCTTTAGTCTACTATTTAAACCATCCACGCTCTGTAGTTTGGTATTTATACTGCCCACACTTTGTCATCTGGTATTTACACTGCCCACACTCTGTAGTCTGGTATTTACACTGCCCACACTCTGTAGTTTGGTATTTACACTGCGCACACTCTGGAGTCTGGTATTTACACTGTCCACATTCTGCAGTCTCGTTTTTGCACTGTCCGCGCTCCGTAGTCTGGTATTCACACAGTCCACATTCTGTCGTCTGGTTTTTACACTGCCCACATTCTCTAATTTATTGTTGACATTGTTCAAACTCTTGAGTTTGGTATTTACAATGTCCACATTCTGTAATTTGGTATTTACAATGTCCAAACTCTGTAGTCTGGTATTTGCACTGTCCACACCCTGAAGTCTGGTAATTCCACTGTCCAAACTCTGTAGTCAGGTTTTTACACTGTCCAAAGTCTGTAGTCTGGTATTTACACTGTCCACACTCTGTAGTCTGGTATTTTCACTGTCCACACTTTGTACTTTGGTATTTACACCGTCCACAGTCTGTACTCCGGTATTTACACTGTCAACACTCTGTAGTTTGGTGTTTACAATGTCCACATTTTGTAGTTTGGTATTAACACTGTCCACACTCTGTCGTCTGGCATTTACACTATCCACACTCTGTAGTCTGGTATTTACACTGTGCACACTCTGTAGTTTGGTATTTACACTTTTCACACTCTGTAGTCTGGTATTTACACCATCCACACTCTGTAGTTTGGTATTGACACTGTCCACACACTGTAGTCTGGTATTTACACTTCCCACACTCTGTAGTCTCGTATTTACACTGTCCACACCCTGTACTCTGGTATTTCCACTGTCTACACTCTGTAGTCTGGTTTTTACACTTTCCACAGTCTGTAGTCTGGTATTTACACTGTCCACACTCTGTAGTCTGGTATTTACACAGTCCACACTCTGTAGTTTGGTATTTACACTGCCAAATTCTGTAGCCTGGTATTTGCACTGTCCACACTATGTCATCTGGTATTTACACTGTCCACACTCTGTAGTCTGGTATTTTAACTGTCCACACACTGTAGTCTTGTATTTACACTGTCCACATTCTTTAGTCTACTTTTTAAACTGTCCACGCTCTGTAGTTTGGTATTTATACTGCCCACACTCTGTCATCTGGTATTTACACTGCCCACACTCTGTAGTCTGGTATGTACACTGCCCACACTCTGTAGTTTGGTATTTACACTGCCCACACTCTGTAGTTTGGTATTGAAACTGTTTCCACTCTGTAGTCTGGTATTTACAATGTCCACACACTGTAGTCTGGTATTTATACTCTCTACACTCTGTAGTTTGGTAGTTACACTTTCCACATTCTGTAGACTGGTATTTTCACTCTCCACACCATGTAGCCTGGTATTTACACTGCCAAACTCTGTAGTCTGGTGTTTACACTGTCCAAACTATGTAGTCTGGTATTTACACTGTCCACACTCTGTCGTCGGGTATTTACACTGTCCACAAGCTGTAGTCTGGTATTTACACTATCCACACTCCGTAGTTTGATACTTACACCATGCACACTCTGTGGTCTGTTATTTAAAGTGTCCACAGTCTGTATTCTGGTATTTAGATTGTCCACATTCTGTAGCCTGGTATTTACACTGTCCACACCCGGAAGTCTGGTATTTACACTGTCCACACTCTGTAGTCTGGTATTTACACTGTGCACACTCAGGAGTCTGGTATTTACACTGTCCACATTCTGTAGTCGCGTTTTTCCACTGTCCGCGCTCCGTAGTCTGATATTCACACAGTCCACATTCTGTCGTCCGGTTTTTACACTGCCCACATTCTCTAATTTATTGTTGACATTGTTCAAACTCTTGAGTTTGGTATTTACACTATCCACACTCTGTAGTCTGGTATTTACACTTCCCACACTCTGTAGTCTGGTACTTACACTGTCCACACTCTGTCGTCTGGCATTTACACTATCCACACTCTGTAGTCTGGTACTTACACTGTGCACACTCTGTAGTTTGGTATTTACACTTTCCACACTCTGTAGTCTGGTATTTACACCATCCACACTCTTTAGTTTGGTATTTACACTGTCCACATTCTGTAGTCTGGTATATACACTGCCCACACTCTTTGTCTGGTATTTACACAATCCACACTCTGTAGTCTGGTATTTACACTGCCAAACTCTGTAGTCTGGTATTTACACTGTCCACACTATGTCATCTGCTATTTACACTGTCCGCACTCTGCAGTCTGGTATTTTCACTGTCCACACACTGTAGTTTGGTATCTACACTGTCCACACTCTGTACTCTGGGATTTACTATCTTCAGGCTCTGTAGACTGGTATTTACACTGCCCACACTCTTTAGTCATGTATTTACGCTCTCCACACTCTGTAGTCAATTACTTACACTGTGCACCCTCTGACATCTGGTCTATACACTGTTCACACTCTGTAGTCTGGTACTTACACTTCCCAGAATCTGAAGACTGGTATTTACATTGTCCACGCTCTATAGTCTGGTATTTACCCTGTGCACACTCTGTGGTCTGTTATTTACACTGTCCACACTCTGTAGTTTGGTATTTACACTGTCCACAATCTGTTGTCTGGGATGTCCCTCTCCACACTCTGTAGTCTGGTATTTACACTGTTCACGCTCTGTAGTCTGGTATTCGCACTGTCCAGACTCTTTAGTCTGGCATTTACACTGCCACACGCTGAAGTCTGGTATTTACACTGCCCACATTCTGTAGTTTGCTATTTACAATGCCAAACTCTGTACTCTGAGGTTTACACTCTCCACGCTCTGTAGTCTGCTACAAACACTGTCCACACTCTGGTGTCTGGTGTTTACGCTGTCCAAATTCTGTGGTCAGCTATACACATAGTGCACCCTCTGTAATCTGGTATTCACACTATCCACACTCGGTAGTTTGGTATTTTCACTGTCCACACTCTGTAGTCTGGTATTTACACTGTGCACACTCTGTGGTCTGTTATTGACACTCTCCACATTCTGTAGTCTGGTATTTGCACTGTCCACGCTCCGTAGTCTGGTATTCACACATTCCACATTCTGTCGTCTGGTGTTTGTACTGGCCACATTCTCTAGTTTATTACTGAAATTGTCCAAACTCTTTAGTCTGGTATTTACACTGTACACATTCAGTACCTAGATATTTACAATGTTCACACTCTGTAGTCTCGTATTTACACTGTCCACATCTGTTATCTTGTATTTACACTGTCCACACCCTGTACGCTGGTATTTCCACTGTCTACGCTCTGTAGTCTGGTTTTTACACTTTCTACAGTCTGTAGTCTGGTATTTACACTGTCCACACTCTGTAGTCTGGTATTTACACTGTCCACATTCTTTAGTTTACTATTTAAACCGTCCATGCTCTGTAGTTTGGTATTTATACTGCCCACACTCTTTGTCTGGTATTTACACAATCCACACTCTGTAGTCTGGTATTTACACTGCCAAACTCTGTAGTCTGGTATTTACACTGTCCACACTATGTCGTCTGCTATTTACACTGTCCGCACTCTGCAGTCTGGTATTTTCACTGTCCACACACTGTAGTTTGGTATCTACACTGTCCACACTCTGTACTCTGGGATTTACTATCTTCAGGCTCTGTAGTCTGGTATTTACACTGCCCACACTCTTTAGTCATGTATTTACGCTCTCCACACTCTGTAGTCAATTACTTACACTGTGCACCCTCTGACATCTGGTCTATACACTGTTCACACTCTGTAGTCTGGTACTTACACTGCCCAGAATCTGAAGACTGGTATTTACATTGTCCACGCTCTATAGTCTGGTATTTACCCTGTGCACACTCTGTGGTCTGTTATTTACACTGTCCACACTCTGTAGTTTGGTATTTACACTGTCCACAATCTGTTGTCTGGGATGTCCCTCTCCACACTCTGTAGTCTGGTATTTACACTGTTCACGCTCTGTAGTCTGGTATTCGCACTGTCCAGACTCTTTAGTCTGGCATTTACACTGCCACACGCTGAAGTCTGGTATTTACACTGCCCACATTCTGTAGTTTGCTATTTACAATGCCAAACTCTGTACTCTGAGGTTTACACTCTCCACGCTCTGTAGTCTGCTACAAACACTGTCCACACTCTGGTGTCTGGTGTTTACGCTGTCCAAATTCTGTGGTCAGCTATACACATAGTGCACCCTCTGTAATCTGGTATTCACACTATCCACACTCGGTAGTTTGGTATTTTCACTGTCTACACTCTGTAGTCTGGTATTTACACTGTGCACACTCTGTGGTCTGTTATTGACACTCTCCACATTCTGTAGTCTGGTATTTGCACTGTCCACGCTCCGTAGTCTGGTATTCACACATTCCACATTCTGTCGTCTGGTGTTTGCACTGGCCACATTCTCTAGTTTATTACTGAAATTGTCCAAACTCTTTAGTCTGGTATTTACACTGTACACATTCAGTACCTAGATATTTACAATGTTCACACTCTGTAGTCTCGTATTTACACTGTCCACATCTGTTATCTCGTATTTACACTGTCCACACCCTGTACGCTGGTATTTCCACTGTCTACGCTCTGTAGTCTGGTTTTTACACTTTCTACAGTCTGTAGTCTGGTATTTACACTGTCCACACTCTGTAGTCTGGTATTTACACTGTCCACATTCTTTAGTCTACTATTTAAACCGTCCACGCTCTGTAGTTTGGTATTTATACTGCCCACACTCTGTCATCTGGTATTTACACTGCCCACACTCTGTAGTCTGGTATTTACACTGCCCACACTCTGTAGTTTGGTATTTACACTGCGCACACTCTGGAGTCTGGTATTTACACTGTCCACATTCTGCAGTCTCGTTTTTGCACTGTCCGCGCTCCGTAGTCTGGTATTCACACAGTCCACATTCTGTAGTCTGGTATTTACACTGCCCACAATCTGAAGTCTAGTAGTTACATTGTCCACGCTCTATAGTCTGGTATTTACACTGTGCACGCTCTCTGGTCTGTTATTTACACTGTCCACACTCTGTATTCTGGTATTTACACTGTCCACACTCTGGAGTCTGGTACTTACTCTGTCCACACTCTGTAGTTTGGTGTTTACACTGTCCACATTCTGTTGTCTGGGATTTCCCCTCTCCACACTCTGTAGTCTGGTATTAACACTGTCCACACTGTGTAGTTTGGTATTTACACTGTCCACACTTTGTAGTCTGGTATT
The DNA here is from genome assembly GCF_964194155.1 of Cetorhinus maximus. Taxonomy (NCBI): domain Eukaryota; kingdom Metazoa; phylum Chordata; class Chondrichthyes; order Lamniformes; family Cetorhinidae; genus Cetorhinus; species Cetorhinus maximus. Next base: position 79,550,327 of record NC_135895.1, on the reverse strand, counting down.
TACGCGGTCCACACTCTGTAGTCTGTTATTTACATTGTGTTTCCTCTGCAGTCGGGTATTTAGAATATCCACACTCTGTAGTTTGGTATTTACACTGTCCACACTCTGTAGTCTGGTATTTACACTGTCCACACTCTGAAGCCTGGTATTTACATTGTCCACGCTCTGTGGTATGGTATTTACTCTGTTTGGTCTGGTATGTACACTGTCCACATTCTGTAGTCCACCATTTACACTGCCCAAATTCTGTAGTCTGGTATTTGCACTGTCCACGCTCCATAGTCTGGTATTCACACATTCCACATTCTGTCGTCTGGTGTTTGCACTGGCCACATTCTCTAGTTTATTACTGAAATTTTCCAAACTCTTTAGTCTGGTATTTACACTGTCCACATTCCGTACCTTGATATTTACAATGTTCACACTCTGTAGTCTCGTATTTACACTGTCCACACTCTGTAGGCTCGTATTTACACTGTCCACACCATATAATCTGGTATTTCCACTGTCTACACTCTGTAGTCTGATTTTTACACTTTCCACAGTCTGTAGTCTGGTATTTACACAGTCCACACTCTGTAGTCTGGTATTTACACTGCCAAATTCTGTAGCCTGGTATTTGCTCTGTCCACACTATGTCGTCTGGTATTTGCACTGTCCACACACTGTTGTCTGGTATATACACTTCCCACATTCTGCAGTTTGTTATTTACACTGCCAAACTCTGTACTCTGAGGTTTACACTCTCCACGCTCTGTAGTCTCCTATTACACAGTCCACACTCTTTAATCTGTTATTTATACTGTGCACCCTCTGTAGTCTGGTATTTACACTGCCCACACTCTGTAGTCTGGTATTTACACTGTCTACAGTCTGAAGTCTGGTATTTACATTGTCCACGCTCTGTAGTCTGGTATTTACACTGTGCACACTCTGTAGGCTGGTATTTACACTGTCCAGACTCTGTAGTCTGCTATTTAAACTGTGCACACTCTGTGGTCTGGTATTTAAACTGTCCACACTCTGTGGTCTGTTATATACACTGTCCACACTCTTTAGTCCCGTATTTACACTGTCCACACCCTGTACTCTTGTATTTCCACTGTCTACACTCTGTAGTCTGGTATTTACACTTTCCACAGCCTGTAGTCTTGTATTTACACTGTCCACACTCTGTTGTCTGGTATTTACACAGTCCACACTCTGTAGTTTTGTATTTTCACTGTCCACACACTGTAGTCTGGTTTTCACACTGTCCACATTCATTAGTCTACTTTTTCAACCGTCCACGCTCTGTAGTTTGGTATTTATACTGCCCACACTCTGTCATCTGGTATTTACGCTGCCCACACTCTGTAGTTTGAATTTACACTGCCCACACTCTGTAGTTTGGTATTTAAACTGTTCACACTCTGTAGTCTGGTATTTACAATGTCCACACACTGTAGTCTGGTATTTATACTGTCTACACTCTGTAGTTTGGTAGTTACACTGTCCACATCCTGTAGAATGGTATTTTCACTGTCCACACCATGTAGTCTGGTATTTACACTGTCAAACTCTGTAGTCTGGTATTTACACTGCCCACACTCTGTTGTCTATTATTTACACTTTCCACACTCTGTAGTCTGGTATTTACACTGTCCACAAGCTGTAGTCTGGTATTTACACTGTCCACACTCCGTAGTTTGGTATTTGCACCATCCACACTCTGTGGTCTGTTATTTACAGTGTCCACAGTCTGGAGTCTGGTATTTACACTGTTCACACTCTGTATTCTGGTATTTACAGTGTCCACATTCTGTAGTCTGGTATTTTCACTGTCCACACTCTGTAGTTTGGTATTTACACCGTCCACAGACTGTAGTCTGGTATTTACACTGTCCACACTCTGTAGTCTGTTATTTACACTTTCCACACTCTGTAGTCTGGTACTTACACTGTCAACACTCTGTAGTTTGGTGTTTACACTGTCCACATTCTGAAGTTTGGTATTAACACTGTCCACACTCTGTCATCTCGCACTTACACTATCCACACTCCGTAGTCTGGTATTTACACTGTGCACACTCTGTAGTTTGGTATTTACACTTTCCACACTCTGTAGTCTGGTATTTACACCATCCACACTCTTTAGTTTGGTATTTACACTGTCCACACTCTGCAGTCTGGTATTTACACTGCCCACACTCTGTAGTCTGGTATTTACACATTCCACACTCTGTAGTCTGGTATTTACACTGCCAAACTCTGTGGTCAGGTATTTACCCTGTCCACACTATGTCGTCTGCTATTTGCACAGTTCACACTCTGCAGTCTGGTATTTTCACTGTCCACACACTGTAGTTTGGTACTTCCACTGTCCACACTCTGTAGTCTGGTATTTACACAGTCCACACTCTGTAGTCTGGTATTTACACTGCCAAACTCTGTAGTCTGGTATTTACACTGTCCACACTATGTCGGCTGCTATTTACACTGTCCACACTCTGCAGTCTGGTATTTTCACTGTCCACACACTGTAGTTTGGTATTTACACTGTCCACACTCTGTACTCTCGGACTTACAATCTTCATGCTCTGTAGTCTGGTATTTACACTGCCCACGCTCAGTAGTGAGGTATTTACGCTCTCCACACTCTGTAGTCAATTATTTACACTGTGCACCCTCTGTAGTCTGGTATATACACTGTTCACACTCTGTAGTCTGGTACTTACACTTTCCACAATCTGAAGTCTGCAATTTACATTTTCCACGCTCTGAAGTCTGGTATTTACACTGTGCACACTCTATATTCTGGTATTTACACTGTCCACACTCTGTAGTCTGGCATTTACACTGTCCATGCTCTATAGTCTGGTATTTACACTGTGCACACTCTGTGGTCTGTAATTTACACTGTCCACACTCTGTAGTTTGGTATTTACACTCTCCACATTCTGTTGTCTGGGATTTCCACCCTCCATACTCTGTAGTCTGGTATTTACACTGTCCACGCTCTGTAGTCTGGTATTTGCACTGTCCAGGCTCTTTAGTCTGGTATTTACACTGCCCACAGACTGTTGTCTGGTATTTACACTTTCCACAATCTGAAGTCCGCTATTTACATTGTCCACGCTCCAAAGTCTGCTATTTACACTGTGCACACTCTGTGTTCTGGTATTTACACTGTCCACACTCTGTAGTCTGGTATTTGCACTGTGCACACTCTGGAGTCTGGTATTTACACTGTCCACACCCTGTAGTTTGGTATTTACACTGTCCGCACTCTGTTGTCTGGGATTTCCCCTCTCCACACTCTGTAGTCTGGTATTTACACTGTCCATGCTCTGTAGTCTGGTATTCGCACTGTCCAGACTCTTTAGTCTGGTATTTACACTGCCCACACACTGTAGTCTGGTATTTACAGTGCCCACATTCTATAGTTTGCTATTTACACTGCCAAACTCTGTAATCTGAGGTTTACACTCTCCACGCTCTGTAGTCTGCTATTTACACTGTCCCACTCTGGTGTCCGGTGTTTACGCTGTCCAAACTCTGTGGTCAGCTACTTACATAGTGCACCCTCTGTAATCTGGTATTCACACTATCCACAGTCGGTAGTTTGGTATTTTCACTGTCCACACTCTGTAGTCTGGTATTTACACTGTCTACAATCTGAAGTCTGGTATTTACATTGTCCACGCTCTATAGTCTGGTATTTACACTGTGCACACTCTGTGGTCTGTTATTTACACTGTCCACACTCTGTAGTCGGGTATTTACACTGTCCACACTCTGGAGTCTGGTACTTACACTGTCCGCACTTTGTAGTTTGGTATTTACACTGTCCACATTGTTTTGTCCTGGATTTCCCATCTCCACACTCTGTAGTCTGGTATTTACACTGTCCACGCTCTGTAATCTGGTATTTGCACTGTCCACACACTATTGTCTGGTATATACACTTCCCACATTCTGTAGTTTGTTATTTACACTGCCAAACTCTGTACTCTGAGGTTTACACTCTCCACGCTCTGTAGTCTCCTATTACGCATTCCACACTCTTTCATCTGTTATTTACACTGTGCAGCCTCTGCAGTCTGGTATTTACACTGTCCAGACTCTGTTGTCTGGTATTTACACTGTCTGCACTCTGTTGTCTGGTATTTACATTGTCCACGTTCTGCAGTCTGGTATTTACACTGTGCACACTCTGTAGTGTGGTATTTACGCTGACCACACTCTGTAGTCTGGTATATACACTTCCCACATTCTGTAGTTTGTTATTTACACTGCCAAACTCTGTACTCTGAGGTTTACACTCTCCACGCTCTGTAGTCTCCTATTACGCAGTCCACACTCTTTAATCTGTTATTTACACTGTGCACTCTCTACAGTCTGGTATTTACACTGTCCACACTCTGTACTCTGGTATTTACACTGTCTGCACTCTGAAGTCTGGTATTTACATTGTCCAAACTCTGTAGTCTCGTATTTACACTGTCCACACCCTGTACTCTGGTAGTTCCACTGTCTACACTCTGTAGTCTGGTTTTTACATTTTCCACAGTCTGTAGTCTGGTATTTACACAGTCCATACTCTGTAGTCTGGTATTTACACAGTCCACACTCTGTAGTCTGGTATTTACACAACCAAATTCTGTAGCCTGGTATTTGCACTGTCCACACTATGTCGTCTGGTATTTACACTGTCCACACTTTGTAGTTTGGTATTTTCACTGTCCACTCACTGTATTCTGGTATTTACACTGTCCACATTCTTTAGTCTACTTTTTAAACCGTCCACGCTCTGTAGTTTGGTATTTATACTGCCCACACTCTGTCATCTGGTATTTACACTGCCCACACTCTGTAGTCTGGTATTTACACTGCCCACACTCTGTAGTCTGGTATTTACACTGCCCACACTCTGTAGTTTGGAATTTACACTTCACACACTCTGTAGTTTGGTATTTAAACTGTTCACATTCTGTAGTCTGGTATTTACAATGTCCACACACTGTAGTCTGGTATTTATACTGTCTACACTCTGTAGTTTGGTAGTTACACTGTCCACATCCTGTAGAATGGTATTTCCACTGTCCACACCATGTAGTCTGGTATTTACACTGTCAAACTCTGTAGTCTGGTATTTACACTGCCCACACTCTGTTGTCTATTATTTACGCTTTCCACACTCTGTAGTCTGGTATTTACACTGTCCACAAGCTGTAGTCTGGTATTTACACTGTCCACACTCCGTAGTTTGGTATTTGCACCATCCACACTCTGTGGTCTGTTATTTACAGTGTCCACAGTCTGGAGTCTGGTATTTACACTGTTCACACTCTGTATTCTGGTATTTACAGTGTCCACATTCTGTAGTCTGGTATTTTCACTGTCCACACTCTGTAGTTTGGTATTTACACCGTCCACAGACTGTAGTCTGGTATTTACACTGTCCACACTCTGTAGTCTGTTATTTACACTTTCCACACTCTGTAGTCTGGTACTTACACTGTCAACACTCTGTAGTTTGGTGTTTACACTGTCCACATTCTGAAGTTTGGTATTAACACTGTCCACACTCTGTCATCTCGCACTTACACTATCCACACTCCGTAGTCTGGTATTTACACTGTGCACACTCTGTAGTTTGGTATTTACACTTTCCACACTCTGTAGTCTGGTATTTACACCATCCACACTCTTTAGTTTGGTATTTACACTGTCCACACTCTGCAGTCTGGTATTTACACTGCCCACACTCTGTAGTCTGGTATTTACACATTCCACACTCTGTAGTCTGGTATTTACACTGCCAAACTCTGTGGTCAGGTATTTACCCTGTCCACACTATGTCGTCTGCTATTTGCACAGTTCACACTCTGCAGTCTGGTATTTTCACTGTCCACACACTGTAGTTTGGTACTTCCACTGTCCACACTCTGTAGTCTGGTATTTACACAGTCCACACTCTGTAGTCTGGTATTTACACTGCCAAACTCTGTAGTCTGGTATTTACACTGTCCACACTATGTCGGCTGCTATTTACACTGTCCACACTCTGCAGTCTGGTATTTTCACTGTCCACACACTGTAGTTTGGTATTTACACTGTCCACACTCTGTACTCTCGGACTTACAATCTTCATGCTCTGTAGTCTGGTATTTACACTGCCCACGCTCAGTAGTGAGGTATTTACGCTCTCCACACTCTGTAGTCAATTATTTACACTGTGCACCCTCTGTAGTCTGGTATATACACTGTTCACACTCTGTAGTCTGGTACTTACACTTTCCACAATCTGAAGTCTGCTATTTACATTTTCCACGATCTGAAGTCTGGTATTTACACTGTGCACACTCTGTATTCTGGTATTTACACTGTCCACACTCTGTAGTCTGGCATTTACACTGTCCACGCTCTATAGTCTGGTATTTACACTGTGCACACTCTGTGGTCTGTTATTTACACTGTCCACACTCTGTAGTTTGGTATTTACACTCTCCACATTCTGTTGTCTGGGATTTCCACCCTCCATACTCTGTAGTCTAGTATTTACACTGTCCACGCTCTGTAGTCTGGTATTTGCACTGTCCAGGCTCTTTAGTCTGGTATTTACACTGCCCACAGACTGTTGTCTGGTATTTACACTTTCCACAATCTGAAGTCCGCTATTTACATTGTCCACGCTCCAAAGTCTGCTATTTACACTGTGCACACTCTGTGTTCTGGTATTTACACTGTCCACACTCTGTAGTCTGGTATTTGCACTGTGCACACTCTGGAGTCTGGTATTTACACTGTCCACACCCTGTAGTTTGGTATTTACACTGTCCGCACTCTGTTGTCTGGGATTTCCCCTCTCCACACTCTGTAGTCTGGTATTTACACTGTCCATGCTCTGTAGTCTGGTATTCGCACTGTCCAGACTCTTTAGTCTGGTATTTACACTGCCCACACACTGTAGTCTGGTATTTACAGTGCCCACATTCTATAGTTTGCTATTTACACTGCCAAACTCTGTAATCTGAGGTTTACACTCTCCACGCTCTGTAGTCTGCTATTTACACTGTCCCACTCTGGTGTCCGGTGTTTACGCTGTCCAAACTCTGTGGTCAGCTACTTACATAGTGCACCCTCTGTAATCTGGTATTCACACTATCCACAGTCGGTAGTTTGGTATTTTCACTGTCCACATTCTGTAGTCTGGTATTTACACTGTCTACAATCTGAAGTCTGGTATTTACATTGTCCACGCTCTATAGTCTGGTATTTACACTGTGCACACTCTGTGGTCTGTTATTTACACTGTCCACACTCTGTAGTCAGGTATTTACACTGTCCACACTCTGGAGTCTGGTACTTACACTGTCCACACTCTGTAGTTTGGTATTTACACTGTCCACATTCTGTTGTCCTGGATTTCCCACCTCCACACTCTGTAGTCTGGTATTTACACTGTCCACGCTCTGTAATCTGGTATTTGCACTGTCCACACACTATTGTCTGGTATATACACTTCCCACATTCTGTAGTTTGTTATTTACACTGCCAAACTCTGTACTCTGAGGTTTACACTCTCCATGCTCTGTAGTCTCCTATTACGCATTCCACACTCTTTCATCTGTTATTTACACTGTGCAGCCTCTGCAGTCTGGTATTTACACTGTCCAGACTCTGTTGTCTGGTATTTACACTGTCTGCACTCTGTTGTCTGGTATTTACATTGTCCACGTTCTGCAGTCTGGTATTTACACTGTGCACACTCTGTAGTGTGGTATTTACACTGACCACACTCTGTAGTCTGGTATAAACACTTCCCACATTCTGTAGTTTGTTATTTACACTGCCAAACTCTGTACTCTGAGGTTTACACTCTCCACGCTCTGTAGTCTCCTATTACGCAGTCCACACTCTTTAATCTGTTATTTACACTGTGCACCCTCTACAGTCTGGTATTTACACTGTCCACACTCTGTACTCTGGTATTTACACTGTCTGCACTCTGAAGTCTGGTATTTACATTGTCCAAACTCTGTAGTCTCGTATTTACACTGTCCACACCCTGTACTCTGGTAGTTCCACTGTCTACACTCTGTAGTCTGGTTTTTACACTTTCCACAGTCTGTTGTCTGGTATTTACACAGTCCACACTCTGTAGTCTGGTATTTACACAGTCCACACTCTGTAGTCTGGTATTTATACAACCAAATTCTGTAGCCTGGTATTTGCACTGTCCACACTATGTCGTCTGGTATTTACACTGTCCACACTTTGTAGTTTGGTATTTTCACTGTCCACTCACTGTATTCTGGTATTTACACTGTCCACATTCTTTAGTCTTCTTTTTAAACCGTCCACGCTCTGTAGTTTGGTATTTATACTGCCCACACTCTGTCATCTGGTATTTACACTGCCCACACTCTGTAGTCTGGTATTTACACTGCCCACACTCTATAGTCTGGTATTTACACTGCCCACACTCTGTAGTTTGGAATTTACACTTCACACACTCTGTAGTTTGGTATTTAAACTGTTCACACTCTGTAGTCTGGTATTTACAATGTCCACACACTGTAGTCTGGTATTTATACTGTCTACACTCTGTAGTTTGGTAGTTACACTGTCCACATCCTGTAGAATGGTATTTTCACTGTCCACACCATGTAGTCTGGTATTTACACTGTCAAACTCTGTAGTCTGGTATTTACACTGCCCACACTCTGTTGTCTATTATTTACACTTTCCACACTCTGTAGTCTGGTATTTACACTGTCCACAAGCTGTAGTCTGGTATATACACTGGCCACACTCCGTAGTTTGGTACTTACACCATCCACACTCTGTGGTCTGTTATTTACAGTGTCCACAGTCTGGAGTCTGGTATTTACACTGTCCACACTCTGTATTCTGGTATTTACAGTGTCCACATTCTGTAGTCTGGTATTTTCACTGTCCACACTCTGTAGTTTGGTATTTACACCGTCCACAGACTGTAGTCTGGTATTTACACTGTCCACACTCTGTAGTCTGTTATTTACACTTTCCACACTCTGTTGTCTATTATTTACACTTTCCACACTCTGTAGTCTGGTATTTACACTGTCCACAAGCTGTAGTCTGGTATTTACACTGTCCACACTCCGTAGTTTGGTATTTGCACCATCCACACTCTGTGGTCTGTTATTTACAGTGTCCACAGTCTGGAGTCTGGTATTTACACTGTCTACACTCTGTTGTCTGGTATTTACACTGTGCACACTCTGGAGTCTGGTATTTACACTGTCCACATTCTGTAGCCTGGTATTTACACTGTCTACACTCTGTTGTCTGGTATTTACACTGTGCACACTCTGGAGTCTGGTATTTACACTGTCCACATTCTGTAGTCTCGTTTTTGCACTGTCCGCGCTCCGTAGTCTGGTATTCACACAGTCCACATTCTGTCCTCTGGTTTTTACACTGCCCACATTCTGTACTTTATTGTTAACATTGTTCAAACTCTTGAGTTTGGTATTTACACTGTCCACATTCTGTACTTTGGTATTTACAATGTCCACACTCTGTAGTCTGGTATTTGCACTGTCCACCACCTGTAGTCCGGTAAATCCACTGTCCAAACTCTGTCGTCAGGTTTTTACACTGTCCTAAGTCTGTAGTCTGGTATTTACACCGTCCACACACTGTAGTCTGGTATTTTCACTGTCCACACTCTGTAGTTTGGTATTTACACTGTCCACAGACTGTAGTCTCGTATTAACAGTGTCCACACTCTGTAGTCTGGTATTTACACTTCCCACACTCTGTAGTCTGGTACTTGCACTGTCAACACTCTGTCGTTTGGTGTTTACACTGTCCACATTCTGTAGTTTGGTATTAACACTGTCCACACTCTGTCGTCTGGCATTTACACTATCCACACTCTGTAGTCTGGTATTTACACTGTGCACACTCTGTAGTTTGGTATTTACACTTTCCACACTCTGTAGTCTGATATTTACACTGCCAAACTCTGTAGTCTGGTATTTACACTGTCCACACTATGTCGTCTGCTATTTACACCGTCCACACTCTGCAGTCTGGTATTCTCACTGTCCACACACTGTAGTTTTGTATTTACACTGTCCACACTCTGTACTCTGGGATTTACAATCTCCACGCTCTGTAGTCTGATATTTACACTGCCCACACTCTGTAGTCAGGTATTTACGCTCTCCACACTCTGTAGTCAATTATTTACAATGTGCACCCTCTGCAGTCTGGTATATACACTGTTCACACTCTGTAGTCTGGTACTTACACTGCCCACAATCTGAAGACTGGTATTTACATTGTCCACGCTCTATAGTCTGGTATTTACACTGTGCACACTCTGTAGTTTGGTATTTACACTCTCTGTTGTCTGGGATTTCCCCTCTCCACACTCTGCAGTCTGGTTTAAACACTGTTCGCGCTCTGTAGTCTGGTATTTGCACTGTCCAGCCTTTTTAGTCTGTTATTTACACTGCCCACACACTGTTGTCTGGTATTTACACTTTCCACAATCTGAAGTCTGCTATTTACATTGTCCACGCTCTAAAGTCTGGTATTTACACTGTCCACACTCTGTAGTCTGGTATTTACACTGCCCACACTCTGGACTCTGGTATTTACACTGTCCACACCCTGTAGTTTGGTATTTACACTGTCCACACTCTGTGTTCTGGTATTTACACTTACCGCACTCTGTAGTCTGGTATTTATACTGCCCATATTCGGTAGTCTGGTATTTGCCCTCTCCATACTCTGTAGTATGGTATTTACACTGTCCACACACTTTAGTCTGCTTTTTACACTGTCCACACTCTGTAGTTTGGTATTTACAGTATCCACGCTCTGTAGTTTGATATTTATACTGTCCACAGTCTGTAGTCTGGTATTTACACTGTCCACACTCTGTCGGCACTTATATACACTGTGCACTCTCTGTAGTCTGGTATTTGCACTATCCACACTCTGTTGTTTGCTATTTACACAGTCCACACTCTGTATTCTGGTATTTACACGATCCACAATCTGAAATTTTGTATTTACATTGTCCACGCTCTGTAGTCTGGTATTTACACTGTGCAAACTCTGTGGTCTGGTATTTACACTGTCCACAATCTTTAGTCTGGTATTTACACTGTCTACACTCTGTAGTCTGGTATTTTCACTGTCCATGCTCTGTAGTCTGGTATTTACACTGCCCACACTCTGTAGTCTCGTATTTACCCTGTCCACACTCTGTAGGCAGTTACTTACACTGTGCACTCTCTGTAGTCTGGTATTCCCACTCTCCACACTCTGTAGTCTGGTATTTACACTGCCCACACTCTGGAGTCTGGTATTTACACTGTCCACACCCTGTAGTTTGGTATTTACACTGTCCACACTCTGTGTTCTGGTATTTTCACTTACCGCACTCTGTAGTCTGGTATTTATACTGCCCATATTCGGTAGTCTGGTGTTTGCCCTCTCCATACTCTGTAACATGGTATTTACACTGTCCACACACTTTAGTCTGCTTTTTGCACTGTCCACGCTTTGTAGTTTGATATTTATACTGTCCACAGTCTGTAGTCTGGTATTTACACTGTCCACACTCTGTCGGCAATTATATACACTGTGCACTCTCTGTAGTCTGGTATTTGCACTATCCACACTCTGTTGTTTGCTATTTACACAGGCCACACTCTGTATTCTGGTATTTACACGATCCACAATCTGAAATTTGGTATTTACATTGTCCACGCTCTGTAGTCTGGTATTTACACTGTGCAAACTCTGTGGTCTGGTATTTACACTGTCCACAATCTTTAGTCTGGTATTTACACTGTCTACACTCTGTAGTCTGGTATTTTCACTGTCCATGCTCTGTAGTCTGGTATTTACACTGCCCACACTCTGTAGTCTCGTATTTACCCTGTCCACACTCTGTAGGCAGTTATTTACACTGTGCACTCTCTGTAGTCTGGTATTCCCACTCTCCACACTCTGCAGTTTGACATTTACACTGTCCACAATCTGAAATTTGGTATTTACATTGTCCACACTCTGTAGTCTCTTATTTACACTGTGCAAACTCTGTGGTCTGTTATTTACACTGTGCACACTACGTGGTCTGGTATCTACACTGTCCACACTCTGTAGTCTGGTATAAACAATGCCCACATTCTGTTGTCTGGTATTTACACTGCCCATATTCGATAGTCTGGTATTTGCACTCTCCACACTCTGTAGTATGGTATTTACACAGTCCACAGGTTCTGTTGTTTGGTATTTACAGTGTCCATTCTCTGTAGTTTGGTCTTTATACTGCCTACAGTCTGTTGTCTGATATTTACACTGTCCACCCTCTGTAGTTCGGTATTCCAACTCTCCACTCTCTGTTGTTTGGTACTTACACTGTCCACACTCTGTAGTCTGCTATTTACACTACCTACACTCTGTAGTCTGGTATTTACGCTGTCCACACTCCGTAGTTAGTTATTTACATTGTGCACCCTCTGTAGTCTGGTATTTGCACTATCCACACTCTGTAGTTTGGTATTTACACTGTCCACAGTCAGTAGTCCAGTATTTACACTGTCCACAATCTGAAGTCAGGAATTTACATTGTCCACGCCCTATTGTCTGGTATGTACACTGTCCACACTCTGCAGTCCTGTATTTACACTGTCAGCACTCTGGAGTCTGGTATTTACACTGTCCAAATTCTGTAGTATGGTATTTCCAAAGCCCACACTCTTCTGTCTGGGATTTCCCCTCTCCACAATCTCTGGTCTGGTATTTACACTGTACACGCTCTGTAGTCTGGTATTTGCAATGTCCAGACTCTTTAGTTTGGTATTTACACTGCCCAAACACTGTAGTCTGGTATTTGCACTGTCAACACTCTGTAGTTTGGTATTTACACTGTCCACACTCTGTAGCTGGTAATTACACTCTTCCCACTCTGTGGCCTGTTATTTGCACTGTCCACACTCTATAGGCAGTTATTTACACTGTGCACTCTCTGTAGTCTGGTATTTGCACTATCCACACTCTGTAGTTTGCTATTTACACTGTCCACACTCTGTAGTCTGGTATTTACGCTGTGCAGACTCTGTAGTCTCGTTTCCACACTGTCCACACTCTCTAGTCTGGGATTTTCTGTCTCCACGCTCTGTAATCTAGTATTTACACTGCCCACACACTATAGTCAGTTATTCACATTGTGCACCCTCTGCAGTCTGGTATTTACACTATCCAAACTCTGTAGTTTGGTATTTACACTGTCCACAGTCTGTAGTCTGGTATTTACACTGTCCACAATCTGAAGTCTCGTATTTACATTTTCCACGCTCTCTGGTCTGGTGTGTACACTGTCCACACTCTGTAGTCTGGTATTTACACTATCCACACCCTGGGGTCTGGTATTTACACTGTCCCCACTCTGTAGTCTGGTTTTTACACTGTCCACACTCTGTAGTCTGGTATTAACGCTGTCCACACTCTGTAGGCAGTTATTTGCACTGTGCACTCTCTGTAGTCTGGTATTTGCACTATCCACTCTCTGTAGTTTGCTATTTACACTGTCCAAAATCTTTAGTCTGGTATTTACTCTGTCCAGACTCAGTAGTCCCGTGTACACACTGTCCACACTCTCCAGTCTGGCATTTACAATCTCCACGCTCTGTAGTCTTATATTTACACTGTCCACACTCTAGAGTCTGGTATTTACGCTGTCCACACTCTGTGGTCTGATATGTACAGTGTCTACAGTCTAAAGTCTGGTATTTACACGGCCCACAGTCTGGCGTCTGGTAATTACACTGCCAGATACTGTAGTTTGGTATTTACACCTTCCAAACTCTGTAGTCTGTTATTTACACTGCCTACACTCTGTTGTCTGATATTTACATTCTCCATACTCTGTAGTCTGGAATTTACACTGTCCACACTCTGTAGTCTGGAATTTACACTGTCCAAACTCTATAGTTTGGTATTTACACTGTCCACGCTCTGTAGTCTGGGATTTACACTCTCCACACTCTGTAGTCTGGTATTTACACTGTCCACGCTCTGTAGTCTGTTATTTACACTGCCCACACACTGTTGTCTGGTATTTACACTGTCCACATTCTGCAGTTTGGTATTTACACTGTCCACACTCTCTAGTCTGGTGTTTACACTGTCTACAAACTGTAGTCTCGTATTTACACTGTCCACACTCTGTTCTCTGTTATTTCCACTGTCCACACTCTGTAGTCTGGTTTTTACGCTGTCTACACTCTGTAGACTATAATGTGCACCATCTGCAGTCTTGTATTGAGCTTGTCCACACTCTGTAGTTTGGTATTTACACTGCCCAAACACTGTAGTCTGGTATTTGCACTGTCAACACTCTGTAGTTTGGTATTTACACTGTCCACACTCTGTAGCTGGTAATTACACTCTCCCCACTCTGTGGCCTGTTATTTGCACTGTCCACACTCTATAGGCAGCTATTTACACTGTGCACTCTCTGTAGTCTGGTATTTGCACTATCCACACTCTGTAGTTTGCTATTTACACTGTCAACACTCTGTAGTCTGGTATTTACGCTGTGCAGACTCTGTAGTCTCGTATACACACTGTCCACACTCTCTAGTCTGGGATTTTCTGTCTCCACGCTCTGTAATCTAGTATTTGCACTGCCCACACTCTATAGTCAGTTATTTACATTGTGCACCCTCTGCAGTCTGGTATTTACACTATCCAAACTCTGTAGTTTGGTATTTACACTGTCCACAGTCTGTAGTCTGGTATTTACACTGTCCACAATCTGAAGTCTCGTATTTACATTTTCCACGCTCTCTGGTCTGGTGTGTACACTGTCCACACTCTGTAGTCTGGTATTTACACTATCCACACTCTGGGGTCTGGTATTTACACTGTCCCCACTCTGTAGTCTGGTTTTTACACTGTCCACACTCTGTAGTCTGGTATTAACGCTGTACACACTCTGTAGGCAGTTATTTACATTGTGCACCCTCTGCAGTCTGGTATTTGCACTATCCACTCTCTGTAGTTTGCTATTTACACTGTCCAAAATCTTTAGTCTGGTATTTACTCTGTCCAGACTCTGTAGTCCCGTGTACACACTGTCCACACTCTCCAGTCTGGCATTTACAATCTCCACACTCTGTAGTCTTATATTTACACTGTCCACACTCTAGAGTCTGGTATTTACGCTGTCCACACTCTGTGGTCTGTTATGTACAGTGTCTACAGTCTATAGTCTGGTATTTAGACGGCCCACAATCTGGCGTCTGGTAATTACACTGCCAGACACTGTGGTCTGGTATTTACACCTTCCAAACTCTGTAGTCTGGTATTTACACTGCCCACACTCTGTTGTCTGATATTTACACTGCCCACACTCTGTAGTCTGGTATTTACACTGTCCACACTCTGTAGTTTGGTATATACACTGTCCAGACACTGTGGTCTGTGGTTTACACTCTCCATACTCTGTAGTCTGGAATTTACACTGTCCACACTCTGTAGTCTGGAATTTACACTGTCCAAACTCTATAGTTTGGTATTTACACTGTCCACGCTCTGTAGTCTGGAATTTAAAATCTCCACACTCTGTAGTCTGGTATTAACACTGTCCACGCTCTGTAGTCTGTTATTTACACTGCCCACACACTGTAGTCTGGTATTTACACTGTCCACATTCTGCAGTTTGGTATTTATACTGTCCACACTCTCTAGTCTGGTATTTACACTGTCCACAAACTGTAGTCTCGCATTTACACTGTCCAAACTCTGTTCTCTGTTATTTCCACTGTCCACACTCTGTAGTCTGGTTTTTACGCTGTCCACACTCTGTAGACTGTAATGTACACTGTGCACAATCTGCAGTCTTGTATTTAGCTTGTCCACACTCTGTAGTTTGGTATTTACACTGTCCACACTCTGTAGTTTGATATTTATATTCTCCACGCTCCGTAATCTGGTATTTACACTGTGCACACTCTGTGGTCTGGTATTTACACTCTCCACAATCGGTACTCTGGTATTTACACTGTCCACTCTCTGTAGTCTGGTATTTCCACTGTCCACACTCTGTAGTCTGGTTTTAACACTGTCCACACTCTGTAGTGTGTTATTTACACTGACCACACTCTGAAGTCTGGAATTTATATTGTCCACGCTCCGTAGTCTGGTATTTACACTGTGCACACTCTGTAGTCTGGTATTTACACTTTCCACTCTCTGTAATCTGGTATTTACACTGTCCACACTCTGTAATCTGGTATTTACACTGACCGCACTCTGTAGTCTGGTATTTACACTGTCCACACTCTGTAGTCTGGTATTTGCACTGACCGCACTCTATGGTTTGGTATTTACACTGTCCACACTCTGTAGTTTGGTATTTACACCGTCCACACTCTGTAGTTTGATATTTACACCGTCCACACTCTGTAGTTTGGTATTTACACTGCCCACACTCTATAGTCTGGTATTTACACCATCCACACCATGTGGTCTGTTATTTAGAGTGTCCATGGTCTGTCTTCCGGTATTTACGCTGTCCACACTCTGTAGGCAGTTATTTGCACTGTGCACTCTCTGTAGTCTGGTATTTCCACTTTACACACTCTGTAGTTTGCTATTTGCATTGTCCAAACTCTGTAGTCTGGTATTTACGCTGTCCTGACTCTGTAGTCTTGTATACACACTGTCCACACTCTCCAGTCTGGGATTTACAATCTCCACACTCTGTAGTCTGATATTTACACTGTCCACATTCTGGAGTCTAGTATTTACGCGGTCCACACTCTGTGGTCTGTTATGTACAGTGTCCACAGTCTGTAGTCTGAATTACACAGCCGACAATCTGGCGTCTGGTACGCTGTCCACATTCTGTAGTCCACTATTTACACTGTGCACACTCTGTGGTCTGGTATAAACACTGTCCACATTCTGTAGTCTGGTATTTACATTGTCTACAATCTGAAGTCTCATATTTACATTGTCCACGCTCTATAGTCTGGTATATACACTGTCCACATTCTGTAGTCTGTTATTTACACTGTCCACACTCTGGAGTCTGGTATTTACACTGTCCACACTCTCCAGTCTGGGATTTACAATCTCCACGCTCTGTAGTCTGATATTTACACTGTCCACATTCTGGAGTCTAGTATTTACGCTGTCCACACTCTGTGGTCTGTTATGTACAGTGTCCACAGTCTGTAGTCTGGTATTTACATGGCCGACAATCTGGCGTCTGGTAATTACATTGCCAGACTCTGTAGTCTGGTATTTACACCTTCCACACTCTGTTGTCTTGTATTTGCACAGCCACACTCTGTAGTTTGGTATATACACTGTCCACATTCTGTAGTCTGGTATTTACACTGCCCATATTCTTTAGTCTGGTATTTGCACTCTCCATACTATGTAGTACGGTATTTACACTGTCCACACGCTTTAGTCTGTTTTTTACACTATCCACGCACTGTAGTTTGGTACTTACAGTGCCAACGCTCTGTCGTTTGGTATTTACACTGTCCACGCTCTGTAGTCTGTTATTTACACTGCCCACACACTGTAGTCTGGTATTTACACTGTCCACATTCTGTAGTTTGGTATTTAGACTGTCCACACTCTCTAGTCTGGTATTTACACTGTCCACACTCTGTAGTGTGGTATTTACACTGTCCACACTCTGTAGTTTAGTATTGACACTCTACGCGCTCTGTAGTCTGGTATTTACACTGTCCACACTCTGTAGTCTGGTATTTACGCTGTCCTCACTCTGTAAACTGTAATTTAAACTGTGCACCCTCTGCAGTCTTGTATTTAGATTATCCACACTCTGTAGTTATGGTATTTACACTGTCCACACTCTGTAGTCTGGTATTATCACTGTCCCCACTCTGAAGTCTTGTATTTATATTGTCCATGCTCTGTAGTCTGGAATTTACACTTTGCACAATCTGTGGCCTTGTATTTACACTGTCCACAATCCGTAGTCTGGTATTTACACTGTCCACATTCTGTAGTCTGATATTTACACTGCCCACATTCTGATGTCTGGTATTTGCATGCTACACACTCTGAGGCATGGCATTTACACTGTCCACACTCTTTAGTCTGCTTTTTACACTGTCCACACTCTGTAGTTTGGTATTTACACTGTCCACACTCTGAAGTCTGGTATTTACACTGTCCATGCTCTGTAGTCTGGTATTTACACTGTGCATACTCTGTGGTCTGGTATTTACACTGTCCACTTTCTGTAGTCTGGTATTTACACTGTCCACATTCCGTAGTATGTTATATACACTATCCACACTCTGTAGTCTGGTATTTGCACTGTGCACACTCTGTAGTATCGGATTTACACTGTCCACACTCTGTTGTCTGGTATTTCCACTGTCCACACTCTGTAGTATGGTTTTTACACTGTGCACACTCTGTAGTCTTGTATTCCCACGCTCCACACTCTGTAGTGTCATTTTAGCACTGTCCACACTCTGTAGTGTGGGAATTACACTGACCATACTCTGTGGTCTGGTTCTTACACTGTCAACACTCTGTTTTCTGGTATTTACACTATCCATGCTCAGTGGTCTATTATATAGAGTGTCCACAGTCTGTGGTGTGGTATTTACCCTGTCCACACACTGTAGTTTGGTATTTACACCATCCACGCTCTGTAGTTTGGTATTTACACTGTGCACACTCTGTAGTTTTGGCATTTGCACTACCCACACTCTATAATCTGGTATTTACACCATCAACGCTCTGTAGTCTGTTACTTACAGTGTCCACAGTCTGTAGTCTGGTATTTATACGGTCCAAGCTCTGTAGTCTTGTATATACACTGCCAAACTCTGTAGTCTGGTTTTTACACTGTCCACACTCTGTAGTCTGGCATTTACACTGTCCACATTCTGTAGTGTGGCATTTACACTGTGCATGGTCTGTAGTGTGGCATTTGCACTGTCCACACTCTGTAGTTTTGTATTTACAGTGTCCACGCTCGGTAGTTTGGTATTTATACTGCCCACACTCTGTAGTCTGGTTTTTACGCTGTCCATACTCTGTAGTCAGTTATGTACACTGTGCACACTCTGTAGTCTGGTATTTACTCTATCCACACTCTGTAGTCTGGTTTTTACACTGTCCACACTCTGTAGTCTGGCATTTACACTGTCCACACTCTGTAGTCTGGTTTTTACACTGTCCACGCTATATAGTTTGGTATTTACAGTGTCCACGCTCTGTAGTTTGGTATTTATACTGCCCACAGTCTGTAGTCTGGTATTTAGAACTGTGCACACTCTGAAGTCTGCTATTTACACTGTGCACACTCTGTAGTCTGGTATTTACACTATCCACACTCTGTCGTCTGGTTTTTACACTGTCCACACTCTGTAGTCTTGCATTTACACTTTCAACACTCTATAGCCTGGTATTTACACTGTCCACGCTCTGTAGACTGGTATTTACACTGTCCACACTCTGTAGTCAGGTATTTACCCTCTCCACACTCTGTAGTCTGTAATTTACACTGTGAAACCTCTGCAGTTTGGTATATAGATTATCCACACTCTGTAGTTTGGTATTTACACTGTCCACACTCAGTAGTCTGGTATTTAGACTCTCCGCACTCTGAAGTCTGGTATTTATATTGTCCACGCTCTGTCGTCTGGTTATTACACTGTGCACACTCTGTGGCCTTGTATTAACACTGTCCACAATCCGTAGTCTGGTCTTACACTCTCCATGCTCTGTAGTCTGGTATTTACTCTGTGCATACTCTGTGGTCTGGTATTTACACTGTCCACATTCTGTAGTCTGATATTTACACTTCCCACATTCTGTAGTCTGGTATTTGCAATCTCCACACCCTGTTGTCTGGCATTTACACTGTCCACGCTCTGTCGTCTGGTATTTAGACTGTGCACATTCTGTAGTATGTTATTTACACTGTCCAAACTCTTTAGTCTGGTATTTACACAGTCCACATTCCGTAGTATGGTATTTACACTATCCACACTCTGTCGACTGGTATTTGCACTGTGCACACTCTGTACTATCGTATTTACACTGTCCACACTCTGTAGTCTGGTATTCCCACGCTCCACACTCTGTAGTCTCGTTTTAACACTGTCCACACTCTGTAGTGCGGTAATTACACTGACCACACTCTGTAGTCTGGTTCGTACACTGTCAACACTCTGTATTCTGGTATTTACACTATCCATGCTCATTGGTCTATTATACAGAGTGTCCACAGTCTGTGGTGTGGTATTTACCCTGTCCACACACTGTAGTTTGGTATTTACACCATCCACACTCTGTTGTTTTGGTATTTACACTGTGCACACTCTGTAGTTTTGGCATTTGCACTGCCCACACTCTATAATCTGGTATTTACACCATCCACGCTCTGTAGTCTGTTATTTACAGTGTCCACAGTCTGTAGTCTGGTATTTATACGGTCCAAACGCTGTGGTATTGTATATACACTGCCAAACTCTGTAGTCTGGTTTTTACACTGTCCACACTCTGTAGTCTGTCATTTACACTGTCCACACTCTGTAGTGTGGCATTTACACTGTCCATGTTCTGTAGTGTGGCATTTGCACTGTCCATACTCTGTAGTTTTGTATTTACAGTGTCCACGCTCTGTAGTTTGGTATTTATACTGCCCACACTCTGTAGTCTGGTTTTTACGCTGTCCATACTCTGTAGTCAGTTATGTACACTGTGCACACTCTGTAGTCTGGTATTTACTCTATCCACACACTGAAGTCTGGTATTTGCACTGTCCACACTCTGTAGTATCGTATTTACACTGTCCACGCTCTGTAGGCTGGTATTTACACTGTGCACACTCTGTGCCTTGTATTTGCACTGTCCACAATCCGTAGTCTGGTATTTACACTGTCCACATTCTGTAGTCTGGTATTTATACTGCCCACCATCTGATGTCTGTTATTTGCACGCTACACACTCTGAGGCATGGTATTTACAGTGTCCACACTCTTTAGTCTGCTTTTTACACTGTCCACACTCTGAAGTCTAGTATTTACACTGTCCATGCTCTGTTGTCTGGTATTTACACTCTGCATACTCTGTGGTCTGGTATTTACACTGTCCACATTCTGTAGTCTGGTATTTACACTTCCCACATTCTGCAGTCTGGTATTTGCAATCTCCACACCCTGTAGTCTGGCATTTACACTGTCCACACTCTTTAGTCTGCTTTTTACACTGTCCACACTCTGTAGTTTGGTATTTACACTGTCCACACTCTGAAGTCTAGTATTTACACTGTCCATGCTCTGTTGTTTGGTATTTACACTCTGCATACTCTGTGGTCTGGTATTTAGACAGTCCACATTCTGTAGTCTGTTATTTACACTGTCCAAACTCTGTAGTCTGGTATTTGCACTGTGCACACTCTGTAGTATCGGATTTACACTGTCCATACTCTGATGTCTGGTATTTCCACTGTCCACACTCTGTAGTATGGTATTCACATGCTCCACACTCTGTACTCTCGTTTTTACACTGTCCACACTCTGTAGTGTGGTATTTACACTGACCACACTCTGTAGTCTGGTATTTACACTGACCACACTCTGTAGTTTGGTATTTACATCGTCCTCACTCTGTAGTTTGAGATTTACATTGTCCACACTCTGTAGTCTAGTATTCCCATGCTCCACAATCTGTAGTCTCGTTTTTACACTGTCCACACTCCGTAGTGTGGTATTTACACTGACCAAACTCTGTAGTCTGGTATTTATACTGTCCACACTCTGTAGTTTGGTATTTGCACAGTCCACATTCTGTAGTTTGATATTTACACTGCCCACACTCTGTAGTCTGGTTCTTACACTGTCAACACTCTGTTTTCTGGTATTTACACCATCCATGCTCAGTGGTCTATTACATAGATTGTCCACAGTCCGTGGTGTGGTATTTACGCTGTACACACTCTGTAGTTTGGTATTTACACCGTCCACACTCTGTACCTTGGTAATTACACTGTCCACACTCTGTAGTTTTGCCACTTGCACTGCCCACATTCTATAGTCTATTATTTACACCATCCACGCTCTGTGGTCTGTTATTTACAGTGTCCACAGTCTGTAGTCTGATATTTATACGGTCCAAACTCTGTAGTCTTGTATATGCACTGCCAAAATCTGTAGTGTGGCATTTACACTGTCCACACTCAGTAGTTTCGTATTTACACTGTCCACACGCTTTAGTCTGCTTTCTACACTGTCCACGCTATATAGTTTGGTATTTACAGTGTCCACGCTCTGTAGATTGGTATTTATACTGCCCACACTCTGTAGTCTGGTTTTTACGCTGTCCACACTCTGTAGTCAGTTATGTACACTGTGCACACTCTGTAGTCTGGTATTTACACTGTGCACATTCTGTCGTCTGGTATTTACACTGTGCACACTCTGTAGTCTGGTATTTACACTATCCACACTCTGTAGTCTGGTTTTTACACTGTCCACACTCTGCAGTCTGGTTTTTACACTGTCCACACTCTGTAGTCTGGCATTTACACTGTCCTCACTCTATAGCCTGGTATTTGCACTGTCCGCGCTCTGTAGACTGGTATTTACACTGTCCACACTCTGTAGTCAGGTATTTACACTGTCCACACTCTGTAGTCTGTAATTTACACTGTGAACCCTCTGCAGTTTGGTATTTAGATTATCCACATTCTGTAGTTTGGTATTTACACTGTCCACACTCAGTAGTCTGGTATTTAGACTGTCCGCACTCTGAAGTCTGGTATTTATATTGTCCACGCTTTGTAGTCTGGTATTTACACTGTGCACACTCTGTGGCCTTGTATTTACAATGTCCACAATCCATAGTCTGGTATTTACACTCTCCATGCTCTGTAGTCTGTTATTTACACTGTGCATACTCTGTGGTCTGGTATTTACACTGTCCACATTCTGTAGTCTGGTATTTACACTTCCCACATTCTGTAGTCCGGTATTTGCAATCTCCACACCCTGTAGTCTGGCATTTACACTGTCCACGCTCTGTCGTCTGGTATGTAGACTGTCCACATTCTGTAGTATGTTATTTACACTGTCCAAACTCTTTAGTCTGGTATTTATACTGTCCACATTCCGTAGCATGGTATTTACACTATCCACACTCTGTAGTCTGGTATTTGCACTATCCACACTCTGTAGTCTGGTATTTCCACTGTCCACCCTCTGTATACTGGTTTTTACCCTGTCCACACTCTGTAGCCTGGTATTCCCATGCTCCACAATCTGTAGTCTCGTTTTTACACTGTCCACCCTCTGTAGTGTGGTATTTACACTGACCACACTCTGTAGTCTGGTATTTACACTGACCACACTCTGTAGTTTGGTATTTACATCGTCCTCACTCTGTAGTTTGAGATTTACACTGTCCACACTCTGTAGTCTGGTTTTAACACAGTCCACACTCCATAGTGTGGTATTTACACTGACCAAACTCTGTAGTCTGGTATTTATACTGTCCACACTCTGTAGTGTGTTATTTACACTGACCACAGCCTGTAGTCTGTTATTTTCACTGACCACACTCTGTAGTCTGGTTTTTACACTGTCCACACTCTGTTTTCTGGTATTTACACCATCCATGCTCAGTGGTCTATTATACAGAGTGTCCACAGTCTGTGGTGTGGTATTTACACTGTACACACTCTGTAGTTTGGTATTTACACCTTCCACACTCTGTAGCTTGGTATTTACATTGTCCACACTCTGTAGTTTTACCATTTGCACTGCCCACATTCTATAGTTTAGTATTTACACCATCCACGCTCTTTGGTCTGTTATTTACTGTGTCCACAGTCTGTAGTCTGGTGTTTATACGGTCCAAACTCTGCAGTCTTGTATATACACTGCCAAACTCTTTAGTGTGGCATTTACACTGTCCACTCTCTGTCGTTTCGTATTTACACTGTCCACACACTTTTGTATTTTTTTACACTGTCCACGCTATATAGTTTGGTATTTACAGTTTCCACGCTCTGTAGTCTGGTATTTATACTGCCCACACTCTGTAGTCTGGTATTTCGAACTGTGCACACTCTGAAGTCTGGTATTTACACTGTGCACACTCTGTAGTCTGGTATTTACACTATCCAAACCCTGTAGACTGGTTTTTGCACCGTCCACACTCTGTAGTCTGGCATTTACACTTTCCACACGCTATAGCCTGGTATTTACACTGTCCACGCTCTGTAGACTGGTATTTACACTGTCCACACTCTGTAGTCAGGTATTTACCCTCTCCACACTCTGTAGTCTGTAATTTACCCTGTGAACCCTCTGCAGTTAGGTATATAGATTATCCACACTCTGTAGTTTGGTATTTACACTGTCCACACTCAGTAGTCAGGTATTTAGACTGTCCGCACTCTGAAGTCTGGTATTTATATTGTCCACGCTCTGTCGTCGGGTTATTACACTGTGCACACTCTGTGGCCTTGTATTAACACTGTCCACAATCCGTAGTCTGGTATTTACACTCTCCATGCTCTGTAGTCTGGTATTTACACTGTGCATACTCTGTGGTCTGGTATTTACACTGTCCACATTCTGTAGTCTGGTATTTACACTGTCCACATTCTGTAGTCTGGTATTTGCAATCTCCACACCATGTAGTCTGGCATTTACACTGTCCACACTTTGTAGTCAGGTATTTACACTGTCCACACTCTGTAGTCTGTAATTTACACTGTGAACCCTCTGCAGTTTGGTATTTAGATTATCCACATTCTGTAGTTTGGTATTTACAATGTCCACACTCAGTTGTCTGGTATTTAGACTGTCTGCACTCTGAAGTCTGGTATTTATATTGTCCACGCTCTGTAGTCTGGTATTTACACTGTGCACACTCTGTGGCCTTGTATTTACAATGTCCACAATCCATAGTCTGGTATTTACACTCTCCATGCTCTGTAGTCTGGTATTTACACTGTGCATACTCTGTGGTCTGGTATTTACACTGTCCACATTCTGTAGTCCGGTATTTACACTTCCCACATTCTGTAGTCCGGTATTTGCAATCTCCACACCCTGTAGTCTGGCATTTACACTGTCAACACTCTGTTTTCTGGTATTTACACCATCCATGCTCAGTTGTCTATTATACAGAGTGTCCACAGTCTGTGGTGTGGTATTTACACTGTACACACTCTGTAGTTTGGTATTTACACCTTCCACACTCTGTAGCTTGGTATTTACATTGTCCACACTCTGTAGTTTTGCCATTTGCACTGCCCACATTCTACAGTTTAGTATTTACACCATCCACGCTCTGTGGTCTGTTATTTACTGTGTCCACAGTCTGTAGTCTGGTGTTTATACGGTCCGAACTGTGTAGTCTTGTATATACACTGCCAAACTCTTTAGTGTGGCATTTACACTGTCCACTCTCTGTCGTTTCGTATTTACACTGTCCACACGCTTTAGTATTTTTTTACACTGTCCACGCTATATAGTTTGGTATTTACATTTTCCACGCTCTGTAGACTGGTATTTATACTGCCCACACTCTGTAGTCTGGTATTTCGAACTGTGCACACTCTGAAGTCTGGTATTTACACTGTGCACACTCTGTAGTCTGGTATTTACACTATCCAAACCCTGTAGACTGGTGTTTACACTGTCCACACTCTGTAGTCTGGCATTTACACTTTCCACACTCTATAGCCTGGTATTTACACTGTCCACGCTCTGTAGACTGGTATTTACACTGTCCACACTCTGTAGTCAGGTATTTACCCTCTCCACACTCTGTAGTCTGTAATTTACCCTGTGAACCCTCTGCAGTTAGGTATATAGATTATCCACACTCTGTAGTTTGGTATTTACACTGTCCACACTCATTAGTCAGGTCTTTAGACTGTCCGCACTCTGAAGTCTGGTATTTATATTGTCCATGCTCTGTCGTCGGGTTATTACACTGTGCACACTCTGTGGCCTTGTATTAACACTGTCCACAATCCGTAGTCTGGTATTTACACTCTCCATGCTCTGTAGTCTGGTATTTACACTGTGCATACTCTGTGGTCTGGTATTTACACTGTCCACATTCTGTAGTCTGGTATTTACACTTCCCACATTCTGTAGTCTGGTATTTGCAATCTCCACACCCTGTAGTCTGGCATTTACACTGTCCACGCTCTGTCGTCTGGTATTTAGACTGTGCACATTCTGTAGTATGTTATTTACACTGTCTAAACTCCTTAGTCTGGTATTTACTCAGTCCACATTCCGTAGTATGGTATTTACACTATCCACTGTCGACTGGTATTTGCACTGTGCACACTCTGTAGTATCGTATTTACACTGTCCACACTCTGTAGTCTGGTATTTCCACTGTCCACACTCGGTAGTCTGGTTTTTATACTGTCCACACTCTGTAGTCTGGGATTCCCACGCTCCAAACTGTGTAGTCTCGTTTTTACACTGTCCACACCCTTTAGTCTGATTTTTACACTGTCCACGCTCTGTAGTTTGGTATTTACACTGTCCGCACTCTGAAGTCTGGTATTTATACTGTTCATGCTCTGTAGTCTGGTATTTACACAGTGCATATTCTGTGGTCTGGTATTTACACTGTCCACATTCTGTAGTCTGGTATTTACACTTCCCACATTCTGCAGTCTGGTATTTGCAATCTCCACACCCTGTAGTCTGGCATTTACACTGTCCGTGCTCTGTCGTCTGGTATTTAGACTGTCCACATTCTGTAGTATGTTATTTGCACTGTCCAAACTCTTTAGTCTGGTATTTATACTGTCCACATTCCGTAGTATGGTATTTACACTATCCACACTCTGTAGTCTGGTATTTCCACTGTCCACCCTCTGTAGACTGGTTTTTACCCTGTTCACACTCTGTAGTCTGGTATTCCCATGCTCCACAATCTGTAGTCTCGTTTTTACACTGTCCACACTCTGTAGTGTGGTATTTACACTGACCACACTCTGTAGTCTGGTATTTACACTGACCACACTCTGTGGTTTGGTATTTACATCGTCCTCACTCTGTAGTTTGAGATTTACATTGTCCACACTCTGTAGTCTAGTATTCCCATGCTCCACAATCTGTAGTCTCGTTTTTACACTGTCCACACTCCGTAGTGTGGTATTTACACTGACCAAACTCTGTAGTCTGGTATTTATACTGTCCACACTCTGTAGTTTGGTATTTGCACAGTCCACATTCTGTAGTTTGATATTTACAGTGCCCACACTCTGTAGTCTGGTTCTTACACTGTCAACACTCTGTTTTCTGGTATTTACACCATCCATGCTCAGTGGTCTATTACATAGAGTGTCCACAGTCCGTGGTGTGGTATTTACACTGTACACACTCTGTAGTTTGGTATTTACACCGTCCACGCTCTGTACCTTGGTAATTACACTGTCCACACTCTGTAGTTTTGCCATTTGCACTGCCCACATTCTATAGTCTATTATTTACACCATCCACGCTCTGTGGTCTGTTATTTACAGTGTCCACAGTCTGTAGTCTGATATTTATACGGTCCAAACTCTGTAGTCTTGTATATGCACTGCCAAAATCTGTAGTGTGGCATTTACACTGTCCACACTCAGTAGTTTCGTATTTACACTGTCCACACGCTTTAGTCTGCTTTCTACACTGTCCACGCTATATAGTTTGGTATTTACAGTGTCCACACTCTGTAGATTGGTATTTATACTGCCCACACTCTGTAGTCTGGTTTTTACGCTGTCCACACTCTGTAGTCAGTTATGTACACTGTGCACACTCTGTAGTCTGGTATTTACACTGTCCAAACTATTTTGTCTGGTATTTATACTGTCCACATTCCGTAGTATGGTATTTACACTATCCACACTCTGTCGTCTGGTATTTGCACTGTGCACACTCTGTAGCATCGTATTTACACTGTCCACACTCTGTAGTCTGGTATTTCCACTGTCCACACTCGGCAGTCTGGTTTTTGCACTCTCCACACTCTGTAGTCTGGTATTCCCACGCTCCAAACTGTGTGGTCTCGTTTTTACACTGTCCACATTCTGTAGTGTGTTATTTACACTGACCACAGCCTGTAGTCTGTTATTTACACTGTCCACACTCTGTAGTTTGGTATTTGCACAGTCCACACTCTGTAGTTTGATATTTACACTGCCCGCACTCGGTAGTCTGGTTCTTACACTGTCAATACTCTGTTTTCTGCTATTTACACTATCCATGCTCAGTGGTCTATTATATAGAGTGTCCACAGTCTGTGGTGTGGTATTTACACTGTCCACACACTGTTGTTTGGTATTTACACCGTCCACACTCTGTAGTTTGGTATTTACACTGTGCACACTCTGTAGTTTTGTCATTTGCACTGCCCACACTCTATAGTCTGGTATTTACACCATCCACGCTCTGTGGTCTGTTATTTAAAGTGTCCACAGTCTGTAGACTGGTATTTATACGGTCCAAACTCTGTAGTCTTGTAATTACACTGTCAAACTCTGTAGTCTGGTTTTTACACTGTCCACACTCTGTAGTCGAGCATTTACACTGTCCACGCTCTGTAGTTTCGTATTTACACTGTCCACACGCTGTAGACTGCTTTTTACACTGTCCACGCTATATAATTTGGTATTTACAGTGTCCACGCTCTGTAGTTTGGTATTTATACTGCCCACACTCTGTAGTCTGGTTTTTACACTGTCCATACTCTGTAGTCAGTTATGTACACTGTGCACACTCTGTAGTCTGGTCTTTACACTATCCACGCTCTGTAGTCTGGTTTATACACTGTCCACACTCTGTAGTCTGGCATTTACACTGTCCACACTCTATAGTCTGGTATTTACACTGTCTGCGCTCTGTAGACTGGTATTTACACTGTCCACACTCTGTAGTCAGGTATTTAGACTTTCCACACTCTGTAGTATGTAATTTACATTGTGCACCCTCTGCTGTTTGGTATTTAGATTATCCACTCGCTGTTGTTTGGTATTTACACTGTCCACACTCTGTAGCCTGGTATTTACCCTGTCCGCACTCTGAAGTCTGGAATTTATATTGTCAACGCTCGGTAGTCTGGTATTTACACTGTGCACACTCTGTGGCCTGGTATTCACACTGTCCACAATACATAGTCTGCTTTTTACACTGTCCACGCTCTGGAGTTTGATATTTACACTGTCCACACTCTGAAGTCTGGTATTTACACTGTCCATGCTCTGTAGTGTGGAATTTACACTGTCCACACTCTGTAGTGTGGCATTTACACTGTCCACACTCTGTAGTGTGGCATTTACACTGTCCACACTCTGTATTTTCGCATTTACACTGTCCACACGCTTTAGTCTGCTTTTTACACTGTCCACGCTATATAGTTTGGTTTTTACAGTGTCCACACTCTGTAGTTTGGTATTTATACTGCCCACACTCTGTAATCTTGTTTTTATGCTGTCCATACTTTGTAGTCAGTTATGTACACTGTGCACACTCTGTAGTCTGGTATTTACAGAATCCACACGCTGTAGTCTGGTATTTACACTGTCCACACTCTGTAGTCTGGCATTTACATTGTCCACACTCTGTAGTCTGGTTTTTACACTGTCCACACACTGTAGTCTTGCATTTACACTGTCCACACTCTGTAGTCTGGCATTTACACTGTCCACACTCCATAGTCTGGTATTTACACTGTCCGCGCTCTGTAGACTGGTATTTACACTGTCCGCACCCTGTAGTCAGGTATTTACACTGTCCACACTCTGTAGTCTGTAATTTACACTGTGAACCCTCTGCAGTTTGGTATTTAGATTATCTGCACTCTGTAGTTTGGTATTTACACTGTCCACACTCTGTAGTCTGGTATTTACACTGTGCACAGTCTGTGGCCTGGTATTTACACTGTCCACAATCCGTAGTCTGGTATTTACACTGTCGACATTCTGTTGTCTGGTATTTACACTGCCCACATTCTGTTGTCTGATATTTCCACGCACCACACTCTGAGGCATTGTATTTACACTGTCCACACTCTTTAGTCTGCTTTGTACACTGTCCACGCTCTGAAGTTTGGTGTTTACACTGACCACACTCTGTAGTTTGGTATTTACACTGACCACACTCTGTAGTTTGGTATTTACATCGTCCTCACTCTGTAGTGTGGAGTTTACACTGGCCACACTCTGTAGTCTGGTTTTAACACTGTCCACACTACGTAGTGTGTTATTTACACTGACCACAGTCTGTAGTCTGTTATTTACACTGTCCGCACTCTGTAGTTTGGTATTTGCACAGTCCACACTCTGTAGTTTGATATTTACACTGCCTGCATTCGGTAGTCTGGTTCTTACACTGTCAATACTCTGTTTTCTGCTATTTATACTATCCATGCTCAGTGGTCTATTATATAGAGTGTCCACAGTCTGTGGTGTGGTATTTACACTGTCCGCACACTGTTGTTTGGTATTTACACCGTCCACACTCTGTAGTTTGGTATTTACACTGTGCACACTCTGTAGTTTTGTCATTTGCACTGCCCACACTCTATAGTCTGGTATTTACACCATCCACGCTCTGTGGTCTGTTATTTAAAGTGTCCACAGTCTGTAGACTGGTATTTATACGGTCCAAACTCTGTAGTCTTGTAATTACACTGTCAAACTCTGTAGTCTGGTGTTTACACTGTCCACACTCTGTAGTGGAGCATTTACACTGTCCACGCTCTGTAGTTTCGTATTTACACTGTCCACACGCTGTAGACTGCTTTTTACACTGTCCACGCTATATAATTTGGTATTTACAGTGTCCACGCTCTGTAGTTTGGTATTTATACTGCCCACACTCTGTAGTCTGGTTTTTACACTGTCCATACTCTGTAGTCAGTTATGTACACTGTGCACACTCTGTAATCTGGTATTTACACTATCCACGCTCTGTAGTCTGGTTTATACACTGTCCACACTCTGTAGTCTGGCATTTACACTGTCCACACTCTATAGTCTGGTATTTACACTGTCTGCGCTCTGTAGAATGGTATTTACACTGTCCACACTCTGTAGTCAGGTATTTAGACTGTCCACACTCTGTAGTCTGTAATTTACACTGTGCACCCTCTGCTGTTTGGTATTTAGATTAACACTCTCTGTTGTTTGGTATTTACACTGTCCACACTCTGTAGCCTGGTATTTACACTGTCCGCACTCTGAAGTCTGGAATTTATATTGTCAACGCTCTGTAGTCTGGTATTTACACTGTGCACACTCTGTGGCCTGGTATTCACACTGTCCACAATACATAGTCTGCTTTTTACACTGTCCACGCTCTGGAGTTTGATATTTACACTGTCCACACTCTGAAGTTTGGTATTTACACTGTCCATGCTTTGTAGTGTGGAATTTACACTGTCCACACTCTGTAGTGTGGCATTTACACTGTCCACACTCTGTAGTGTGGCATTTACACTGTCCACACTCTGTATTTTCGCATTTACACTGTCAACACGCTTTAGTCTGCTTTTTACACTGTCCACGCTATATAGTTTGGTTGTTACAGTGTCCACGCTCTGTAGTTTGGTATTTATACTGCCCACACTCTGTAATCTTGTTTTTATGCTGTCCATACTTTGTAGTCAGTTATGTACACTGTACACACTCTGTAGTCTGGTATTTACAGAATCCACACGCTGTAGTCTGGTATTTACACTGTCCGCACTCTGTAGTCTGGCATTTACATTGTCCACACTCTGTAGTCTGGTTTTTACACTGTCCACACACTGTAGTCTTGCATTTACACTGTCCACACTCTGTAGTCTGGCATTTACACTGTCCACACTCCATAGTCTGGTATTTACACTGTCCGCGCTCTGTAGACTGGTATTTACACTGTCCGCACCCTGTAGTCAGGTATTTACACTGTCCACACTCTGTAGTCTGTAATTTACACTGTGAACCCTCTGCAGTTTGGTATTTAGATTATCTGCACTCTGTAGTTTGGTATTTACACTGTCCACACTCTGTAGTCTGGTATTTACACTGACCGTACTCTGAAGTCTGGTACTTATATTGTCCACGCTCTGTAGTCTGGTATTTACACTGTGCACAGTCTGTGGCCTGGTATTTACACTGTCCACAATCCGTAGTCTGGTATTTACACTGTCGACAGTCTGTTGTCTGGTATTTACACTTCCCACATTCTGTAGTCTGGTTTTTGCAATCTCCACACCCTGTAGTCTGGCATTTACACTGTCCATGCTCTGTCGTCTGGTATTTAGACTGTCCACATTCTGTAGGTAAGTTATTTACAATGTCCAAACACTTCAGTCCGGTATTTACACAGTACACATTCCGTAGTATGGTATTTACACTATCCACACTCTGTAGTCTGGTTTTTGCACTGTCCACACTCTGTAGTATCTTATTTACACTGTCCACACTCTGTAGTCTGGTATTACCACTGTCCACACTCTGTAGTCTGGTATTTCCACTGTCCACACTCTGTAGTTTGGTATTTACATCGTCCACACTCTGTAGTTTGATATTTACACTGTCCACACTCTGTAGTCTGGTTTTTACACTGTCCACACTCTGTAGTGTGGTATTTACGCTAACCACACTCTGTAGTCTGGTATTTACACTGTCCATACACTGTAGTTTGGTATTTACATCGTCCACCCTCTGTGGTTTGATACTTACACTGACCACACTCTGTAGTCTGGTATTTACATTGTCCACACTCCGTAGTGTGGTATTTACACTGACCACACTCTGTAATCTAGTATTTACACTGTCCACCCTCTGTAGTTTGGTATTTGCACAGTTCACACTCTTTAGTTTGATATTTGCACTGCCCACACTCT
Organism: Cetorhinus maximus; assembly: GCF_964194155.1. Lineage (NCBI taxonomy): Eukaryota > Metazoa > Chordata > Chondrichthyes > Lamniformes > Cetorhinidae > Cetorhinus > Cetorhinus maximus. The sequence continues at coordinate 79,517,402 of NC_135895.1, read as the reverse complement.
GTAGTCTGGTTCTTACACTGTCAACACTCTGTTTTCTGGTATTTACACCATCCATGCTCAGTGGTCTGTTATACAGAGTGTCCACAGTCTGTGGTGTGGTATTTACACTGTCCACACCCTGTAGTATGGTATTTACACCGTCCACACTCTGTAGTTTGGTATTCACACTGTCCACACTCTGTAGTTTTGGCATTTACAGTCCCCACACTCTTTTGTCTGGTGTTTACACCATCCACGCTCTGTGGTCTGTTATTTACAGTATCCACAGTCTGTAGTCTGGTATTAACACGGTCCAAACTCTGTAGTCTTGTTTCTGCACTGCCAAACTCTGTAGTCTGGTTTTTACACTGTCCACACTCTGTAGTCTGGAATTTACACTGTCCACACTCTGTAGTCTGGTACTTACACTCTCCACACTGTGTAGTTTAGTATTGACACTCTCCACGCTCTGTAGTCTGGTATTTACACTGTCCACAGTCTGTAGTCTGGTATTTATGCTGTCCACACTCTGTAGACTGTAATTTACACTGTGCACCCTCTGCGGACGTGTATTTAGATTATCCACACTCTGTAGTTTGGTAATTGCACTGTCCACACTCTGTAGTCTGGTATTTACACTGTCCGCACTCTGTAGTCTGGTATTTACACTTCCCACGTTCTGTAGTCTGGTATTTGCAATCTCCACACCCTGTAGTCTGGCATTTACACTGTCCACGCTCTGTCGTCTGGTATGTAGACTGTCCACATTCTGTAGTATGTTATTTACACTGTCCAAACTCTTTAGTCTGGTATTTAGACAGTCCACATTCCGTAGTATGGTATTTACACTTTCCACACTCTGTAGTCAGTTATTTGCACTGTCCACACTCTGTAGTATCGTATTTACACTCTCCATACTCTGTAGTCTGGTATTTCCACTGTCCACAGTCTGTAGTCTGGTATATACACTGCCCACGCTCTGTAGTCTGGTATTCCCACGCTCCACACTCTGTAGTCTCTTTTTTATACTGTCCACACTCTGTAGTGTGGTATTTACCCTGACCACACTCTGTAGTCTGGTATTTACACTGTCCACACTCTGTAGTTTAGGATTGACACTGTCCGCGCGCTGTAGTCTGGTATTTACAGTGTCCACACTCTGTAGTCTAGTATTTACGCCGTCCACCATCTGTAGACTGTTGTTTACACTGTGCACCCTCAGCAGTCTTGTATTTAGATTGCCCACACTCTGTAGTTTGGTATTTACACTGTCCACACTCTGTAGTCTGGTATTTACACTGTCCACACTCTGAAGTCTGCTATTTATATTGTCCACGCTCCGTAGTCTTGTATTTACACTGTGCGCACTCCGTGGTCTGGTATTTACACTGTCCACAATCTGTAGTCTGGTATTAATATTGTCCACGCTCTGTAGTCTGGTATTTACACTGTGCACACTCTGTGGCCTGGTATTTACACTATCCACAATCCGCAGTCTGGTATTTACACTGTCCACATTCTGTAGTCTGGTATAGACACAGCCCACATTCTGTTGTCTGGTATTTCCACGCTCCACACTCTGAGGCATGGTATTTACACTCTCCACACTCTTTAGTCTGCTTTTTACACTGTCCACGCTCTGTAGTTTGCTATTTACACTGTCCACACTCTGAAGTCTGGTATTTACACTGTCCACACTCTGTGGTATGTTATTTACACTGTCCACATTCTGTAGTCTGGTATTTACACTTCCCACGTTCTGTAGTCTGGTATTTGCAATCTCCACACCCTGTAGTCTGGCATTTACACTGTCCACGCTCTGTCGTCTGGTATTTAGACTGTCCACATTCTGTAGTATGTTATTTACACTGTCCAAACTCTTTAGTCTGGTATTTACACAGTCCACATTCCGTAGTATTGTATTTACACTTTCCACACTCTGTAGTCAGTTATTTGCACTGTCCACACTCTGTAGTCTCGTATTTCCACTGTCCACACTCTGTAGTCTGGTTTATACACTGTCCACACTCTGTAGTCTGATATTCCCACGCTCCACACTCTGTAGTCTCTTTTCTATACTGTTCACACTCTGTAGTATGGTATTTACACTGACCACACTCTGTAGTCTGTTATTTACACTGTCCACACTCTGTAGTTTAGTATTTACATCGTCCACACTCTGTAGTTTGATATTTACACTTTCCACACTCTGTAGTCTGGTTTTAACACTGTCCACACTCCGTAGTGTGGTATTTACACTGACCACACTCTGTAGTCTGGTATTTACACTGTCCACACTCTGTAGTTTGGTATTTGCCCAGTGAACGCTCTGTAGTTTGATATTTACAATGCCCACAATCTGTAGTCTGGTTCTTACACTGTCAATACTCTGTTTTCTGGTATTTACACCATCCATGCACAGTGGTCTGTTATATATACTGTCCACAGTCTGTGGTGTGGTATTTACCCTATCCACACACTGTAGTTTGGTATTTACACCGTCCACACTCTGTAGTTTGGTATTTACACTTTCCACACTCTGTAGTTTTGGCATTTACAGTCCCCACACTCTTTAGTCTGGTATTTACACCATCCACGCTCTGTGGTCTGTTACTTACAGTGTCCACAGTCTGTAGCCTGGTATTTACACGGTCCAAACTCTGTAGTCTTGTATATGCACTGCCAAACTCTGTAGTCTGGTTTTTACACTGTCCACAATCTGTAGTCTGGAATTTACACTGTCCACACTCTGTAGTCTGGTATTTCCACTGTCCACACTCTATAGTCTGCTTTTTACACTGTCCACACTCTGTAGTGTGGTATTTACACTGTCCTCACTCTGTAGTCTGGTATTTACACAGTCCACACTATGTAGTTCAGTATTGACACTCTCCGCGCTCTGTAGTCTGGTATTTACACTGTCCACACTCTGTAGTCTGGTATTTATGCTGTCCACACTCCGTTGATTGTAATTTACACTGTGCACTCTTTGCTGTCTTGTATTTAGATTATCCACACTCTGTAGTTTGGTATTTACACTGTCCACATTCTGTAGTCTGGTATTTACACTGTCTGCACTCTGAAGTCTGGTAATTAAATTGTCCTCGCTGCGTAGTCTGGTATTTACAATGTGCACACTCTGTGGTCTGGTATTTACACTGTCCACAATCTGTAGTCTGGTATTTACACTGTCCACACTCTGTAGTCTGGTATTTCCACTGTGCACACCCTGTAGTCTGGTTTTAACACTGTCCACACTCTGTAGTGTGGTAGTTACACTGACCACACTCTGTAGTCTGGTATTTACGCAGTCCACACGCTGTAGACTGTGGTTTACACTGTGCACCCTCTGCAGTCTTGTACTTAGATTATCCACACTCTGTAGTTTGGTATTTACACTGTCCACGCTCTGTAGTCTGGGATTTACACTGTCCGCACTCTGAAGTCTGCTATTTATATTGTCCACGCTCCATAGTCTGGTATTTACACTGTGCACACTCCGTGGTCTGGTATTTACACTGTCCACAATCTGTAGTCTGGTATTAATATTGTCCACGCTCTGTAGTCTGCTATTTACACTGTCCACACTCTGTAGTCTGGTATTTCCACTGTCCACACTCTTTAGTCTGGTTTTAACGCTTTGCACACTCTGTAGTGTGCTATTTACACTGACCACACTCTGTAGTCTGGTATTTACACTGTCCACACTTTGAAGTTTGGTATTTACACCGTCCACGCTCTGTAGTTTGATATTTACACTCTCCACACTCTGTAGTCTGGTACTTACACTGTCAACACACTGTTTTCAGGTATTTATACCATCCATGCTCAGTGGTCTGTTATATTGAGTGTCCACACTCTGTAGTTTGTTATTTATACTGTCCACTCTCTGTAGTTTTGGTATTTACACTGCCCACTCTCTATAGCCTGGTATTTACACCATCCATGCTCTGTGGTCTGTTATTTACAGTGTCCACTGTCTGTAGTCTGGTATTTACACAGTCCACACTCTGTAGTCTGGTATTTACACTTTCCACACTCTGTAGTTTAGTATTGACACCCTCCGTGCTCTGTAGTCTGGTACTTACGCAGTCCACAGGCGGTAGACTGTTATTTACAGTGTGCACCCTCTGCAGTCTTGTATTTAGATTATCCACACTCTGTAGTTTGGTATTTACACTGTCCACACTCTGTAGTCTGGTATTTACACTGTCCGCACTCTGAAGTCTGCTATTTATATTGTCCACGCACCGCAGTCTCGTATTTACACTGTCCACATTCTGTAGTCTGGCATGCACACTGCCCACATTCTGTTGTCTGGTATTTCTACGCTCCAAACTCTGAGGCATGGTATTTACACTCTCCACACTCTTTAGTCTGCTTTTTACACTGTCCACGCTCTGTAGTTTGCTATTTACACTGTCCACACTCTGAAGTCTGGTATTTACAATGTCCACACTCTGTGGTCTGTTATTTACACTGTCCACATTCTGTAGTCTGTTATTTACACTTCCCACATTCTGTAGTCTTGTATTTGCAATCTCCACACCCTGTAGTCTGGCATTTACACTGTCCACGCTCTGTCGTCTGGTATTTAGACTGTCCACATTCTGTAGTATGTTATTTACACTGTCCAAACTATTTAGTCTGATATTTACACAGTCCACATTCCGTTGTATGGTATTTACACTTTCCACACTCTGTATTCAGTTATTTGCACTGTCCACACTCTGTAGTATAGTATTTACACTGTCCACACTCTGTAGTCTGGTATTTCCACTGTCCAGAGTCTGTAGTCTGGTTTATACACTGCCCACACTCTGTAGTCTGGTATTCCCACGCTCCACACTCTGTAGTCTCTTTTTTATACTGTCCACACTCTGTAGTGTGGTATTTACACTGACCACACTCTGTAGTCTGGTATTTACACTGTCCACACTCTGTAGTTTAGTATTTGCATCGTCCACACTCTGTAGTTTGATATTTACACTTTCCACACTCTGTTGTCTGGTTTTAACACAGTCCACACTCCGTAGTGTGGTATTTACACTGACCACACTCTGTAGTCTGGTATTTACACTGTCCACACTCTGTAGTTTAGGATTGACACTCTCCGCGCTCTGTAGTCTGGTATTTACAATGTCCACACTCTGTAGTCTGGTATTTACGCAGTCCACAGTCTGTGGACTGTTGTTTACACTGTGCACCCTCTGCAGTCTTTTATTTAGATTATCCACACTCTGTAGTTTGGTATTTACACTTTCCACACTCTGTAGTCTGGTATTTACACTGTCCGCACTCTGAAGTCTGGTATTAATATTGTCCACGCTCTGTAGTCTGGCATTTACACTGTGCACACTCTGTGGCCTGGTATTTACACTGTCCACAATCTGTAGTCTGGTATTAATATTGTCCACGCTCTATAGTCTGGTATTTACACTGTGCACACTCTGTGGCTCTGCTATTGACACTGTCCACACTCTGAAGTCTGGTATTTACACTGTCCACACTCTGTGGTATCATATTTACACTGTCCACATTCTGTAGTCTGGTATTTACACTTCCCACGTTCTGTAGTCTGGTATTTGCAATCTCCACACCCTGTAGTCTGGCATTTACACTGTCCACGCTCTGTCGTCTGATATTTAGACCGTCCACATTCTGTAGTATGTTATTTACACTGTCCAAACTCTTCAGTCTGGTATTTACACAGTCCACATTCCGTAGTATTGTATTTACACTTTCCACACTCTGTAGTCAGTTATTTGCACTGTCCACACTCTGTAGTATCGTATTTACACTGTCCACACTCTGTAGTCTCGTATTTCCACTGTCCACACTCTGTAGTCTGGTTTATACACTGTCCACACTCTGTAGTCTGGTATTCCCACGCTCCACACTCTGTAGTCTCTTTTCTATACTGTCCACACTCTGTAGTGTGGTATTTACACTGACCACACTCTGTAGTCTGGTATTTACACTGTCCACACTCTGTAGTTTAGTATTTACATCGTCCACACTCTGTAGTTTGATATTTACACTTTCCACACTCTGTAGTCTGGTTTTAACACTGTCCACACTCCGTAGTGTGGTATTTACACTGACCACACTCTGTAGTCTGGTATTTACACTGTCCACACTCTGTAGTTTGGTATTTGCCCAGTGAACGCTCTGTAGTTTGATATTTACAATGCGCACAATCTGTAGTCTGGTTCTTACACTGTCAATACTCTGTTTTCTGGTATTTACACCATCCATGCTCAGTGGTCTGTTATATAGACTGTCCACAGTCTGTGGTGTGGTATTTACACTGTCCACACTCTGTAGTATGGTATTTACACCGTCCACACTCTGTAGTTTTGGCATTTACAGTCCCCACACTCTTTTGTCTGGTATTTACACCATCCACGCTCTGTGGTCTGTTACTTACAGTGTCCACAGTCTGTAGCCTGGTATTTACACGGTCCAAACTCTGTAGTCTTGTATATGCACTGCCAAACTCTGTAGTCTGGTTTTTACACTGTCCACAATCTGTAGACTGGAATTTACACTGTCCACACTCTGTAGTTTGGTATTTCCACTGTCCACACTCTATAGTCTGCTTTTTACACTGTCCACACTCTGTAGTGTGGCATTTACACTGTCCTCACTCTGTAGTCTGGTATTTACACTGTCCGCACTCTGTAGTCTGGTATTTATGCTGTCCACACACCGTTGATTGTAATTTACACTGTGCACTCTTTGCTGTCTTGTATTTAGATTATCCACACTCTGTAGTTTGGTATTTACACTGTCCACATTCTGTAGTCTGGTATTTACACTGTCCGCACTCTGAAGTCTGGTAATTACATTGTCCTCGCTCCGTAGTCTGGTATTTACACTGTGCACACTCTGTGGTCTGGTATTTACACTGTCCACACTCTGTAGTCTGGTATTTACACTGTCCACACTCTGTAGTCTGGTATTTCCACTGTGCACACGCTGTAGACTGTGGTTTACACTGTGCACCCTCTGCAGTCTTGTACTTAGATTATCCACACTCCGTAGTGTGGTATTTACACTGACCACACTCTGTAATCTAGTATTTACACTGTCCACCCTCTGTAGTTTGGTATTTGCACAGTTCACACTCTTTAGTTTGATATTTGCACTGCCCACACTCTGTAGTCTGGTTCTTACACTGTCAACACTCTGTTTTCTGGTATTTACACCATCCATGCTCAGTGGTCTGTTATACAGAGTGTCCACAGTCTGTGGTGTGGTATTTACACTGTCCACACCCTGTAGTATGGTATTTACACCGTCCACACTCTGTAGTTTGGTATTCACACTGTCCACACTCTGTAGTTTTGGCATTTACAGTCCCCACACTCTTTTGTCTGGTGTTTACACCATCCACGCTCTGTGGTCTGTTATTTACAGTATCCACAGTCTGTAGTCTGGTATTAACACGGTCCAAACTCTGTAGTCTTGTTTCTGCACTGCCAAACTCTGTAGTCTGGTTTTTACACTGTCCACACTCTGTAGTCTGGAATTTACACTGTCCACACTCTGTAGTCTGGTACTTACACTCTCCACACTGTGTAGTTTAGTATTGACACTCTCCACGCTCTGTAGTCTGGTATTTACACTGTCCACAGTCTGTAGTCTGGTATTTATGCTGTCCACACTCTGTAGACTGTAATTTACACTGTGCACCCTCTGCGGACGTGTATTTAGATTATCCACACTCTGTAGTTTGGTAATTGCACTGTCCACACTCTGTAGTCTGGTATTTACACTGTCCGCACTCTGTAGTCTGGTATTTACACTTCCCACGTTCTGTAGTCTGGTATTTGCAATCTCCACACCCTGTAGTCTGGCATTTACACTGTCCACGCTCTGTCGTCTGGTATGTAGACTGTCCACATTCTGTAGTATGTTATTTACACTGTCCAAACTCTTTAGTCTGGTATTTAGACAGTCCACATTCCGTAGTATGGTATTTACACTTTCCACACTCTGTAGTCAGTTATTTGCACTGTCCACACTCTGTAGTATCGTATTTACACTCTCCATACTCTGTAGTCTGGTATTTCCACTGTCCACAGTCTGTAGTCTGGTATATACACTGCCCACGCTCTGTAGTCTGGTATTCCCACGCTCCACACTCTGTAGTCTCTTTTTTATACTGTCCACACTCTGTAGTGTGGTATTTACCCTGACCACACTCTGTAGTCTGGTATTTACACTGTCCACACTCTGTAGTTTAGGATTGACACTGTCCGCGCGCTGTAGTCTGGTATTTACAGTGTCCACACTCTGTAGTCTAGTATTTACGCCGTCCACCATCTGTAGACTGTTGTTTACACTGTGCACCCTCAGCAGTCTTGTATTTAGATTGCCCACACTCTGTAGTTTGGTATTTACACTGTCCACACTCTGTAGTCTGGTATTTACACTGTCCACACTCTGAAGTCTGCTATTTATATTGTCCACGCTCCGTAGTCTTGTATTTACACTGTGCGCACTCCGTGGTCTGGTATTTACACTGTCCACAATCTGTAGTCTGGTATTAATATTGTCCACGCTCTGTAGTCTGGTATTTACACTGTGCACACTCTGTGGCCTGGTATTTACACTATCCACAATCCGCAGTCTGGTATTTACACTGTCCACATTCTGTAGTCTGGTATAGACACAGCCCACATTCTGTTGTCTGGTATTTCCACGCTCCACACTCTGAGGCATGGTATTTACACTCTCCACACTCTTTAGTCTGCTTTTTACACTGTCCACGCTCTGTAGTTTGCTATTTACACTGTCCACACTCTGAAGTCTGGTATTTACACTGTCCACACTCTGTGGTATGTTATTTACACTGTCCACATTCTGTAGTCTGGTATTTACACTTCCCACGTTCTGTAGTCTGGTATTTGCAATCTCCACACCCTGTAGTCTGGCATTTACACTGTCCACGCTCTGTCGTCTGGTATTTAGACTGTCCACATTCTGTAGTATGTTATTTACACTGTCCAAACTCTTTAGTCTGGTATTTACACAGTCCACATTCCGTAGTATTGTATTTACACTTTCCACACTCTGTAGTCAGTTATTTGCACTGTCCACACTCTGTAGTCTCGTATTTCCACTGTCCACACTCTGTAGTCTGGTTTATACACTGTCCACACTCTGTAGTCTGATATTCCCACGCTCCACACTCTGTAGTCTCTTTTCTATACTGTTCACACTCTGTAGTATGGTATTTACACTGACCACACTCTGTAGTCTGTTATTTACACTGTCCACACTCTGTAGTTTAGTATTTACATCGTCCACACTCTGTAGTTTGATATTTACACTTTCCACACTCTGTAGTCTGGTTTTAACACTGTCCACACTCCGTAGTGTGGTATTTACACTGACCACACTCTGTAGTCTGGTATTTACACTGTCCACACTCTGTAGTTTGGTATTTGCCCAGTGAACGCTCTGTAGTTTGATATTTACAATGCCCACAATCTGTAGTCTGGTTCTTACACTGTCAATACTCTGTTTTCTGGTATTTACACCATCCATGCACAGTGGTCTGTTATATATACTGTCCACAGTCTGTGGTGTGGTATTTACCCTATCCACACACTGTAGTTTGGTATTTACACCGTCCACACTCTGTAGTTTGGTATTTACACTTTCCACACTCTGTAGTTTTGGCATTTACAGTCCCCACACTCTTTAGTCTGGTATTTACACCATCCACGCTCTGTGGTCTGTTACTTACAGTGTCCACAGTCTGTAGCCTGGTATTTACACGGTCCAAACTCTGTAGTCTTGTATATGCACTGCCAAACTCTGTAGTCTGGTTTTTACACTGTCCACAATCTGTAGTCTGGAATTTACACTGTCCACACTCTGTAGTCTGGTATTTCCACTGTCCACACTCTATAGTCTGCTTTTTACACTGTCCACACTCTGTAGTGTGGTATTTACACTGTCCTCACTCTGTAGTCTGGTATTTACACAGTCCACACTATGTAGTTCAGTATTGACACTCTCCGCGCTCTGTAGTCTGGTATTTACACTGTCCACACTCTGTAGTCTGGTATTTATGCTGTCCACACTCCGTTGATTGTAATTTACACTGTGCACTCTTTGCTGTCTTGTATTTAGATTATCCACACTCTGTAGTTTGGTATTTACACTGTCCACATTCTGTAGTCTGGTATTTACACTGTCTGCACTCTGAAGTCTGGTAATTAAATTGTCCTCGCTGCGTAGTCTGGTATTTACAATGTGCACACTCTGTGGTCTGGTATTTACACTGTCCACAATCTGTAGTCTGGTATTTACACTGTCCACACTCTGTAGTCTGGTATTTCCACTGTGCACACCCTGTAGTCTGGTTTTAACACTGTCCACACTCTGTAGTGTGGTAGTTACACTGACCACACTCTGTAGTCTGGTATTTACGCAGTCCACACGCTGTAGACTGTGGTTTACACTGTGCACCCTCTGCAGTCTTGTACTTAGATTATCCACACTCTGTAGTTTGGTATTTACACTGTCCACGCTCTGTAGTCTGGGATTTACACTGTCCGCACTCTGAAGTCTGCTATTTATATTGTCCACGCTCCATAGTCTGGTATTTACACTGTGCACACTCCGTGGTCTGGTATTTACACTGTCCACAATCTGTAGTCTGGTATTAATATTGTCCACGCTCTGTAGTCTGCTATTTACACTGTCCACACTCTGTAGTCTGGTATTTCCACTGTCCACACTCTTTAGTCTGGTTTTAACGCTTTGCACACTCTGTAGTGTGCTATTTACACTGACCACACTCTGTAGTCTGGTATTTACACTGTCCACACTTTGAAGTTTGGTATTTACACCGTCCACGCTCTGTAGTTTGATATTTACACTCTCCACACTCTGTAGTCTGGTACTTACACTGTCAACACACTGTTTTCAGGTATTTATACCATCCATGCTCAGTGGTCTGTTATATTGAGTGTCCACACTCTGTAGTTTGTTATTTATACTGTCCACTCTCTGTAGTTTTGGTATTTACACTGCCCACTCTCTATAGCCTGGTATTTACACCATCCATGCTCTGTGGTCTGTTATTTACAGTGTCCACTGTCTGTAGTCTGGTATTTACACAGTCCACACTCTGTAGTCTGGTATTTACACTTTCCACACTCTGTAGTTTAGTATTGACACCCTCCGTGCTCTGTAGTCTGGTACTTACGCAGTCCACAGGCGGTAGACTGTTATTTACAGTGTGCACCCTCTGCAGTCTTGTATTTAGATTATCCACACTCTGTAGTTTGGTATTTACACTGTCCACACTCTGTAGTCTGGTATTTACACTGTCCGCACTCTGAAGTCTGCTATTTATATTGTCCACGCACCGCAGTCTCGTATTTACACTGTCCACATTCTGTAGTCTGGCATGCACACTGCCCACATTCTGTTGTCTGGTATTTCTACGCTCCAAACTCTGAGGCATGGTATTTACACTCTCCACACTCTTTAGTCTGCTTTTTACACTGTCCACGCTCTGTAGTTTGCTATTTACACTGTCCACACTCTGAAGTCTGGTATTTACAATGTCCACACTCTGTGGTCTGTTATTTACACTGTCCACATTCTGTAGTCTGTTATTTACACTTCCCACATTCTGTAGTCTTGTATTTGCAATCTCCACACCCTGTAGTCTGGCATTTACACTGTCCACGCTCTGTCGTCTGGTATTTAGACTGTCCACATTCTGTAGTATGTTATTTACACTGTCCAAACTATTTAGTCTGATATTTACACAGTCCACATTCCGTTGTATGGTATTTACACTTTCCACACTCTGTATTCAGTTATTTGCACTGTCCACACTCTGTAGTATAGTATTTACACTGTCCACACTCTGTAGTCTGGTATTTCCACTGTCCAGAGTCTGTAGTCTGGTTTATACACTGCCCACACTCTGTAGTCTGGTATTCCCACGCTCCACACTCTGTAGTCTCTTTTTTATACTGTCCACACTCTGTAGTGTGGTATTTACACTGACCACACTCTGTAGTCTGGTATTTACACTGTCCACACTCTGTAGTTTAGTATTTGCATCGTCCACACTCTGTAGTTTGATATTTACACTTTCCACACTCTGTTGTCTGGTTTTAACACAGTCCACACTCCGTAGTGTGGTATTTACACTGACCACACTCTGTAGTCTGGTATTTACACTGTCCACACTCTGTAGTTTAGGATTGACACTCTCCGCGCTCTGTAGTCTGGTATTTACAATGTCCACACTCTGTAGTCTGGTATTTACGCAGTCCACAGTCTGTGGACTGTTGTTTACACTGTGCACCCTCTGCAGTCTTTTATTTAGATTATCCACACTCTGTAGTTTGGTATTTACACTTTCCACACTCTGTAGTCTGGTATTTACACTGTCCGCACTCTGAAGTCTGGTATTAATATTGTCCACGCTCTGTAGTCTGGCATTTACACTGTGCACACTCTGTGGCCTGGTATTTACACTGTCCACAATCTGTAGTCTGGTATTAATATTGTCCACGCTCTATAGTCTGGTATTTACACTGTGCACACTCTGTGGCTCTGCTATTGACACTGTCCACACTCTGAAGTCTGGTATTTACACTGTCCACACTCTGTGGTATCATATTTACACTGTCCACATTCTGTAGTCTGGTATTTACACTTCCCACGTTCTGTAGTCTGGTATTTGCAATCTCCACACCCTGTAGTCTGGCATTTACACTGTCCACGCTCTGTCGTCTGATATTTAGACCGTCCACATTCTGTAGTATGTTATTTACACTGTCCAAACTCTTCAGTCTGGTATTTACACAGTCCACATTCCGTAGTATTGTATTTACACTTTCCACACTCTGTAGTCAGTTATTTGCACTGTCCACACTCTGTAGTATCGTATTTACACTGTCCACACTCTGTAGTCTCGTATTTCCACTGTCCACACTCTGTAGTCTGGTTTATACACTGTCCACACTCTGTAGTCTGGTATTCCCACGCTCCACACTCTGTAGTCTCTTTTCTATACTGTCCACACTCTGTAGTGTGGTATTTACACTGACCACACTCTGTAGTCTGGTATTTACACTGTCCACACTCTGTAGTTTAGTATTTACATCGTCCACACTCTGTAGTTTGATATTTACACTTTCCACACTCTGTAGTCTGGTTTTAACACTGTCCACACTCCGTAGTGTGGTATTTACACTGACCACACTCTGTAGTCTGGTATTTACACTGTCCACACTCTGTAGTTTGGTATTTGCCCAGTGAACGCTCTGTAGTTTGATATTTACAATGCGCACAATCTGTAGTCTGGTTCTTACACTGTCAATACTCTGTTTTCTGGTATTTACACCATCCATGCTCAGTGGTCTGTTATATAGACTGTCCACAGTCTGTGGTGTGGTATTTACACTGTCCACACTCTGTAGTATGGTATTTACACCGTCCACACTCTGTAGTTTTGGCATTTACAGTCCCCACACTCTTTTGTCTGGTATTTACACCATCCACGCTCTGTGGTCTGTTACTTACAGTGTCCACAGTCTGTAGCCTGGTATTTACACGGTCCAAACTCTGTAGTCTTGTATATGCACTGCCAAACTCTGTAGTCTGGTTTTTACACTGTCCACAATCTGTAGACTGGAATTTACACTGTCCACACTCTGTAGTTTGGTATTTCCACTGTCCACACTCTATAGTCTGCTTTTTACACTGTCCACACTCTGTAGTGTGGCATTTACACTGTCCTCACTCTGTAGTCTGGTATTTACACTGTCCGCACTCTGTAGTCTGGTATTTATGCTGTCCACACACCGTTGATTGTAATTTACACTGTGCACTCTTTGCTGTCTTGTATTTAGATTATCCACACTCTGTAGTTTGGTATTTACACTGTCCACATTCTGTAGTCTGGTATTTACACTGTCCGCACTCTGAAGTCTGGTAATTACATTGTCCTCGCTCCGTAGTCTGGTATTTACACTGTGCACACTCTGTGGTCTGGTATTTACACTGTCCACACTCTGTAGTCTGGTATTTACACTGTCCACACTCTGTAGTCTGGTATTTCCACTGTGCACACGCTGTAGACTGTGGTTTACACTGTGCACCCTCTGCAGTCTTGTACTTAGATTATCCACACTCTGTAGTTTGGTATTTACGCTGTTCGCACTCTGTAGTCTGGGATTTACACTGTCCGCACTCTGAAGTCTGCTATTTATATTGTCCACGCTCTGTAGTCTGGTATTTACACTGTGCACACTCCGTGGTCTGGTATTTACACTGTCCACAATCTGTAGTCTGGTATTAATATTGTCCACGCTCTGTAGTCTGCTATTTACACTGTCCACACTCTGTAGTCTGGTATTTCCACTGTCCACACTCTTTAGTCTGGTTTTAACGCTTTGCACACTCTGTAGTGTGCTATTTACACTGACCACACTCTGTAGTCTGGTATTTACACTGTCCACACTCTGTAGTTTGATATTTACACTCTCCACACTCTGTAGTCTGGTACGTACACTGTCAACACACTGTTTTCAGGTACTTATACCATCCATGCTCAGTGGTCTGTTATATTGAGTGTCCACACTCTGTAGTCTGGTATTTACACTGTCCACACTCTGTAGTTTGGTATTTACACCGTCCACACTCTGTAGTTTGTTATTTATACTGTCCACTCTCTGTAGTTTTGGTATTTACGCTGCCCACTCTCTATAGCCTGGTATTTACACCATCCATGCTCTGTGGTCTGTTATTTACAGTGTCCACTGTCTGTAGTCTGGTATTTACACAGTCCACACTCTGTAGTCTGGTATTTACACTTTCCACACTCTGTAGTTTAGTATTGACACCCTCCGCACTCTGTAGTCTGGTATTTACACTGTCCACACTCTGTAGTCTGGTACTTACGCAGTCCACAGGCGGTAGACTGTTATTTACAGTGTGCACCCTCTGCAGTCTTGTATTTAGATTATCCACACTCTGTAGTTTGGTTTTTACACTGTCCACACTCTGTAGTCTGGTATTTACACTGTCCGCACTCTGAAGTCTGCTATTTATATTGTCCACGCACCGCAGTCTCGTATTTACACTGTCCACATTCTGTAGTCTGGCATGTACACTGCCCACATTCTGTTGTCTGGTATTTCTACGCTCCAAACTCTGAGGCATGGTATTTACACTCTCCACACTCTTTAGTCTGCTTTTTACACTGTCCACGCTCTGTAGTTTGCTATTTACACTCTGAAGTCTGGTATTTACAATGTCCACACTCTGTGGTCTGTTATTTACACTGTCCACATTCTGTAGTCTGTTATTTACACTTCCCATGTTCTGTAGTCTAGTATTTGCAATCTCCACACCCTGTAGTCTGGCATTTACACTGTCCACTCTCTGTCGTCTGGTATTTAGACTGTCCACATTCTGTAGTATGTTATTTACACTGTCCAAACTATTTCGTCTGATATTTACACAGTCCACATTCCGTTGTATGGTATTTACACTTTCCACACTCTGTAGTCAGTTATTTGCACTGTCCACACTCTGTAGTATAGTATTTACACTGTCCACACTCTGTAGTCTGGTATTTCCACTGTCCACAGTCTGTAGTCTGCTTTATACACTGCCCACACTCTGTAGTCTGGTATTCCCACGCTCCACACTCTGTAGTCTCTTTTTTATACTGTCCACACGCTGTAGTGTGGTATTTACACTGTCCACACTCTGTAGTTTTTTATTTACATCGTCCACACTCTGTAGTTTGATATTTACACTTTCCACACTCTGTTGTCTGGTTTTAACACAGTCCACACTCTGTAGTGTGGTATTTACACTGACCACACTGTGTAGTCTGGTATTTACACTGTCCACACTCTGTAGTTTAGGAGTGACACTCTCCGTTCTCTGTAGTCTGGTATTTACAATGTCCACACTCTGTAGTCTGGTATTTACGCAGTCCACAGTCTGTAGACTGTTGTTTACACTGTGCACCCTCTGCAGTCTTTTATTTAGATTATCCAGACTCTGTAGTTTGGTATTTACACTTTCCACACTCTGTAGTCTGGTATTTACACTGTCCGCACTCTGAAGTCTGGTATTAATATTGTCCACACTCTGTAGACTGGTATTTACACTGTGCACACTCTGTGGCCTGGTATTTACACTGTCCACAATCTGTAGTCTTGTATTAATATTGTCCACGCTCTGTAGTCTGGTATTTACACTGTGCACACTCTGTGGCCTGGTATTTACACGGTCCACAATCCGCAGTCTGGAATTTACACTGTCCACATTCTTCAGTGTGGTATTTACACTGCCCACATTCTGTTGTCTGGTATTTCCACGCTCCACACTCTGAGGCATGGTATTTACACTCTCCACACTCTTTAGTCTGCTTTTTACACTGTCCACGCTCTGTAGTTTGCTATTTACACTGTCCACACTCTGAAGTCTGGTATTTACACTGCCCACACTCTGTGCTCTGTTATTTACACTGTCCACATTCTGTAGTCTGGTATTTACACTTCCCATGTTCTGTAGTCTGGTATTTGCAATCTCCACACCCTGTAGTCTGGCATTTACACTGTCCACGCTCTGTCGTCTGGTATTTAGACTGTCCACATTCTGTCGTATGTTATTTACACTGTCCAAACTATTTAGTCTGATATTTACACAGTCCACATTCCGTTGTATGGTATTTACACTTTCCACACTCTGTAGTCAGTTATTTGCACTGTCCACACTCTGTAGTATAGTATTTACACTGTCCACACTCTGTAGTCTGGTATTTACACTGTCCACAGTCTGTAGTCTGCTTTATACACTGCCCACACTCTGTAGTCTCTTTTTTATACTGTCCACACTCTGTAGTGTGGTATTTTCACTGACCACACTCTGTAGTCTGGTATTTACACTGTCCACACTCTGTAGTTTAGTATTTACATCGTCCACACTCTGTAGTTTGATATTTACACTTTCCACACTCTGTTGTCTGGTTTTAACACAGTCCACACTCCGTAGTGTGGTATTTACACTGACCACACTCTGTAGTCTGGTATTTACACTGTCCACACTCTGTAGTTTAGGATTGACACTCTCCGCGCTCTGTAGTCTGGTATTTATGCTGTCCACATTCCGTTGACTGTAATTTACACTGTGCACTCTTTGCTGTCTTGTATTTAGATTATCCACACTCTGTAGTTTGGTATTTACATTGTCCACATTCTGTAGTCTGATATTTACACTGTCCGCACTCTGAAGTCTGGTAATTATATTGTCCACGCTCCGTAGTCTGGTATTTACACTGTGCACACTCCGTGGTCTGGTATTTACACTGTCCACAATCTGTAGTCTGGTTTGTACACTGCCCACATTCTGTTGTCTGGTATTTCCAACCTCCACAGTCTGAGGCATGGTATTTACACTGTCCACGCTCTTTAGTCTGCTTTTTACACTGTCCACGCTGTGTAGTTTGCTATTTACAATGTCCACACTCTGAAGTCTGGTATTTACAATGTCCACACTCTGTGGTCTGTTATTTACACTGTCCACATTCTGTAGTCTGGTATTTACACTTCCCATGTTCTGTAGTCTGGTATTTGCAATCTCCACACCCTGTAGTATGGAATTTACACTGTCCACGCTCTGTCGTCTGGTATTTAGACTGTCCACATTCTGTCGTATGTTATTTACACTGTCCAAACTATTTAGTCTGATATTTACACAGTCCACATTCCGTTGTATGGTATTTACACTTTCCACACTCTGTAGTCAGTTATTTGCACTGTCCACACTCTGTAGTATAGTATTTACACTGTCCACACTCTGTAGTCTGGTATTTACACTGTCCACAGTCTGTAGTCTGCTTTATACACTGCCCACACTCTGTAGTCTCTTTTTTATACTGTCCACACTCTGTAGTGTGGTATTTTCACTGACCACACTCTGTAGTCTGGTATTTACACTGTCCACACTCTGTAGTTTAGTATTTACATCGTCCACACTCTGTAGTTTGATATTTACACTTTCCACACTCTGTTGTCTGGTTTTAACACAGTCCACACTCCGTAGTGTGGTATTTACACTGACCACACTCTGTAGTCTGGTATTTACACTGTCCACACTCTGTAGTTTAGGATTGACACTCTCCGCGCTCTGTAGTCTGGTATTTATGCTGTCCACATTCCGTTGACTGTAATTTACACTGTGCACTCTTTGCTGTCTTGTATTTAGATTATCCACACTCTGTAGTTTGGTATTTACATTGTCCACATTCTGTAGTCTGATATTTACACTGTCCGCACTCTGAAGTCTGGTAATTATATTGTCCACGCTCCGTAGTCTGGTATTTACACTGTGCACACTCCGTGGTCTGGTATTTACACTGTCCACAATCTGTAGTCTGGTTTGTACACTGCCCACATTCTGTTGTCTGGTATTTCCAACCTCCACAGTCTGAGGCATGGTATTTACACTGTCCACGCTCTTTAGTCTGCTTTTTACACTGTCCACGCTGTGTAGTTTGCTATTTACAATGTCCACACTCTGAAGTCTGGTATTTACAATGTCCACACTCTGTGGTCTGTTATTTACACTGTCCACATTCTGTAGTCTGGTATTTACACTTCCCATGTTCTGTAGTCTGGTATTTGCAATCTCCACACCCTGTAGTATGGAATTTACACTGTCCACGCTCTGTCGTCTGGTATTTAGACTGTCCACATTCTGTCGTATGTTATTTACACTGTCCAAACTATTTAGTCTGATATTTACACAGTCCACATTCCGTTGTATGGTATTTACACTTTCCACACTCTGTAGTCAGTTATTTGCACTGTCCACACTCTGTAGTATAGTATTTACACTGTCCACACTCTGTAGTCTGGTATTTCCACTGTCCACAGTCTGTAGTCTGCTTTATACACTGCCCACACTCTGTAGTCTCTTTTTTATACTGTCCACACTCTGTAGTGTGGTATTTACACTGACCACACTCTGTAGTCTGGTATTTACACTGTCCACACTCTGTAGTTTAGTATTTACATCGTCCACACTCTGTAGTTTGATATTTACACTTTCCACACTCTGTTGTCTGGTTTTAACACAGTCCACACTCCGTAGTGTGGTATTTACACTGACCACACTCTGTAGTCTGGTATTTACACTGTCCACACTCTGTAGTTTAGGATTGACACTCTCCGTGCTCTGTAGTCTGGTATTTATGCTGTCCACATTCCGTTGACTGTAATTTACACTGTGCACTCTTTGCTGTCTTGTATTTAGATTATCCACACTCTGTAGTTTGGTATTTACATTGTCCACATTCTGTAGTCTGATATTTACACTGTCCGCACTCTGAAGTCTGGTAATTATATTGTCCACGCTCCGTAGTCTGGTATTTACACTGTGCACACTCCGTGGTCTGGTATTTACACTGTCCACAATCTGTAGTCTGGTTTGTACACTGCCCACATTCTGTTGTCTGGTATTTCCAACCTCCACAGTCTGAGGCATGGTATTTACACTGTCCACGCTCTTTAGTCTGCTTTTTACACTGTCCACGCTGTGTAGTTTGCTATTTACAATGTCCACACTCTGAAGTCTGGTATTTACAATGTCCACACTCTGTGGTCTGTTATTTACACTGTCCACATTCTGTAGTCTGGTAATTACACTTCCCACGTTCTGTAGTCTGGTATTTGCAATCTCCACACCCTGTACTCTGGCATTTACACTGTCCACGCTCTGTCGTCTGGTATTTAGACTGTCCACATTCTGTAGTATGTTATTTACACTGTCCAAACTCTTTAGTCTGGTATTTATACAGTCCACATTCCGTAGTATGGTATTTACACTCTCCACACTCTTTAGTCAGTTATTTGCACTGTCCACACTCTGTAGTATCGTATTTACACTGCCCACACTCTGTAGTCTGGTATTCCCATGCTCCACACTCTGTAGTCTCTTTTTTATACTGTCCACACTCTGGAGTGTGGTATTTACACTGACCACACTCTGTAGTCTGGTATTTACACTGTCCACACTCTGTAGTTTAGTATTTACATCGTCCACACTCTGTAGTTTGATACTTACACTTTCCACACTCTGTAGTGTGGTATTTACACTGTCCACACTCTGTAGTTTTGTATTTGCCCAGTGAACGCTTCGTAGTTTGATATATACACTGCCCACACTCTGTAGTCTGGTTCTTACACTGTCAACACTCTGTTTTCTGGTATTTACACCATCCATGCTCAGTGGTCTGTTATATAGTGTCTACAGTCTGTGGTGTGGTATTTACACTCTCCACACTCTGTAGTTTGGTATTTACACCGTCCACACTCTATAGTCTGGTATTAACACCATCCACGCTCTGTGGTCTGTTATTTACAGTCTCCACAGTCTGTAGTCTGGTTTTTACATGGTCCAAACTCTGTAGTCTTGTATATACACTGCCAAACTCTGTAGTCTGGTTTTTACACTGTGCACACCCCGTAGCCTGGCATTTACACTCCACACTCTGTAGTTTGGTATTTACACTGTCCACACTCTGTAGTTTGGTATTTACACAGTCCACTCTCTGTAGTTTTGGTATTTACACTGCCCACGCTCTATAACCTGGTATTTACACCATCCACGCTCTGTGGTCTGTTATTTACAGTGTCCACAGTCTGTCGTCTGGTATTTGCACGGTCCACTCTCTGTAGTCTGGTATATACAGTGCCAAACTCTGTAGTCTGTTATTTACACACTCCACACCCTGTAGTCTGCTTTTTACACTGTCCACACACTGTTCTCTGGTATTTCCACTGTCCACACTCTATAGACTGCTTTTTACACTGTCCACAGTCTGTAGTGTGGCATTTACACTGTCCACACTCTGTAGTCTGGTATTTACACTGTCCACACTATGTAGTTTAGTATTGACACTCTCCGCGCTCTGTAGTCTGGTATTTACACTGTCCACCCTCTGTAGTTTGGTATTTGCACAGTTCACACTCTTTAGTTTGATATTTGCACTGCCCACACCTTGTAGTCTGGTTCTTACACTGTCAACACTCTGTTTTCTGGTATTTACACCATCCATGCTCAGTGGTGTGTTATATAGAGTGTCCACAGTCTGTGGCGTGGTATTTACACTGTCTACTCTCTGTAGTATGGTATTTACACCGTCCACACTCTGTAGTTTTGGCATTTACAGTCCCCACACTCTTTAGTCTGGTATTTACACCATCCACGCTCTGTGGTCTGCTATTTACGGTGTCCACAGTCTGTAGTCTGGTATTTACACGGTCCACACTCGGTTCTCTGGTATTTCCACTGTCCACACTCTACAGTCTGCTTTTTACACTGTCCACACTCTGTAGTGTGGCATTTACACTGTCCACACTCTGTAGTCTGGTATTTACACTGTCCACACTATGTAGTCTGGTATTTATGCTGTCCACACTCCGTAGATTGTAATTTACACTGTGCACTCTTTGCTGTCTTGTATTTCGGTTATTCACACTCTGTTGTTTGGTATTTACACTGTCCACACTCTGTAGTCTGGTATTTACACTGTCCGCACTCTAACGTCTGGTAATTATATTGTCCACGCTCCATAGTCTGGTATTTACAGTGTGCACACTCTGTGGTCTGGTATTTACACTGTCCACAATCTGTAGTCTGGTATTTACACTGTCCACACTCTGTAGTCTGGTATTTCCACTGTGCACACTCTGTAGTCTGGCTTTAACACTGTCCACACTCTGTAGTGTGGTATTTACACTGACCACACTCTGTAGTCTGGTATTTACATTGTCCACACTCTTTAGTTTGGTATTTACACCGTCCGCACTCTGTAGTTTGATATTTACGCTGTCCACACTCTGTAGTTTTGGCATTTACAGTCCCCACATTCTTTAGTCTGGTATTTACACCATCCACGCTCTGTGGTCTGTTATTTATAGTGTCCACAGTCTGTAGTCTGGTATTTACACGGTCCAAACTCTGTAGTCTTGTATATGCACTGCCAAACTCTGTAGTCTGGTTTTTACACTGTCCACACTCTGTAGTCTGGAATTCACACTGTCCACAATCTGTAGTTTGGCATTTACATTGTCCACACTCTGTAGTCTGGTATTTACACTGTCCACACTGTGTAGTTTAGTATTGACACGCTCCACGCTCTGTAGTCTGGTATTTACACTGTCAACACTCTGTTTTCTGGTATTTACACCTTCCATGCTCAGTGGTCTGTTATAGAGAGTGTCCACAGTCTGTGGTGTGGTATTTACACTGTCCACACCCTCTAGTATGGTATTTACACCGTCCACACTCTGTACTTTGGTATTTACACTGTCCACACTCTGTAGTTTTGGCATTTACACTGTCCACACTCGGATCTCTGGTATTTCCACTGTCCACACTCTACATTCTGCTTTTTACACTGTCCACACTCTGTAGTGTGGCATTTACACTGTCCACACTCTGTAGTCTGGTATTTACACTGTACACACTATGTAGTTTAGTATTGACACTTTCAGCGCTCTGTATTCTGGTATTTACACTGTCCACAATCTGTAGTCTGGTATTTATGCTGTCCACACTCCGTAGATTGTAATTTACACTGTGCACTCTTTGCTGTCTTGTATTTAGGTTATCCACGCTCAGTAGTTTGGTATTTACGCTGTCCACACTCTGTAGTCTGGTACTTACACTTAACGCACTCTGAAGTCTGGTAATTATATTGTCCACGCTCCGTATTCTGGTATTTACACTGTGTACACTCTGTGGTCCGGTATTTACACTGTCCACAATCTGTAGTCTGGTATTTACACTATCCACACTCTGTAATCTCGTATTTCCACTGTGCACACTCTGTAGATGGTTTTATACTGTCCACACTCTGTAGTGTGGTATTTACACTGTCCACTCTCTTTAGTTTGGTATTTACACCGTC
This sequence comes from Cetorhinus maximus, assembly GCF_964194155.1. Taxonomy (NCBI): domain Eukaryota; kingdom Metazoa; phylum Chordata; class Chondrichthyes; order Lamniformes; family Cetorhinidae; genus Cetorhinus; species Cetorhinus maximus. The sequence goes on along the minus strand of NC_135895.1, from coordinate 79,494,439 downwards.
CACACTCTGTAGTTTGATATTTACGCTGTCCACACTCTGTAGTTTTGGCATTTACAGTCCCCACACTCTTTAGTCTGATATTTACACCATCCACGCTCTGTGGTCTGTTATTTACAGTGTCCACAGTCTGTAGTCTGGTATTTACACGGTCCAAACTCTGTAGTGTTGTATATGCACTGCCAAACTCTTTAGTCTGGTTTTTACACTGTCCACACTCTGTAGTCTGGAATTCACACTGTCCACACTCTGTAGTGTGGCATTTACACTGTCCACACTCTGTAGTCTGGTATTTACACTGTCCACACTGTGTAGTTTAGTATTGACACGCTCCACGCTCTGTAGTCTGGTATTTACACTGTCAACATTCTGTAGTCTGGTATTTATGCTGTCCACACTCTTTAGTTTGATATTTGCACTGCCCACACCCTGTAGTCTGGTTCTTACACTGTCAACACTCTTTTTTCTAGTATTTACACCATCCATGCTCAGTGGTCTGTTATATAGAGTGTCCACAGTCTGTGGTGTGGTATTTACACTGTCCACACCCTGTAGTATGGTATTTACACCGTCCACACTCTGTAGTTTGGTATTTACACTGTCCACACTCTGTAGTTTGGGTATTTACAGTCCCCACACTCATTAGTCTGGTATTTACACCATCCACGCTCTGTGGTCTGTTATTTACAGTGTCCACAGTCTGTAGTCTGGTATTTACACGGTCCAAACTCTGTAGTCTTGTATATGCACTGCCAAACTCTGTAATCTGGTTTTTACACTGTCCACACTCTGTCGTCTGGAATTTATATTGTCGACGCTCCGTAGTCTGGTATTTCCACTGTGCACACTCTGTCGTCTGGTATTTACACTGTCCACAATCTGTAGTCTGGTATTTACACTGTCCAACCACTGTAGTCTGGTATTTCCACTGTCCACACTCTTTAGTCTGGTTTTAACACTGTGCACACTCTGTAGTGTGCTATTTACACTGACCACACTCTGTAGTCTGGTATTTACAATGTCCACACTTTGAAGTTTGGTATTTACACCGTCCACACTCTGCAGTTTGATATTTACACTCTCCACAGTCTGTATTCTGGTACTTACACTGTCAAAACACTGTTTTCTGGTATTTATACCAAACATGCTCAGTGGTCTGTTATATTGAGTGTCCACAGTCTGTAGTCTGGTATTTACACTGTCCAAACTCTATAGTTCGTTATTTACACTGTCCACTCTCTGTAGTTTTGGTATTTGCACTGCCCACACTCGAGAGCCTGGTATTTACACCATCCATGCTCTGTGGTCTGTTATTTACAGTGTCCACTGTCTGTAGTCTGGTATTTACACAGTCCACACTCTGTAGTCTGGTATTTACACTGTCCACACTGTGTAGTTTAGTATTGACACTCTCCGCGCTGTGTAGTCTGGTATTTACACTGTCCATACTCTGTAGTCTGGTATTTACGCAGTCCACAGGCTGTAGACTGTTGTTTACACTGTACACCCTCCGCAGTTTTGTATTTAGATTATCCACACTCTGTAGTCTGGTATTTACATGGTCCACACTCTGTAGTCTGGTATTTACACAGTCCGCACTCTGAAGTCTGCTATTTATATTGTCCACGCTCCGTAGTCTGGTATTTACACTGTGCACACTCCGTGGTCTGGTATTTACACTGTCCACAATCTGTAGTCTGGTATTAATATTGTCCACGCTCTGTAGTCTGGTATTTACACTGTGCACACTCTGTGGCCTGGTATTTACACTGTCCACAATTTGCAGTCTGGTATTTACACTGTCCACATTCTGTAGTCTGGTATGTACACTGCCCACATTCTGTTGTCTGGTATTTCCACGCTCCACACTCTGAGGCATGGTATTTACACTCTCCACACTCTTTAGTCTGCTTTTTACACTGTCCACGCTCTGTAGTTTGCTATTTACAACGTCCACACTCTGAAGATGGTATTTACACTGTCCACACTCTGTGCCCTGTTATTTACACTGTCCACATTCTGTAGTCTGGTATTTACACTTCCCACGTTCTGTAGTCTGGTATTTGCAATCTCCACACCCTGTACTCTGGCATTTACACTGTCCACGCTCTGTCGTCTGGTATTTAGAATGTCCACATTCTGTAGTATGTTATTTACACTGTCCAAACTCTTTAGTCTGGTATTTACACAGTCCACATTCCGTTGTATGGTATTTACACTCTCCACACTCTGTAGTCAGTTATTTGCACTGTCCACACTCTGTAGTATCGTATTTACACTGTCCACACTCAGTGGTCGGGTATTTCCACTGTCCACACTCTGTAGTCTGGTTTATACACTGCCCACACTCTGTAGTCTGGTATTCCCACGCTCCACACTCTGTAGTCTCTTTTTTCTACTGTCCACACTCTGTGGTGTGGTATTTACACTGACCACACTCTGTAGTCTGGTATTTACACTGTCCACACTCCGTATTGTGGTATTTACACTGACCACACTCTGCAGTCTGGTATTTACATCGTCCGCACTCTGTAGTTTGATATTTACAGTTTCCACACTCTGTAGTCTGGTTTTAACACTGTCCACACTCCGTAGTGTGGTATTTACACTCACCACACTCTGTAGTCTGGTATTTACACGGTCCACACTCTGTAGTTTGGTATTTGCCCAGTGAACGCTCTGTAGTTTGATATTTACACTGCCCACACTCTGTAGTCTGGTTCTTACACTGTCAACACTCTGTTTTCTGGTATTTACACCATCCATGCTCAGTGGTCTGTTATATAGTGTCCACAGTCTGTGGTGTGGTATTTACACTGTCCACACTCTGTAGTTTGGTATTTACACCGTCCACACTCTGTAGTTTGGTACTTACAATGCCCACACTCTGTAGTTTTGTTACTTACACTGCCCACGCTCTATAGCCTGCTATTTACACCATCCACGCTCTGTGGTCTGATATTTACAGTGTCCACAGTCTGTCGTCTGTTATTTACACGGTCCACTCTCTGTAGTCGGGTACATACAGTGCCAAACTCTGTCGTCTGTTATTTACACACTCCACACCCTGTAGTCTGGTATTTACATTGTCCACATACTTTAGTCTGCTTTTTACACTGTCCACACTCTGTTCTCTGGTATTTCCACTGTCCACACTCTATAGTCTGCTTTTTACACTGTCCACAGTCTGTAGTGTGGCATTTACACTGTCCACACTCTGCAGTCTGGTATTTACACTGTCCACACTATGCAGTTTAGTATTGACACTCTCCGCGCTCTGTAGTCTGGTATTTACACTGTCCATCCTCTGTAGTTTGGTATTTGCACAGTTCACACTCTTTAGTTTGATATTTGCACTGCCCACACTCTGTAGTCTGGTTCTTACACTGACAACACTCTGTTTTCTGTTATTTACACCATCCATACTCAGTGGTCTGTTATATAGAGTGTCCACAGTCTGTGGTGTGGTATTTACACTGTCCACACTCTGTAGTATGGTATTTACACCGTCCACACTCTGTAGTTTGGTATTTACACTGTCCACACTCTGTAGTTTTGGCATTTACAGTGCCCACACTCTTTAGGCTGGTATTTAAACCATCCACGCTCTGTGGTCTGTTATTTACAGTGTCCACAGTCTGTAGTCTGGTATTTACACGGTCCAAACTCTGTAGTCTTGTTTTTTGCACTGTCCACACTCTGTAGTCTCGAATTTACACTGTCCACACTCTGTAGTCTGGTATTTCCACTGTCCACACTCTATAGTCTGATTTTTACACTGTCCACACTCTGTAGTGTGCATTTACACTGTCCACACTCTGTAGTCTGGTATTTACACTGTCCACACTATGTAGTTTAGTATTGACACTCCCCGCGCTCTGTAGTCTGGTATTTACACTGTCCAGACTCTGTAGTCTTGTATTTATGCTGTCCACACTCCGTAGATTGTAAATTACACTGTGCACTCTTTGCTGTCTTGTATTTAGATTATCCACACTCTGTAGTTTGGTATTTACACTGTCCACACTCTGTAGTCTGGTATTTACACTGTCCGCACTTTGAAGTCTGGTAATTATATTGTCCATGCTCCGTGGTCTGGTATTTACACTGTGCACACTCTGTGGTCTGGTATTTACACTGTCCACAATCTGTAGTCTGGTATTTACACTGTCCACACTCTGTAGTCTGGTATTTCCACTGTGCACACTCTGTAGTCTGGTTTTAACACTGTCCACACTCTGTAGTGTGGTATTTACACTGACCACACTCTGTAGTCTGGTATTTAGACTGTCCACACTCTTTAGTTTGGTATTTACACCGTCCACACTCTGTAGTTTGATATTTATGCTGTCCACACTCTGTAGTTTTGGCATTTACAGTCCCCACACTCTTTAATCTGGTATTTACACCATCCACGTTCTGTGGTCTGTTATTTACAGTGTCCACAGTCTGTAGTCTGGTATTTACACGGTCCAAACTCTGTAGTCTAGTATATGCACTGACAAACTCAGTAGTCTGGTTTTTACACTGTCCACACTCTGTAGTCTGGAATTCACACTGTCCACACTCTGTAGTGTGGCATTTACACTGTCCACACTCTATAGTCTGGTATTTACACTGTCCACACTGTCTAGTTTAGTATTGACACGCTACACGCTCTGTAGTCTGGTATTTACACGGTCCACATTCTGTAATCTGGTATTTATGCTGTCCACGCTCTGTACACTGTAATTTGCACTGTGCACCCTCTGCGGACTTGTATTTAGATTATCCACACTCTGTAGTTTGGTATTTACACTGTCCACACTCTGTCGTCTGGTATTTACACTGTCCGCACTCTGAAGTCTGGTATTTATATTGTCCACGCTCCGTAGTCTGGTATTTGCACTGTGCACACTCTGTGGTCTGGTATTAACACTGTCCACAATCTGTAGTCTGGTATTTACACTTTCCACCCTCTGTAGTCTGGTATTTCCAATGTCCACACTCTTTAGTCTGGTTTTAACACTGTGCACACTCTGTAGAGTGCTATTTACACTGACCACACTCTGTAGTCTGGTATTTACACTGTCCACACTTTGTAGTTTGGTATTTACACCGTCCACACTCTGTAGTTTGATATTTACACTCTCCACACTCTGTAGTCTGGTACTTACACTGTCAACACACTGTTTTCTGGTATTTATACCATCTATGCACAGTGGTCTGTTATATTGAGTGTCCACAGTCTGTAGTCTCGCATTTACACTGTCCACACTCTGTAGTTTGGTATTTACACCGTACACACTCTGTAGTTTATTACTTACACTGTCCACTCTCTGAAGTTTTGGTATTTACACTGCCCACACTCTATAGCCTGGTATTTACACCATCCACGCTCTGTGGTCTGTTATTTCCAGTGCCCACTGTCTGTAGTCTGGTATTTACAAGGTCCACACTCTGTAGTCTGTTATTTACACTGTCCACACTCTGTAGGTTAGTATTGACACTCTCCGCGCTCTGTAGTCTGGTATTTACACTGTCCACACTCTGTAGTCTGTTATTTGCACTTCCCACGTTCTGTAGTCTGGTATTTGCAATCTCCACACCCTGTACTCTGGCATTTACACTGTCCACGCTCTGTCGTCTGGTATTTAGACTGTCCACATTCTGTAGTATGTTATTTACACTGTCCAAACTCTTTAGTCTGGTATTTATACAGTCCACATTCCGTAGTATGGTATTTACACTGTCCACACTCTGTAGTCTGGTATTTCCACTGTCCACACTCTGCAGTCTGGGTTATACACTGTCCACACTCTGTAGTCTGGTATTCTCACGCTCCACACTCTGTAGTCTCTTTGTTATACTGTCCACACTCTGTAGTGTGGTATTTACACTGACCACACTCTGTAGTCTGTTATTTACACTGTCCACACTCTGTCGTTTAGTATTAACATCGTCCACACTCTGTAGTTTGATATTTACACTTTCCACACTCTGTAGTCTGGATTTAACACTGTCCACACTCCGTAGTGTGGTTTTTACACTGACCACACTCAGTAGTCTGGTATTTACACTGTCCACACTCTGTAGTTTTGTATTTTCCCAGTGAACGCTGTGTAGTTTGATATTTACACTGCCCACACTCTGTAGTCTGGTTCTTACACTGTCAACACTCTGTTTTCTGGTTTTTACACCATCCATGCTCAATGGTCTGTTATATAGTGTCCACAGTCCGTGGTGTGGTATTTACACCATCCACACTCTGTAGTTTGGTATTTACAGCGTCCACACTCTGTAGTTTGGTATTTACACTGTCCACACTCTGTAGTTTGGTATTTAGACTGTCCACACTCTGTAGTTTTGGCATTTACACTTCCCACACTCTCTAGTCTGGTATTAACACCATCCACACTCTGTGGTCTGTTATTTACAGTGTCCACAGTCTGTAGTCTGGTATTTACATGGTCCAAACTCTGTAGTCTTGTATATACACTGCGAAACTCTGTAGTCTGGTTTTTACACTGTCCACACCCTGTAGCCTGGCATTTACACTGTCCACACTCTGTAGTTTGGTATTTACACCGTCCACACTCTGTAGTTTGGTATTTACACAGTCCACTCTCTGTAGTTTTGGTATTTACACTGCCCACACTCTATAACCTGGTATTTACACCATCCACGCTCTGTGCTCTGTTATTTACAGTGTCCACAGTCTTTCATCTGGTATTTACACGGTCCACTCTCTGTAGTCTGGTATATACAGTGCCAAACTCTGTAGTCTGTTATTTACACACTCCACACCCTGTAGTCTGGTATTTACACTGTCCACATACTTTAGTCTGCTTTTTACACTGTCCACACACTGTTCTCTGATATTACCACTGTCCACACTTTATAGTCTGCTTTTTACACTGTCCACAGTCTGTAGTGTGGCATTCACACTGTCCACACTCTGTAGTCTGGTATTTACACTGTCCACACAATGTAGTTTAGTATTGACACTCTCCGCGCTCTGTAGTCTGGTATTTACACTGTACACCCTCTGTAGTTTGGTATTTGCACAGTTCACACTCTTTAGTTTGATATTTGCACTGCCCACACCCTGTAGTCTGGTTCTTACACTGTCAACACTCTGTTTGCTGGTATTTACACCATCCATGCTCAGTGGTGTGTTATATAGAGTGTCCACAGTCTGTGGTGTGGTATTTACACTGTCTACACTCTGTAGTATGGTATTTACACCGTCCACACTCTGTAGTATTGGCATTTACAGTCCCCACACTCTTCAGTCTGGTATTTACACCATCCGAGCTCTGTGGTCTGTTATTTACGGAGTCCACAGTCTGTAGTGTGGTATTTACACAGTCCAAACTCTGTAGTCTTGTATATGCACTGCCAAACTCTGTAGTCTGGTTTTTACACTGTCCACACTCTGTAGTCTGGAATTTACACTGTCCACACTCGGTTCTCTGGTATTTCCACTGTCCACACTCTACAGTCTGCTATTTACACTGTCCACACTCTGTAGTGTGGCATTTACACTGTCCTCACTCTGTAGTTTAGTATTGACACTCTCCGCACTCTGTAGTCTGGTATTTACACTGCTCACACTCTGTAGTCTGGTATTTACGCTGTCCACACTCCGTAGATTGTAATTTACACTGTGCACTCTTTGCTGTCTTGTGTTTAGGTTATCCACAATCTGTAGTTTGGTACTTACACTGTCCACACCCTGTAATCTGGTATTTATGCTGTCCACACTCCATAGATTGTAATTTACACTGTGCACTCTTTGCTGTCTTGTATTTAGATTATCCACACTCTGTAGTTTGGTATTTACACTGTCCACACTCTGTAGTCTGGTATTTACACTGTCCGCACTCTGAAGTCTGGTAATTATATTGTCCACGCTCCGTAGTCTGGTATTTACACTGTGCACACTCTGTGGTCTGGTATTTACACTGTCCACAATCTGTAGTCTGGTATTTACACTTTCCACACTCTGTAGTCTGGTATTTCCACTGTGCACACTCTGTAGTCTGGTTTTAACACTGTCCACACACTGTAGTGTGGTATTTACACTGACCACACTCTGTAGTCTGGTATTTAGACTGCCCACACTCTTTAGTTTGGTATTTACACCGTCCACACTCTGTAGTTTGATATTTACACTGTCCACACTCTGTAGTTTTGGCATTTACAGTTCCCACACTCTTTAGTCTGGTATTTACACCATCCACGCTCTGTGGTCTGTTATTTACAGTGTCCACAGTCTGTAGTCTGGTATTTACACGGTCCAAACTCTATAGTCTAGTATGTGCACTGCCAAAATCTGTAGTCTGGTTTTTACACTGTCCACACTCTGTAGTCCTGAATTTACACTGTCCACACTCGGTTCTCTGGTATTTCCACTGTCCACACTCTACAGTCTGCTATTTACACTGTCCACACTCTGTAGTGTGGCATTTACACTGTCCACACTCTGTAGTTTAGTATTGACACTCTCCGCGCTCTGTAGTCTGGTATTTACACTGTCCACACTCTGTAGTCTGGTATTTACGTTGTCCACACTCCGTAGATTGTAATTTACACTGTGCACTCTTTGCTGTCTTGTGTTTAGGTTATCCACACTCTGTAGTTTGGTATTTACACTTTCCACACTCTGTAGTCTGGTATTTATGCTGTCCACACTCCGTAGATTGTAATTTACACTGTGCACTCTTTGCTGTCTTGTATTTAGATTATCCACACTCTGTAGTTTGGTATTTACACTGTCCACACTCTGTAGTCTGGAATTTACACTGTCCACACTCGGTTCTCTGGTATTTCCACTGTCCACACTCTACAGTCTGATATTTACACTGTCCACACTCTGTAGTGTGGCATTTACACTGTCCACACTCTGTAGTTTAGTATTGACACTCTCCGCGCTCTGTAGTCTGGTATTTACACTGTCCACACTCTATAGTCTGGTATTTACGCTGTCCACTCTCCGTAGATTGTAATTTACACTGTGCGCTCTTTGCTGTCTTGTGTTTAGGTTATCCACACTCTGTAGTTTGGTATTTACACTGTCCACACTCTGTAGTCTGGTATTTATGCTGTCCACACTCCATAGATTGTAATTTACACTGTGCACTCTTTGCTGTCTTGTATTTAGATTATCCACACTCTGTAGTTTGGTATTTACACTGTCCACACTCTGTAGTCTGGTATTTACTCTGTCCGCACTCTGAAGTCTGGTATTTATATTGTCCACGCTCCGTAGTCTCGTATTTACACTGTGCACACTCTGTGGTCTGGTATTTACACTGTCCACAATCTGTAGTCTGGCATTTACACTTTCCACACTCTGTAGTCTGGTATTTCCACTGTGCACACTCTGTAGTCTGGTTTTAACACTGTCCACACACTGTAGTGTGGTATTTACACTGACCACACTCTGTAGTCTGGTATTTAGACTGCCCACACTCTTTAGTTTGGTATTTACACCGTCCACACTCTGTAGTTTGATATTTACGCTGTCCACACTCTGTAGTTTTGGCATTTACAGTCCCCACACTCTTTAGTCTGGTATTTACACCATCCACGCTCTGTGGTCTGTTATTTACAGTGTCCACAGTCTGTAGTCTGGTATTTACACGGTCCAAACTCTGTAGTCTAGTATGTGCACTGCCAAAATCTGTAGTCTGGTTTTTACACTGTCCACACTCTGTAGTGTGGAATTCACAGTTTCCACACTCTGTAATGTGGCATTTACACTGTCCACACTCTGTAGTCTGGTATTTACACTGTCCACATTGTGTAGTTTAGTATTGACACGCTACACGCTCTGTAGTCTGGTATTTACACTGTCCACATTCTGTAGTCTGGTATTTATGCTGTCCACGCTCTGTAGACTGTAATTTACACTGTGCACCCTCTGAGGACTTGTATTTAGATTATCCACACTCTGTAGTTTGGTATTTACACTGTCCACACTCTGTAGTCTGGTATTTACACTGTCCGCACTATGAAGTCTGGTATTTATATTGTCCACGCTCCGTAGTCTGGTATTTGCACTGTGCACACTCTGTGGTCTGGTATTAACACTGTCCACAATCTGTAGTCTGGTATTTACACTTTCCACCCTCTGTAGTCTGGTATTTCCAATGTCCACACTCTTTAGTCTGGTTTTAACACTGTGCACACTCTGTAGAGTGCTATTTACACTGACCACACTCTGTAGTCTGGTATTTACACTGTCCACACTTTGTAGTTTGGTATTTACACCATCTACACTCTGTAGTTTGATATTTACACTCTCCACACTCTGTAGTCTGGTACTTACACTGTCAACACACTGTTTTCTGGTATTTATACCATCCATGCTCAGTGGTCTGTTATATTGAGTGTCCACAGTCAGTAGTCTGGCATTTACACTGTCCACACTCTGTAGTTTGGTATTTACACCGTACACACTCTGTAGTTTATTACTTACACTGTCCACTCTCTGACGTTTTGGTATTTACACTGCCCACACTCTATAGCCTGGTATTTACACCATCCACGCTCTGTGGTCTGTTATTTCCAGTGTCCACTGTCTGTAGTCTGGTATTTACAAGGTCCACACTATGTAGTCTGTTATTTACACTGTCCACACTCTGTAGGTTAGTATTGACACTCTCCGCGCTCTGTAGTCTGTTATTGACACTGTCCACACTCTGTAGTCTGGTATTTACGCAGTCCACTCGCTGTAGACTGTTGTTTACACTGTGCACCCTCTACAGTCTTGTATTTAGATTATCCACACTCTGTAGTTTGGTATTTACACTGTCCACACTCTGTAGTCTGGTATTTACACTGTCCGCACTCTGAAGTCTGGTATTTACACTGTCCACGCTCCGTGGTCTGGTATTTACACTGTCCACAATCTTTAGTCTGGTATTAATACTGTCCACGCTCTGTAGACTGGTATTTACACTGTGCACACTCTGTGGCCTGGTATTTACACGGTCCACAATCCGCAGTCTGGTATTTACACTTTCCACATTCTATAGTCTCGTATGTACACTGCCCACATTCTGTTGTCTCCAAACTCTGAGGCATGGTATTTACACTCTCCACACTCTTTAGTCTGTTTTTTACACTGTCCACGCTCTCTAGTTTGCTATTTACACTGTCCACACTCTGAAGTCTGGTATTTACACTGTCCACACTCTGTGGTCTGGTATTTACACAGTACACATTCCGTAGTATGGTATTTACACTCTCCACATTCTGTAGTCTGTTATTTGCACTGTCCACACTCTGTAGTATCGTATTTACACTGTCCACCCTCTGTAGTCTGGTATTTCCACTGTACACACTCTGTAGTCTGGTTTTCACACTGTCCACACTCTGTAGTCTGGTATTCCCACGCTGCACACTCTGTAGTCTCGTTTTTACATTGTCCACACTTTGTAGTGTGGTATTTACACTGACCACACTCTGTAGTCTGGTATTTACACTGTCCACACTCTGTGGTTTAGTAGTTACATCGTCCACACTCTGTAGTTTGATATTTATACTTTCCGCACTCTGTAGTCTGGTTTTAACACTGTCCACACTCCGTAGTGTGGTAATTACACTGACCACACTCTGTAGTCTGGTATTCACACTGTCCACACTCAGTAGTTTGGTATTTGCCCAGTCCACACTCTGTAGTTTGATATTTACACTGCCCACACTCTGTAGTCTGGTTCTTACACTGTCAACACTCTGTTTTCTGGTATTTACACCATCCATGCTCAGTGGTCTGTTTTATAGTGTCCACAGTCTGTGGTGTGGTATTTACACTGTCCACACTCTGTCGTTTGGTATTTACACCGTCCACACTCTGTAGTTTGGTATTTAGGCTGTCCACACTCTGTAGTTTTGGCATTTACACTTCCCAGACTCTATACTCTGATATTTACACCATCCTCGCTCTGTGGTCTGTTATTTACAGTGTCCACAGTCTGTAGTCTGGTATTTACACGGTCCAAACTCTGTAGTCTTGTATATACACTGCCAAACTCTGTAGTCTGGTTCTTACACTGTCCACAGACTGTAGTCTGGCATTTACACTGTCCACACTCTGTAGTTTGGTATTTACACCGTCCACACTCTGTAGTTTTGGTATTTACACTGCCCACACTCTATAACTTGGTATGTACACCTTCCACGCTCTGTGGTCTGTTATTTACAGTGTCCACAGTGTGTAGTCTGGTATTTACATGGTCCACACTCTGTAGTCTGGTATATACGCTGCCATACTCTGTAGTCTGTTATTTACACTCTCCACACCCTGCACGCTGGTGTTTACACTGTCCACATACTTTAGTCTGCTTTTCACACTGTCCACACTCTGTTCTCTGGTATTTCAACTGTTCACACTCTGTAGTCTGCTTTTTACACTGTCCACACTATGTCGTGTGGCATTTACACTGTCCACACTCTGTAGTCTGGTATTTACACTGTCCACACTCTGTAGTCTGGTATTTATGCTGTCCACACTCCGGAGACTGTAATTTACACTGTGCACTCTTTGCAGTCTTGTATTTAGATTATCCACACTCTGTAGTTTGGTATTTACAATGTCCACACTCTGTGGTCTGGTATTTACACTGTCCGCACTCTGAAGTCCGGTATTTATATTGTCCACGCTCCGTAGTCTGGCATTTACACTGTGCACAATCTGTGGTCTGGTATTTACACTGTCCACAATCTGTAGTCTGATATTTACACTGTCCACACTCTGTAGTCTGGTATTTCCACTATCCACACTCTGTAGTCTGGTTTTAACACTGTCCACACTCTGTAGTGTGGTATTTACAATGACCACACTCTGTAGTCTGGCATTTACAGTGTCCACATTCTGTAGTTTGGTATTTACACCGTCCACACTCTGTAGTTTGATTTTTACGCTTTCCACACTCTGTAGTTTTGGCATTTACAGTCCCCACACTCTTTAGTCTGGTATTTACACCATCCGAGCTCTGTGGTCTGTTATTTACAGTGTCCACAGTCAGTAGTCTGGTATTTACACGGTCCAAACTCTGTAGTCTTGTATATGCACTGCCAAACTCTGTAGTCTGGTTTTTAAACTGTCCACACTTTGTAGTCTGGAATTTACACTGTCCACACTCTGTAGTGTGGCAATTACAATGTCCACACTCTGTAGTCTGGTATTTACACTGTACACACTGTGTAGTATAGTATTGACACTCTCCACGCTCTGTAGTCTGGTATTTACACTGTCCACGCTCTGTAGTCTGGTATTTATGCTGTCCACACTCTGCAGACTGTAATTTACACTGTGCACCCTCTGCGGACTTGTATTTAGATTATCCAGATTCTGTAGTTTGGTATTTACACTGTCCACACTCTGTCGTCTGGTATTTAGACTGTCCGCATTCTGAAGTCTGGTATTTATATTGTCCACGCTCCGTAGTCTGGTATTTACACTGTGCACACTCTGTGGTCTTGTATTTACTCTGTCCACAATCTGTAGTCTGGTATTTACACTGTCCACACTCTGTAGTCTGGTATTTACACTGTCCACACTCTTTAGTCTGTTTTTAACACTGTGCACACTCTGTAGTGTGCTATTTACTCTGACCACATTCTGTAGTCTGGTATTTACACTGTCCACACTTTGTAGTTTGGTATTTACACCGTCCACACTCTGTAGTTTGATATTTACACTCTCCACACTCTGTAGTCTGGTACTTACATTGTCAACACACTGTTTTCTGGTATTTATACCATCCCTGCTCAGTGGTCTGTTATTTTGAGTGTCCACAGTCTGTAGTCTGGTATTTACACTGTCCACACTCTGTAGTTTGGTATTACACCGTCCACACTCTGTAGTTTGTTATTTACACTGTCCACTCTCTGTAGTTTTGGTATTTACACTGCCCACACTTTATAGCCTGGTATTTACACCATCCATGCTCTGTGGTCTGTTATTTACAGTTTCCACTGTCTGTAGTCTGGTATTTACAAGATCCACACCCTGTAGTCTGGTATTTACATTGCCCACACTCTGTAGTTTAGTATTGACACTCTCCGCGCTCTGTAGTCTGGTATTTACGCTGTCCACACGCTGTAGACTGTTGTTTACACTGTGCACCCTCTGCAGTCTTGTATTTAGATTATCGACACTCAGTAGTTTGGTATTTACACTGTCCACACTCTGTATTCTGGTATTTACTCTGTCCGCACTCTGAAGTCTGCTATTTATATTGTCCATGCTCCGTAGTCTGGTATTTACACTGTGCACACTCCGTGGTCTGGTATTTACACTGTCCACAATCTGTAGTCTCGTATTTACACTGTGCACACTCCGTGGTCTGGTATTTACACTGTCCACAATCTGTAGTCTGGTATTAATATTGTCCACGCTCTGTAGTCTTGTATTTACACTGTGCACCCTCTGTGGCCTGGTATTTACACGGTCCACAATCCGCAGTCTGGTATTTACACTGCCCACATTCTTTAGTCTGCTTTTTACACTGTCCATGCTCTGTAGTTTGCTATTTACACTGTCCACACTCTGATGTCTGGTATTTACACTGTCCACACTCTGAAGTCTGTTATTTACACTGTCCACATTCTGTAGTCTGGTATTTACACTTCCCACGTTCTGTAGTCTGGTATTTGCAATCTCCACACTCTGTAGTCTGGTATTTACACTGTCCATGCTCTGTAGTTTGCTATTTACACTGTCCACACTCTGATGTCTGGTATTTACACTGTCCACACTCCGTGGTCTCGTATTTACACTGTTCATAATCTGTAGTCTGGTATTTACACTGTGCACACCCCGTGGTCTGGTATTTACAATGTCCACAATCTGTAGTCTGGTATTAACATTGTCCACGCTCTGTAGTCTGCTATTTACACTGTGCACCCTCTGTGGCCTGGTATTTACACGGTCCACAATCCGCAGTCTGGTATTTACACTGCCCACATTCTTTAGTCTGCTTTTTACACTGTCCATGCTCTGTAGTTTGCTATTTACACTGTCCACACTCTGATGTCTGGTATTTACACTGTCCACACTCTGAAGTCTGTTATTTACACTGTCCACATTCTGTAGTCTGGTATTTACACTTCCCACGTTCTGTAGTCTGGTATTTGCAATCTCCACACTCTGTAGTCTGGTATTTACACTGTCCATGCTCTGTAGTTTGCTATTTACACTGTCCACACTCTGATGTCTGGTATTTACACTGTCCACACTCCGTGGTCTCGTATTTACACTGTTCATAATCTGTAGTCTGGTATTTACACTGTGCACACCCCGTGGTCTGGTATTTACACTGTCCACAATCTGTAGTCTGGTATTAACATTGTCCACGCTCTGTAGTCTGCTATTTACACTGTGCACCCTCTGTGGCTTGGTATTTACACGGTCCACAATCCGCAGTCTGGTATTTACACTGCCCACATTATGTTGTCTGGTATATCCACGCTCCACACTCTGAGGCATGGTATTTACACTGTCCACACTCTTTAGTCTGCTTTTTACACTGTCCATGCTCTGTAGTTTGCTATTTACACTGTCCACACTCTGATGTCTGGTATTTACACTGTCCACACTCAGTGGTCTGTTATTTACACTGTCCACATTCTGTAGTCTGGTATTTACACTTCCCACGTTCTGTAGTCTGGTATTTGCAATCTCCACACTCTGTAGTCTGGCATTAACACTGTCCACGCTCTGTCATCTGGTATTTAGACTGTCCACATTCTGTAGTATGTTATTTACACTGTCCAAACTCTTTAGTCTGGTATTTACAAAGTCCACATTCCGTAGAAGGTATTTACACTTTCCACACTCTGTAGTCAGTTATTTGCACTGTCCACACTCTGTAGTATCTTATTTACACTGTCCACACTCTGTAGTCTGGTATTTCCACTGTCCACACTCTGTAGTCTGGTATTTCCACTGTCCACACTCTGTAATGTGGTATTTACACTGACCACATTTTGTAGTCTGGTATTTACACTGTCCACACTCTGTAGTTTAGTATTTACATCGTCCACACTCTGTAGTTTGATATTTACACTTTCCGCACTCTGTAGTCTGGTTTTAACACTGTCCACACTCCGCAGTGTGGTATTTACACTGACCACACTCTGTAGTCTGGTATTTACACGGTCCACACTCTGTAGTTTGGCATCTGCTCATACCATAATCTGTAGCTTGATATTTACACTGCCCACACTCTGTAGTCTGGTTCTTACACTGTAGACACTCTGTTTTCTGGTATTTACACCATCCATGCTCAGTGGTCTGTTATATAGTGTCCACAGTCTGTGGTGTGGTATTTACACTGTCCACACTCTGCAGATTGGTATTTACACCGTCCACACTCTGTAGTTTGGTATTTAGACTGTCCACACTCTGTAGTTTTGGCATTTACACTGCCCACGCTCTATAGTCTGGTATTTACACCATCCACGCTCTGTGGTCTGTTATTTACAGTGTCCACAGTCTGTTGTCTGGTATTTACACGGTCCAAACTCTGTAGTCTTGTATATACACTGCCAAACTCTGTAGTCTGGTTTTTACACTGTCCACACTCTGTAGTCTGGCACTTACACTGTCCACACTCTGTATTTTGGTATTTACACCATCCACACTCTGTAGTTTGGTATTTACACAGTCCACTCTCTGTAGTTTTGGTATTTACACTGCCCACACTCTATAACCTGGTATTTACACCATCCACGCTCTGTGGTCTGTTATTTACAGTGTCCACAGTCTGTAGTCTGGTATTTACACGGTCCACACTCTGTAGACTGTTATATACACTGCCAAACTCTGTAGTCTGTTATTTACACTCTCCACACTCTGTAGTCTGGTATTTACACTGTCCACATACTTTAGTCTGCTTATTACACTGTCCACACTCTGTTCTCTTGTATTTCCACTGTCCACACTCTGTAGTCTGCTTTTTACACTGTCCACACTCTGTAGTCTGCTTTTTACACTGTCCACACTATGTAGTGTGGCATTTACACTGTCCACACTCTGTAGTCTGGTATTTACACTGTCCACACTCTGTAGTCTGGTATTTATGCTGTCCACACTCCGTAGACTGTAATTTACACTGTGCACTCTTTGCAGTCTTGTATTTAGATTATCCACACTCTGTAGTTTGGTATTTACACTGTCCACACTCTGTAGTCTGGTATTTAGACTGTCCGCACTCTGAAGTCTGGTATTTATATTGTCCATGCTCCGTAGTCTGGTAATTACACTGTGCACACTCTGTGGTCTGGTATTTACACTATCCACAATCTGTAGTCTGGTATTTACACTGTCCACACTCTGTAGTTTGGTATTTCCACTGTCCACACTCTGTAGTCTGGTTTTAACACTGTCCACACTCTGTAGTGTGGTATTTACAATGACCACAGTCTGTTATCTGGTATTAACAGTGTCCACATTCTGTAGTTTGGTATTTACACCGTCCACACTCTGTAGTTTGATTTTTACGCTGTCCACACTCTGTAGTTTTGGCATTTGCAGTCTCCACACTCTTTAGTCTGGTATTTACACCATCCACGCTCTGTGGTCTGTTATTTACAGTGTCCACAGTCTGTAGTCTGGTATTTAAACGGTCCAAACTCTGTAGTCTTGTATATGCACTGCCAAACTCTGTAGTCTGGTTTGTTCACAGTCCACACTCTGTAGTCTGGAATTTACACTGTCCACACTCTGTAGTGTGGCATTTACACTGTCCACACTCTGTAGTCTGGTATTTACACTGTCCACACTGTGTAGTATAGTATTGACACTCTCCACGCTCTGTAGTCTGGTATTTACAATGTCCACACTCTGTAGTCTGGTATTTATGCTGTCCACACTCTGTAGACTGTAATTTACACTGTGCACCCTCTGTGGACTTGTATTTAGTTTATCCACATTCTGTAGTTTGGTATTTATACTGTCCACACTCTGTATTCTGGTATTTACACTGTCCGCATTCTGAAGTCTGGTATTTATATTGTCCATGCTCCGTAGTCTGGTATTTACACTGTGCACACTCTGTGGTCTGGTATTTACACTATCCACAATCTGTAGTCTGGTATTTACACTGTTCACACTCTGTAGTTTGGTATTTCCACTGTCCACACTCTGTAGTCTGGTTTTAACACTGTCCACACTCTGTAGTGTGGTATTTACAATGACCACAGTCTGTTGTCTGGTATTAACAGTGTCCACATTCTGTAGTTTGGTATTTACACCGTCCACACTCTGTAGTTTGATTTTTACGCTGTCCACACTCTGTAGTTTTGGCATTTACAGTCCCCACACTCTTTAGTCTGGTATTTACACCATCCACGCTCTGTGGTCTGTTATTTACAGTGTCCACAGTCTGTAGTCTGGTATTTAAACGGTCCAAACTCTGTAGTCTTGTATATGCACTGCCAAACTCTGTAGTCTGGTTTTTTCACAGTCCACACTCTGTAGTCTGGAATTTACACTGTCCACACTGTGTAGTCTGGTATTTACACTGTCCACACTGTGTAGTATAGTATTGACACTCTCCACGCTCTGTAGTCTGGTATTTACAATGTCCACACTCTGTAGTCTGGTATTTATGCTCTCCACACTCTGTAGACTGTAATTTACACTGTGCACCCTCTGTGGACTTGTATTTAGTTTATCCACATTCTGTAGTTTGGTATTTATACTGTCCACACTCTGTATTCTGGTATTTACACTGTCCGCATTCTGAAGTCTGGTATTTATATTGTCCACGCTCCGTAGTCTGGTATTTACACTGTGCACACTCTGTGGTCTGGTATTTACACTGTCCACAATCTGTAGTCTGGTATTTACACTGTCCACCCTCTGTTGTCTGGTATTTCCACTGTCCACACTTTTTAGTCTGTTTTTACCACTGTGCACACTCTATAGTGTGCTCTTTACTCTGATCGCATTCTGTAGTCTGGTATTTACACTGTCCACACTTTGTAGTTTGGTATTTACACCGTCCACACTCTGTAGTTTGATAGTTACACTCTCCACACTCTGTAGTCTGGTACTTACATTGTCAACACGCTGTTTACTGGTATTTATACCATCCATGCTCAGTGGTCTGTTATATTGAGTGTCCACAGTCTGTAGTCTGGTATTTACACTGTCCACACTCTGTAGTTTGGTATTACACCGTCCACACTCTGTAGTTTGTTATTTACACTGTCCACTCTCTGTAGTTTTGGTATTTACACTGCCCACACTCTATAGCCTGGTATTTACACCATCCATGCTCTGTGGTCTGTTATTTACAGTGTCTACTGTCTGTAGTCTGGTATTTACAAGATCCACACTCTGTAGTCTGGTATTTACACTGTCCACACTCTGTAGTTTAGTATTGACACTCTCCGCGCTCTGTAGTCTCCTATTTCCACTGTCCACACTCTGTAGTCTGGTATTTACGCAGTCCACACGCTGTAGACTGTTGTTTACACTGTGCACCCTCTGCAGTCTTGTATTTAGATTATCGACACTCAGTAGTTTGGTATTTACACTGTCCACACTCGGTAGTCTGGTATTTACACTGTCCTCACTCTGAAGTCTGCTATTTATAGTGTCCATGCTCTGTAGTCTGGTATTTACACTGTGCACACTCCGTGGTCTCGTATTTACACTGTTCATAATCTGTAGTCTGGTATTTACACTGTGCACACCCCGTGGTCTGGTATTTACACTGTCCACAATCTGTAGTCTGGTATTAACATTGTCCACGCTCTGTAGTCTGCTATTTACACTGTGCACCCTCTGTGGCCTGGTATTTACATGGTCCACAATCCGCAGTCTGGTATTTACACTGCCCACATTATGTTGTCTGGTGTATCCACGCTCCACACTCTGAGGCTAGGTATTTACACTGTCCACACTCTTTAGTCTGCTTTTTACACTGTCCATGGTCTGATGTCTGGTATTTACACTGTCCACACTCTGTGGTCTGTTATTTACACTGTCCACATTCTGTTGTCTGGTATTTACACTTCCCACGGTCTGTAGTCTGGTATTTGCAATCTCCACACTCTGTAGTCTGGCATTTACACTGTCCACGCTCTGTCGTCTGTTATTTAGACTGTCCACATTCTGTAGTATGTTATTTACGCTGTCCAAACTCTTTAGTCTGGTATTTACAAAGTCCACATTCCGTAGTATGTTATTTACACTCTCTACACTCTGTAGTCTGTTATTTGCACTGTCCACACTCTGTAGTATCGTATTTACACTGACAACACTCTGTAGTCTGGTATTTACATGGTCCACACTCTGTAGTTTGTTATTTGCCCATTCCACACTCTGTAGTTTGATATTTACACTGCCCACACTCTGTAGTCTGGTTCTTACACTGTCAACACTCTGTTTTCTGGTATTTACACCATCCATGATCAGTGGTCTGTTATATAGTGTCCACAGTCTGTGGTGTGGTATTTACACTGTCCACACTCTGTCGTTTGGTATTTACACCGTCCACACTCTGTAGTTTGGTATTTTGGTTGTCCACACTCTGTAGTTTTGGCATTTACACTTCCCAGACTCTATACTCTGATATTTACACCATCCTCGCTCTGTGGTCTGTTATTTACAGTGTCCACAGTCTGTAGTCTGGTATTTACACGGTCCAAACTCTGTAGTCTTGTATATACACTGCCAAACTCTGTAGTCTGGTTTTTACACTGTCCACACACTGTAGTCTGGCATTTACACTGTCCACACTCTGTAGTTTGGTATTTACACCGTCCACACTCTGTAGTTTTGGTATTTACACTGCCCACACTCTATAACTTGGTATGTACACCTTCCACGCTCTGTGGTCTGTTATTTACAGTGTCCACAGTCTGTAGTCTGGTATTTACATGGTCCACACTCTGTAGTCTGGTATATACACTGCCAAACTCTGTAGTCTGTTATTTACACTCTCCACACCCTGCACGCTGGTGTTTACACTGTCCACATACTTTATTCTGCTTTTCACACTGTCCACACTCTGTTCTCTGGTATTTCAACTGTCCACACTCTGTAGTCTGCTTTTTACACTGTCCACACTATGTCGTGTGGCATTTACACTGTCCACACTCTGTAGTCTGGTATTTACACTGTCCACACTCTGTAGTCTGGTATTTATGCTGTCCACACTCCGTAGACTGTAATTTACACTGTGTACTCTTTGCAGTCTTGTATTTAGATTATCCACACTCTGTAGTTTGGTATTTACAATGTCCACACTCTGTAGTCTGGTATTTACACTGTCCGCACTCTGAAGTCCGGTATTTATATTGTCCACGCTCCGTAGTCTGGCATTTACACTGTGCACAATCTGTGGTCTGGTATTTACACTGTCCACAATCTGTAGTCTGATATTTACACTGTCCACACTCTGTAGTCTGGTATTTCCACTGTCCACACTCTGTAGTCTGGTTTTAACACTGTCCACACTCTGTAGTGTGGTATTTACAATGACCACACTCTGTAGTCTGGCATTTACAGTGTCCACATTCTGTAGTTTGGTATTTACACCGTCCACACTCTGTAGTTTGATTTTTACGCTTTCCACACGCTGTAGTTTTGGCATTTACAGTCCCCACACTCTTTAGTCTGGTATTTACACCATCCGAGCTCTGTGGTCTGTTATTTACAGTGTCCACAGTCTGTTTGGTATTTACATGGTCCAAACTCTGTAGTCTGGTATATACACTGCCAAACTCTGTAGTCTGGTTTTTACACTGTCCACACTCTGTAGTCTGGCACTTACACTGTCCACACTCTGTAGTTTGGTATTTACACCGTCCACACTCTGTAGTTTGTTATTTACACAGTCCACTCTCTGTAGTTTTGGAATTTACACTGCCCACACTCTATAACCTGGTATTTACACCATCCATGCTTTGTGGTCTGTTATTTACAGTGTCCACAGTCTGTAGTCTGGTATTTACACGGTCCACACTCTGTAGACTGTTATATACACTGCCAAACTCTGTAGTCTGTTATTTACACTCTCCACACTCTGTAGTCTGGTATTTACACTGTCCACATACTTTAGTCTGCTTTTTACACTGTCCACACTCTGTTCTCTTGTATTTCCACTGTCCACACTCTGTAGTCTGCTTTTTACATTGTCCACACTCTGTAGTCTGCTTTTTACACTGTCCACACTATGTAGTGTGGCATTTACACTGTCCACACTCTGTAGTCTGGTATTTACACTGTCCACACTCTGTAGTCTGGTATTTATGCTGTCCACACTCCGTAGACTGTAATTTACACTGTGCACTCTTTGCAGTCTTGTATTTAGATTATCCACACTCTGTAGTTTGGTATTTACACTGTCCACACTCTGTAGTCTGGTATTTAGACTGTCCGCACTCTGAAGTCTGGTATTTATATTGTCCATGCTCCGTAGTCTGGTATTTACACTGTGCACACTCTGTGGTCTGGTATTTACACTATCCACAATCTGTAGTCTGGTATTTACACTGTCCACACTCTGTAGTTTGGTATTTCCACTGTCCACACTCTGTAGTCTGGTTTTAACACTGTCCACACTCTGTAGTGTGGTATTTACAATGACCACAGTCTGTTGTCTGGTATTAACAGTGTCCACATTCTGTAGTTTGGTATTTACACCGTCCACACTCTGTAGTTTGATTTTTACGCTGTCCACACTCTGTAGTTTTGGCATTTACAGTCCCCACACTCTTTAGTCTGGTATTTACACCATCCACGCTCTGTGGTCTGTTATTTACAGTGTCCACAGTCTGTAGTCTGGTATTTAAACGGTCCAAACTCTGTAGTCTTGTATATGCACTGCCAAACTCTGTAGTCTGGTTTTTTCACAGTCCACACTCTGTAGTCTGGAATTTACACTGTCCACACTGTGTAGTCTGGTATTTACACTGTCCACACTGTGTAGTATAGTATTGACACTCTCCACGCTCTGTAGTCTGGTATTTACAATGTCCACACTCTGTAGTCTGGTATTTATGCTCTCCACACTCTGTAGACTGTAATTTACACTGTGCACCCTCTGTGGACTTGTATTTAGTTTATCCACATTCTGTAGTTTGGTATTTATACTGTCCACACTCTGTATTCTGGTATTTACACTGTCCGCATTCTGAAGTCTGGTATTTATATTGTCCACGCTCCGTAGTCTGGTATTTACACTGTGCACACTCTGTGGTCTGGTATTTACACTGTCCACAATCTGTAGTCTGGTATTTACACTGTCCACCCTCTGTTGTCTGGTATTTCCACTGTCCACACTTTTTAGTCTGTTTTTACCACTGTGCACACTCTATAGTGTGCTCTTTACTCTGATCGCATTCTGTAGTCTGGTATTTACACTGTCCACACTTTGTAGTTTGGTATTTACACCGTCCACACTCTGTAGTTTGATAGTTACACTCTCCACACTCTGTAGTCTGGTACTTACATTGTCAACACGCTGTTTGCTGGTATTTATACCATCCATGCTCAGTGGTCTGTTACATTGAGTGTCCACAGTCTGTAGTCTGGTATTTACACTGTCCACACTCTGTAGTTTGGTATTACACCGTCCACACTCTGTAGTTTGTTATTTACACTGTCCACTCTCTGTAGTTTTGGTATTTACACTGCCCACACTCTATAGCCTGGTATTTACACCATCCATGCTCTGTGGTCTGTTATTTACAGTGTCTACTGTCTGTAGTCTGGTATTTACAAGATCCACACTCTGTAGTCTGGTATTTACACTGTCCACACTCTGTAGTTTAGTATTGACACTCTCCGCGCTCTGTAGTCTCCTATTTCCACTGTCCACACTCTGTAGTCTGGTATTTACGCAGTCCACACGCTGTAGACTGTTGTTTACACTGTGCACCCTCTGCAGTCTTGTATTTAGATTATCGACACTCAGTAGTTTGGTATTTACACTGTCCACACTATGTAGTTTAGTATTGACACTCTCCGCGCTCTGTAGTCTGGTATTTACACTGTCCACACTCTGTAGTCTGGTATTTATGCTGTCCACACTCTGTAGACTGTAATTTACACTGTGCACTCTTTGCAGTCTTGTATTTAGTTTATCCACACTTTGTAGTTTGATATTTACACTGTCCACACTCGGTAGTCTGGTATTTACACTGTCCTCACTCTGAAGTCTGCTATTTATAGTGTCCATGCTCTGTAGTCTAGTATTTACACTGTGCACACTCCGTGGTCTCGTATTTACACTGTTCATAATCTGTAGTCTGGTATTTACACTGTGCACACCCCGTGGTCTGGTATTTACACTGTCCACAATCTGTAGTCTGGTATTAACATTGTCCACCTCTGTAGTCTGCTATTTACACTGTGCACCCTCTGTGGCCTGGTATTTACACAGTCCACAATCCGCAGTCTGGTATTTACACTGCCCACATTATGTTGTCTGGTGTATCCACGCTCCACACTCTGAGGCTTGGTATTTACACTGTCCACACTCTTTAGTCTGCTTTTTACACTGTCCACGGTCTGATGTCTGGTATTTACACTGTCCACACTCTGTGGTCTGTTATTTACACTGTCCACATTCTGTTGTCTGGTATTTACACTTCCCACGGTCTGTAGTCTGGTATTTGCAATCTCCACACTCTGTAGTCTGGCATTTACACTGTCCACGCTCTGTCGTCTGTTATTTAGACTGTCCACATTCTGTAGTATGTTATTTACGCTGTCCAAACTCTTTAGTCTGGTATTTACAAAGTCCACATTCCGTAGTATGTTATTTACACTCTCTACACTCTGTAGTCTGTTATTTGCACTGTCCACACTCTGTAGTATCGTATTTACACTGACAACACTCTGTAGTCTGGTATTTACATGGTCCACACTCTGTAGTTTGTTATTTGCCCATTCCACACTCTGTAGTTTGATATTTACACTGCCCACACTCTGTAGTCTGGTTCTTACACTGTCAACACTCTGTTTTCTGGTATTTACACCATCCATGATCAGTGGTCTGTTATATTGAGTGTCCACAGTCTGTAGTCTGGTATTTACACTGTCCACACTCTGTAGTTTGGTATTACACCGTCCACACTCTGTAGTTTGTTATTTACACTGTCCACTCTCTGTAGTTTTGGCATTTACACTTCCCAGACTCTATACTCTGATATTTACACCATCCTCGCTCTGTGGTCTGTTATTTACAGTGTCCACAGTCTGTAGTCTGGTATTTACACGGTCCAAACTCTGTAGTCTTGTATATACACTGCCAAACTCTGTAGTCTGGTTTTTACACTGTCCACACACTGTAGTCTGGCATTTACACTGTCCACACTCTGTAGTTTGGTATTTGCACCGTCCACACTCTGTAGTTTTGGTATTTACACTGCCCACACTCTATAACTTGGTATGTACACCTTCCACGCTCTGTGGTCTGTTATTTACAGTGTCCACAGTCTGTAGTCTGGTATTTACATGGTCCACACTCTGTAGTCTGGTATATACACTGCCAAACTCTGTAGTCTGTTATTTACACTCTCCACACCCTACACGCTGGTGTTTACACTGTCCACATACTTTAGTCTGCTTTTCACACTGTCCACACTCTGTGCTCTTGTATTTCAACTGTCCACACTCTGTAGTCTGCTTTTTACACTGTCCACACTATGTCGTGTGGCATTTACACTGTCCACACTCTGTAGTCTGGTATTTACACTGTCCACACTCTGTAGTCTGGTATTTATGCTGTCCACACTCCGGAGACTGTAATTTACACTGTGTACTCTTTGCAGTCTTGTATTTAGATTATCCACACTCTGTAGTCTGGTATTTACACTGTCCGCACTCTGAAGTCCGGTATTTATATTGTCCACGCTCCGTAGTCTGGCATTTACACTGTGCACAATCTGTGGTCTGGTATTTACACTGTCCACAATCTGTAGTCTGATATTTACACTGTCCACACTCTGTAGTCTGGTATTTCCACTGTCCACACTCTGTAGTCTGGTTTTAACACTGTCCACACACTGTAGTGTGGTATTTACAATGACCACACTCTGTAGTCTGGCATTTACAGTGTCCACATTCTGTAGTTTGGTATTTACACCGTCCACACTCTGTAGTTTGATTTTTACGCTTTCCACACTCTGTAGTTTTGGCATTTACAGTCCCCACACTCTTTAGTCTGGTATTTACACCATCCGAGCTCTGTGGTCTGTTATTTACAGTGTCCACAGTCAGTAGTCTGGTATTTACACGGTCCAAACTCTGTAGTCTTGTATATGCACTGCCAAACTCTGTAGTCTGGTTTTTAAACTGTCCACACTTTGTAGTCTGGAATTTACACTGTCCACACTCTGTAGTGTGGCATTTACACTGTCCACACTCTGTAGTCTGGTATTTACACTGTCCACACTGTGTAGTATAGTATTGACACTCTCCACGCTCTGTAGTCTGGTATTTACACTGTCCACACACTGTAGTCTGGTATTTATGCTGTCCACACTCTGCAGACTGTAATTTACACTGTGCACCCTCTGCGGACTTGTATTTAGATTATCCACATTCTGTAGTTTGGTATTTACACTGTCCACACTCTGTCGTCTGGTATTTAGACTGTCCGCACTCTGAAGTCTGGTATTTATATTGTCCACGCTCCGTAGTCTGGTATTTACACTGTGCACACTCTGTGGTCTTGTATTTACACTGTCCACAATCTGTAGTCTGGTATTTACACTGTCCACACTCTGTAGTCTGGTATTTCCACTGTACACAATCTTTAGTCTGTTTTTAACACTGTGCACACTCTGTAGTGTGCTATTTACTCTGACCACATTCTGTAGTCTGGTATTTACACTGTCCACACTTTGTAGTTTGGTATTTACACCGTCCACACTCTGTAGTTTGATATTTACACTCTCCACACTCTGTAGTCTGGTACTTACATTGTCAACAC
This sequence comes from Cetorhinus maximus, assembly GCF_964194155.1. Taxonomy (NCBI): domain Eukaryota; kingdom Metazoa; phylum Chordata; class Chondrichthyes; order Lamniformes; family Cetorhinidae; genus Cetorhinus; species Cetorhinus maximus. The sequence goes on along the minus strand of NC_135895.1, from coordinate 79,467,491 downwards.
GCTGTTTACTGGTATTTATACCATCCATGCTCAGTGGTCTGTTATATTGAGTGTCCACAGTCTGTAGTCTGGTATTTACACTGTCCACACTCTGTAGTTTGGTATTACACCGTCCACACTCTGTAGTTTGTTATTTACACTGTCCACTCTCTGTAGTTTTGGTATTTACACTGCCCACACTCTATAGCCTGGTATTTACACCATCCATGCTCTGTGGTCTGTTATTTACAGTGTCTACTGTCTGTAGTCTGGTATTTACAAGATCCACACTCTGTAGTCTGGTATTTACACTGTCCACACTCTGTAGTTTAGTATTGACACTCTCCGCGCTCTGTAGTCTCCTATTTCCACTGTCCACACTCTGTAGTCTGGTATTTACGCAGTCCACACGCTGTAGACTGTTGTTTACACTGTGCACCCTCTGCAGTCTTGTATTTAGATTATCGACACTCAGTAGTTTGGTATTTACACTGTCCACACTATGTAGTTTAGTATTGACACTCTCCGCGCTCTGTAGTCTGGTATTTACAATGTCCACACTCTGTAGTCTGGTATTTATGCTGTCCACACTCTGTAGACTGTAATTTACACTGTGCACTCTTTGCAGTCTTGTATTTAGTTTATCCACACTTTGTAGTTTGATATTTACACTGTCCACACTCGGTAGTCTGGTATTTACACTGTCCTCACTCTGAAGTCTGCTATTTATAGTGTCCATGCTCTGTAGTCTAGTATTTACACTGTGCACACTCCGTGGTCTCGTATTTACACTGTTCATAATCTGTAGTCTGGTATTTACACTGTGCACACCCCGTGGTCTGGTATTTACACTGTCCACAATCTGTAGTCTGGTATTAACATTGTCCACCTCTGTAGTCTGCTATTTACACTGTGCACCCTCTGTGGCCTGGTATTTACACAGTCCACAATCCGCAGTCTGGTATTTACACTGCCCACATTATGTTGTCTGGTGTATCCACGCTCCACACTCTGAGGCTTGGTATTTACACTGTCCACACTCTTTAGTCTGCTTTTTACACTGTCCACGGTCTGATGTCTGGTATTTACACTGTCCACACTCTGTGGTCTGTTATTTACACTGTCCACATTCTGTTGCCTGGTATTTACACTTCCCACGGTCTGTAGTCTGGTATTTGCAATCTCCACACTCTGTAGTCTGGCATTTACACTGTCCACGCTCTGTCGTCTGTTATTTAGACTGTCCACATTCTGTAGTATGTTATTTACGCTGTCCAAACTCTTTAGTCTGGTATTTACAAAGTCCACATTCCGTAGTATGTTATTTACACTCTCTACACTCTGTAGTCTGTTATTTGCACTGTCCACACTCTGTAGTATCGTATTTACACTGACAACACTCTGTAGTCTGGTATTTACATGGTCCACACTCTGTAGTTTGTTATTTGCCCATTCCACACTCTGTAGTTTGATATTTACACTGCCCACACTCTGTAGTCTGGTTCTTACACTGTCAACACTCTGTTTTCTGGTATTTACACCATCCATGATCAGTGGTCTGTTATATTGAGTGTCCACAGTCTGTAGTCTGGTATTTACACTGTCCACACTCTGTAGTTTGGTATTACACCGTCCACACTCTGTAGTTTGTTATTTACACTGTCCACTCTCTGTAGTTTTGGCATTTACACTTCCCAGACTCTATACTCTGATATTTACACCATCCTCGCTCTGTGGTCTGTTATTTACAGTGTCCACAGTCTGTAGTCTGGTATTTACACGGTCCAAACTCTGTAGTCTTGTATATACACTGCCAAACTCTGTAGTCTGGTTTTTACACTGTCCACACACTGTAGTCTGGCATTTACACTGTCCACACTCTGTAGTTTGGTATTTGCACCGTCCACACTCTGTAGTTTTGGTATTTACACTGCCCACACTCTATAACTTGGTATGTACACCTTCCACGCTCTGTGGTCTGTTATTTACAGTGTCCACAGTCTGTAGTCTGGTATTTACATGGTCCACACTCTGTAGTCTGGTATATACACTGCCAAACTCTGTAGTCTGTTATTTACACTCTCCACACCCTACACGCTGGTGTTTACACTGTCCACATACTTTAGTCTGCTTTTCACACTGTCCACACTCTGTGCTCTTGTATTTCAACTGTCCACACTCTGTAGTCTGCTTTTTACACTGTCCACACTATGTCGTGTGGCATTTACACTGTCCACACTCTGTAGTCTGGTATTTACACTGTCCACACTCTGTAGTCTGGTATTTATGCTGTCCACACTCCGGAGACTGTAATTTACACTGTGTACTCTTTGCAGTCTTGTATTTAGATTATCCACACTCTGTAGTCTGGTATTTACACTGTCCGCACTCTGAAGTCCGGTATTTATATTGTCCACGCTCCGTAGTCTGGCATTTACACTGTGCACAATCTGTGGTCTGGTATTTACACTGTCCACAATCTGTAGTCTGATATTTACACTGTCCACACTCTGTAGTCTGGTATTTCCACTGTCCACACTCTGTAGTCTGGTTTTAACACTGTCCACACACTGTAGTGTGGTATTTACAATGACCACACTCTGTAGTCTGGCATTTACAGTGTCCACATTCTGTAGTTTGGTATTTACACCGTCCACACTCTGTAGTTTGATTTTTACGCTTTCCACACTCTGTAGTTTTGGCATTTACAGTCCCCACACTCTTTAGTCTGGTATTTACACCATCCGAGCTCTGTGGTCTGTTATTTACAGTGTCCACAGTCAGTAGTCTGGTATTTACACGGTCCAAACTCTGTAGTCTTGTATATGCACTGCCAAACTCTGTAGTCTGGTTTTTAAACTGTCCACACTTTGTAGTCTGGAATTTACACTGTCCACACTCTGTAGTGTGGCATTTACACTGTCCACACTCTGTAGTCTGGTATTTACACTGTCCACACTGTGTAGTATAGTATTGACACTCTCCACGCTCTGTAGTCTGGTATTTACACTGTCCACACACTGTAGTCTGGTATTTATGCTGTCCACACTCTGCAGACTGTAATTTACACTGTGCACCCTCTGCGGACTTGTATTTAGATTATCCACATTCTGTAGTTTGGTATTTACACTGTCCACACTCTGTCGTCTGGTATTTAGACTGTCCGCACTCTGAAGTCTGGTATTTATATTGTCCACGCTCCGTAGTCTGGTATTTACACTGTGCACACTCTGTGGTCTTGTATTTACACTGTCCACAATCTGTAGTCTGGTATTTACACTGTCCACACTCTGTAGTCTGGTATTTCCACTGTATACAATCTTTAGTCTGTTTTTAACACTGTGCACACTCTGTAGTGTGCTATTTACTCTGACCACATTCTGTAGTCTGGTATTTACACTGTCCACACTTTGTAGTTTGGTATTTACACCGTCCACACTCTGTAGTTTGATATTTACACTCTCCACACTCTGTAGTCTGGTACTTACATTGTCAACACACTGTTTTCTGGTATTTATACCATCCCTGCTCAGTGGTCTGTTATTTTGAGTGTCCACAGTCTGTAGTCTGGTATTTACACTGTCCACACTCTGTAGTTTGGTATTACACCGTCCACACTCTGTAGTTTGTTATTTACACTGTCCACTCTCTGTAGTTTTGGTATTTACACTGCCCACACTCTATAGCCTGGTATTTACACCATCCATGCTCTGTGGTCTGTTATTTACAGTGTCCACTGTCTGTAGTCTGGTATTTACAAGATCCACACCCTGTAGTCTGGTATTTACATTGTCCACACTCTGTAGTTTAGTATTGACACTCTCCGCGCTCTGTAGTCTGGTATTTACGCTGTCCACACGCTGTAGACTGTTGTTTACACTGTGCACCCTCTGCAGTCTTGTATTTAGATTATCGACACTCAGTAGTTTGGTATTTACACTGTCCACACTCTGTATTCTGGTATTTACTCTGTCCGCACTCTGAAGTCTGCTATTTATATTGTCCATGCTCCGTAGTCTGGTATTTACACTGTGCACACTCCGTGGTCTGGTATTTACACTGTCCACAATCTGTAGTCTCGTATTTACACTGTGCACACTCCGTGGTCTGGTATTTACACTGTCCACAATCTGTAGTCTGGTATTAATATTGTCCACGCTCTGTAGTCTTGTATTTACACTGTGCACCCTCTGTGGCCTGGTATTTACACGGTCCACAATCCGCAGTCTGGTATTTACACTGCCCACATTCTTTAGTCTGCTTTTTACACTGTCCATGCTCTGTAGTTTGCTATTTACACTGTCCACACTCTGATGTCTGGTATTTACACTGTCCACACTCAGTGGTCTGTTATTTACACTGTCCACATTCTGTAGTCTGGTATTTACACTTCCCACATTCTGTAGTCTGGTATTTGCAATCTTCACACTCTGTAGTCTGGTATTTACACTGTCCATGCTCTGTAGTTTGCTATTTACACTGTCCACACTCTGATGTCTGGTATTTACACTGTCCACACTCCGTGGTCTCGTATTTACACTGTTCATAATCTGTAGTCTGGTATTTACACTGTGCACACCCCGTGGTCTGGTATTTACACTGTCCACAATCTGTAGTCTGGTATTAACATTGTCCACGCTCTGTAGTCTGCTATTTACACTGTGCACCCTCTGTGGCCTGGTATTTACACGGTCCACAATCCGCAGTCTGGTATTTACACTGCCCACATTATGTTGTCTGGTATATCCACGCTCCACACTCTGAGGCATGGTATTTACACTGTCCACACTCTTTAGTCTGCTTTTTACACTGTCCATGCTCTGTAGTTTGCTATTTACACTGTCCACAATCCGTAGTCTGGTATTTACACTGTCCACATTCTGTTGTCTAGTATGTACACTGTCCACACACTGTAGTCTGGTATTTACACTGTCCACACTCTGTAGTTTAGTATTTACATCGTCCACACTCTGTACGTTGATATTTACACTGTCCACACTCTGTAGTTTGGTATTTACACCGTCCACACTCTGTAGTTTTGGTATTTACACTGACCACACTCTATAACTTGGTATGTACACCATCCGCGCTCTGTGGTCTGTTATTTACAGTGTCCACAGTCTGTAGTCTGGTATTTACACTGCCAATATCTGTAGGCAGTTATTTACACTCTCCACACCCTGTACGCTGTGATTTACACTGTCTACATACTTTAGTCTGCTTTTCACACTGTCCACACTCTGTTCTCTGGTATTTCCACTGTCCACACTCTGTAGTCTGCTTTTTACACTGTCCACACTATGTAGTGTGGCATTTACACTGTCCACACTCTGTAGTCTGCTTTTGACACTGTCCACACTCTGTAGTCTGGAATTGATGCTGTCCACACTCCATAGACTGTAATTTACACTGTGCACTCTTTGCAGTCTTGTATTTAGATTATCCACACTCTGTAGTTTGGTATTTACACTGTCCACACTCTGTAGTCTGGTATTTAGACTGTCCGCACTCTGAAGTCTGGTATTTATATTGTCCACGCTCCGTAGTCTGGTATTTACACTGTGCACACTCTGTGGTCTGGTATTTACACTATCCACAATCTGTAGTCTGGTATTTACACTGTCCACACTCTGTAGTTTGGTATTTCCACTGTCCACACTCTGTAGTCTGGTTTTAACACTGTCCACACTCTGTAGTGTGGTATTTACAATGACCACAGTCTGTTGTCTGGTATTAACAGTGTCCACATTCTGTAGTTTGGTATTTACACCGTCCACACTCTGTAGTTTGATTTTTACGCTGTCCACACTCTGTAGTTTTGGCATTTACAGTCCCCACACTCTTTAGTCTGGTATTTACACCATCCACGCTCTGTGGTCTGTTATTTACAGTGTCCACAGTCTGTAGTCTGGTATTTAAACGGTCCAAACTCTGTAGTCTTGTATATGCACTGCCAAACTCTGTAGTCTGGTTTTTTCACAGTCCACACTCTGTAGTCTGGAATTTACACTGTCCACACTCTGCAGTGTGGCATTTACACTGTCCACACTCTGTAGTCTGGTATTTACACTGTCCACACTGTGTAGTATAGTATTGACACTCTCCACGCTCTGTAGTCTGGTATTTACAATGTCCACACTCTGTAGTCTGGTATTTATGCTGTCCACACTCTGTAGACTGTAATTTACACTGTGCACCCTCTGTGGACTTGTATTTAGTTTATCCACACTTTGTAGTTTGATATTTACACTGTCCACACTCGGTAGTCTGGTATTTACACTGTCCTCACTCTGAAGTCTGCTATTTATAGTGTCCATGCTCTGTAGTCTAGTATTTACACTGTGCACACTCCGTGGTCTCGTATTTACACTGTTCATAATCTGTAGTCTGGTATTTACACTGTGCACACCCCGTGGTCTGGTATTTACACTGTCCACAATCTGTATTCTGGTATTAACATTGTCCACCTCTGTAGTCTGCTATTTACACTGTGCACCCTCTGTGGCCTGGTATTTACACAGTCCACAATCCGCAGTCTGGTATTTACACTGCCCACATTATGTTGTCTGGTGTATCCACGCTCCACACTCTGAGGCTTGGTATTTACACTGTCCACACTCTTTAGTCTGCTTTTTACACTGTCCACGGTCTGATGTCTGGTATTTACACTGTCCACACTCTGTGGTCTGTTATTTACACTGTCCACATTCTGTTGTCTGGTATTTACACTTCCCACGGTCTGTAGTCTGGTATTTGCAATCTCCACACTCTGTAGTCTGGCATTTACACTGTCCACGCTCTGTCGTCTGTTATTTAGACTGTCCACATTCTGTAGTATGTTATTTACGCTGTCCAAACTCTTTAGTCTGGTATTTACAAAGTCCACATTCCGTAGTATGTTATTTACACTCTCTACACTCTGTAGTCTGTTATTTGCACTGTCCACACTCTGTAGTATCGTATTTACACTGACAACACTCTGTAGTCTGGTATTTACATGGTCCACACTCTGTAGTTTGTTATTTGCCCATTCCACACTCTGTAGTTTGATATTTACACTGCCCACACTCTGTAGTCTGGTTCTTACACTGTCAACACTCTGTTTTCTGGTATTTACACCATCCATGATCAGTGGTCTGTTATATTGAGTGTCCACAGTCTGTAGTCTGGTATTTACACTGTCCACACTCTGTAGTTTGGTATTACACCGTCCACACTCTGTAGTTTGTTATTTACACTGTCCACTCTCTGTAGTTTTGGCATTTACACTTCCCAGACTCTATACTCTGATATTTACACCATCCTCGCTCTGTGGTCTGTTATTTACAGTGTCCACAGTCTGTAGTCTGGTATTTACACGGTCCAAACTCTGTAGTCTTGTATATACACTGCCAAACTCTGTAGTCTGGTTTTTACACTGTCCACACACTGTAGTCTGGCATTTACACTGTCCACACTCTGTAGTTTGGTATTTGCACCGTCCACACTCTGTAGTTTTGGTATTTACACTGCCCACACTCTATAACTTGGTATGTACACCTTCCACGCTCTGTGGTCTGTTATTTACAGTGTCCACAGTCTGTAGTCTGGTATTTACATGGTCCACACTCTGTAGTCTGGTATATACACTGCCAAACTCTGTAGTCTGTTATTTACACTCTCCACACCCTACACGCTGGTGTTTACACTGTCCACATACTTTAGTCTGCTTTTCACACTGTCCACACTCTGTGCTCTTGTATTTCAACTGTCCACACTCTGTAGTCTGCTTTTTACACTGTCCACACTATGTCGTGTGGCATTTACACTGTCCACACTCTGTAGTCTGGTATTTACACTGTCCACACTCTGTAGTCTGGTATTTATGCTGTCCACACTCCGGAGACTGTAATTTACACTGTGTACTCTTTGCAGTCTTGTATTTAGATTATCCACACTCTGTAGTCTGGTATTTACACTGTCCGCACTCTGAAGTCCGGTATTTATATTGTCCACGCTCCGTAGTCTGGCATTTACACTGTGCACAATCTGTGGTCTGGTATTTACACTGTCCACAATCTGTAGTCTGATATTTACACTGTCCACACTCTGTAGTCTGGTATTTCCACTGTCCACACTCTGTAGTCTGGTTTTAACACTGTCCACACACTGTAGTGTGGTATTTACAATGACCACACTCTGTAGTCTGGCATTTACAGTGTCCACATTCTGTAGTTTGGTATTTACACCGTCCACACTCTGTAGTTTGATTTTTACGCTTTCCACACTCTGTAGTTTTGGCATTTACAGTCCCCACACTCTTTAGTCTGGTATTTACACCATCCGAGCTCTGTGGTCTGTTATTTACAGTGTCCACAGTCAGTAGTCTGGTATTTACACGGTCCAAACTCTGTAGTCTTGTATATGCACTGCCAAACTCTGTAGTCTGGTTTTTAAACTGTCCACACTTTGTAGTCTGGAATTTACACTGTCCACACTCTGTAGTGTGGCATTTACACTGTCCACACTCTGTAGTCTGGTATTTACACTGTCCACACTGTGTAGTATAGTATTGACACTCTCCACGCTCTGTAGTCTGGTATTTACACTGTCCACACACTGTAGTCTGGTATTTATGCTGTCCACACTCTGCAGACTGTAATTTACACTGTGCACCCTCTGCGGACTTGTATTTAGATTATCCACATTCTGTAGTTTGGTATTTACACTGTCCACACTCTGTCGTCTGGTATTTAGACTGTCCGCACTCTGAAGTCTGGTATTTATATTGTCCACGCTCCGTAGTCTGGTATTTACACTGTGCACACTCTGTGGTCTTGTATTTACACTGTCCACAATCTGTAGTCTGGTATTTACACTGTCCACACTCTGTAGTCTGGTATTTCCACTGTACACACTCTTTAGTCTGTTTTTAACACTGTGCACACTCTGTAGTGTGCTATTTACTCTGACCACATTCTGTAGTCTGGTATTTACACTGTCCACATTTTGTAGTCTGGTATTTCCACTGTACACACTCTTTAGTCTGATATTTACACTCTCCACACTCTGTAGTCTGGTACTTACATTGTCAACACACTGTTTTCTGGTATTTATACCATCCCTGCTCAGTGGTCTGTTATTTTGAGTGTCCACAGTCTGTAGTCTGGTATTTACACTGTCCACACTCTGTAGTTTGGTATTACACCGTCCACACTCTGTAGTTTGTTATTTACACTGTCCACTCTCTGTAGTTTTGGTATTTACACTGCCCACACTCTATAGCCTGGTATTTACACCATCCATGCTCTGTGGTCTGTTATTTACAGTGTCCACTGTCTGTAGTCTGGTATTTACAAGATCCACACCCTGTAGTCTGGTATTTACATTGTCCACACTCTGTAGTTTAGTATTGACACTCTCCGCGCTCTGTAGTCTGGTATTTACGCTGTCCACACGCTGTAGACTGTTGTTTACACTGTGCACCCTCTGCAGTCTTGTATTTAGATTATCGACACTCAGTAGTTTGGTATTTACACTGTCCACACTCTGTATTCTGGTATTTACTCTGTCCGCACTCTGAAGTCTGCTATTTATATTGTCCATGCTCCGTAGTCTGGTATTTACACTGTGCACACTCCGTGGTCTGGTATTTACACTGTCCACAATCTGTAGTCTCGTATTTACACTGTGCACACTCCGTGGTCTGGTATTTACACTGTCCACAATCTGTAGTCTGTTATTAATATTGTCCACGCTCTGTAGTCTTGTATTTACACTGTGCACCCTCTGTGGCCTGGTATTTACACGGTCCACAATCCGCAGTCTGGTATTTACACTGCCCACATTCTTTAGTCTGCTTTTTACACTGTCCATGCTCTGTAGTTTGCTATTTACACTGTCCACACTCTGATGTCTGGTATTTACACTGTCCACACTCAGTGGTCTGTTATTTACACTGTCCACATTCTGTAGTCTGGTATTTACACTTCCCACATTCTGTAGTCTGGTATTTGCAATCTTCACACTCTGTAGTCTGGTATTTACACTGTCCATGCTCTGTAGTTTGCTATTTACACTGTCCACACTCTGATGTCTGGTATTTACACTGTCCACACTCCGTGGTCTCGTATTTACACTGTTCATAATCTGTAGTCTGGTATTTACACTGTGCACACCCCGTGGTCTGGTATTTACACTGTCCACAATCTGTAGTCTGGTATTAACATTGTCCACGCTCTGTAGTCTGCTATTTACACTGTGCACCCTCTGTGGCCTGGTATTTACACGGTCCACAATCCGCAGTCTGGTATTTACACTGCCCACATTATGTTGTCTGGTATATCCACGCTCCACACTCTGAGGCATGGTATTTACACTGTCCACACTCTTTAGTCTGCTTTTTACACTGTCCATGCTCTGTAGTTTGCTATTTACACTGTCCACACTCTGATGTCTGGTATTTACACTGTCCACACTCAGTGGTCTGTTATTTACACTGTCCACATTCTGTAGTCTGGTATTTACACTTCCCACGTTCTGTAGTCTGGTATTTGCAATCTCCACACTCTGTAGTCTGGCATTAACACTGTCCACGCTCTGTCATCTGGTATTTAGACTGTCCACATTCTGTAGTATGTTATTTACACTGTCCAAACTCTTTAGTCTGGTATTTACAAAGTCCACATTCCGTAGAATGTATTTACACTTTCCACACTCTGTAGTCAGTTATTTGCACTGTCCACACTCTGTAGTATCTTATTTACACTGTCCACACTCTGTAGTCTGGTATTTCCACTGTCCACACTCTGTAGTCTGGTATTTCCACTGTCCACACCCTGTAATGTGGTATTTACACTGACCACATTTTGTAGTCTGGTATTTACACTGTCCACACTCTGTAGTTTAGTATTTACATCGTCCACACTCTGTAGTTTGATATTTACACTTTCCGCACTCTGTAGTCTGGTTTTAACACTGTCCACACTCCGCAGTGTGGTATTTACACTGACCACACTCTGTAGTCTAGTATTTACACGGTCCACACTCTGTAGTTTGGCATTTGCCCATACCATAATCTGTAGTTTGATATTTACACTGCCCACACTCTGTAGTCTGGTTCTTACACTGTATACACTCTGTTTTCTGGTATTTACACCATCCATGCTCAGTGGTCTGTTATATAGTGTCCACAGTCTGTGGTGTGGTATTTACACTGTCCACACTCTGCAGATTGGTATTCAGACCGTCCACACTCTGTAGTTTGGTATTTAGACTGTCCACACTCTGTAGTTTTGGCATTTACACTGCCCACGCTCTATAGTCTGGTATTTACACCATCCACGCTCTGTGGTCTGTTATTTACAGTGTCCACAGTCTGTTGTCTGGTATTTACACGGTCCAAACTCTGTAGTCTGGTATATACACTGCCAAACTCTGTAGTCTGGTTTTTACACTGTCCACACTCTGTAGTCTGGCATTTACACTGTCCACACTCTGTAGTTTGGTATTTACACCGTCCACACTCTGTAGTTTGGTATTTACACAGTCCACTCTCTGTAGTTTTGGTATTTACACTGCCCACACTCTATAACCTGGTATTTACACCATCCACGCTCTGTGGTCTGTTATTTACAGTGTCCACAGTCTGTAGTCTGGTATTTACACGGTCCACACTCTGTAGACTGTTATATACACTGCCAAACTCTGTAGTCTGTTATTTACACTCTCCACACTCTGTAGTCTGGTATTTACACTGTCCACATACTTTAGTCTGCTTTTTACACTGTCCACACTCTGTTCTCTTGTATTTCCACTGTCCACACTCTGTAGTCTGCTTTTTACACTGTCCACACTCTGTAGTCTGCTTTTTACACTGTCCACACTATGTAGTGTGGCATTTACACTGTCCACACTCTGTAGTCTGGTATTTACACTGTCCACATTCTGTAGTCTGGTATTTATGCTGTCCACACTCCGTAGACTGTAATTTACACTGTGCACTCTTTGCAGTCTTGTATTTAGATTATCCACACTCTGTAGTTTGGTATTTACACTGTCCACACTCTGTAGTCTGGTATTTAGACTGTCCGCACTCTGAAGTCTGGTATTTATATTGTCCATGCTCCGTAGTCTGGTATTTACACTGTGCACACTCTGTGGTCTGGTATTTACACTATCCACAATCTGTAGTTTGGTATTTCCACTGTCCACACTCTGTAGTCTGGTTTTAACACTGTCCACACTCTGTAGTGTGGTATTTACAATGACCACAGTCTGTTGTCTGGTATTAACAGTGTCCACATTCTGTAGTTTGGTATTTACACCGTCCACACTCTGTAGTTTGATTTTTACGCTGTCCACACTCTGTAGTTTTGGCATTTACAGTCTCCACACTCTTTAGTCTGGTATTTACACCATCCACGCTCTGTGGTCTGTTATTTACAGTGTCCACAGTCTGTAGTCTGGTATTTAAACGGTCCAAACTCTGTAGTCTTGTATATGCACTGCCAAACTCTGTAGTCTGGTTTATTCACAGTCCACACTCTGTAGTCTGGAATTTACACTGTCCACACTCTGTAGTGTGGCATTTACACTGTCCACACTCTGTAGTCTGGTATTTACACTGTCCACACTGTGTAGTATAGTATTGACACTCTCCACGCTCTGTAGTCTGGTATTTACAATGTCCACACTCTGTAGTCTGGTATTTATGCTGTCCACACTCTGTAGACTGTAATTTACACTGTGCACCCTCTGTGGACTTGTATTTAGTTTATCCACATTCTGTAGTTTGGTATTTATACTGTCCACACTCTGTATTCTGGTATTTACACTGTCCGCACTCTGAAGTCTGGTATTTATATTGTCCACGCTCCGTTGTCTGGTATTTACACTGTGCACACTCTGTGGTCTGGTATTTACACTGTCCACAATCTGTAGTCTGGTATTTACACTGTCCACCCTCTGTTGTCTGGTATTTCCACTGTCCACACTTTTTAGTCTGTTTTTACCACTGTGCACACTCTATAGTGTGCTCTTTACTCTGATCGCATTCTGTAGTCTGGTATTTACACTGTCCACACTTTGTAGTTTGGTATTTACACCGTCCACACTCTGTAGTTTGATAGTTACACTCTCCACACTCTGTAGTCTCGTACTTACATTGTCAACACGCTGTATACTGGTATTTATACCATCCATGCTCAGTGGTCTGTTATATTGAGTGTCCACAGTCTGTAGTCTGGTATTTACACTGTCCACACTCTGTAGTTTGGTATTACACCGTCCACACTCTGTAGTTTGTTATTTACACTGCCCACACTCTATAGCCTGGCATTTACACCATCCATGCTCTGTGGTCTGTTATTTACAGTGTCCACTGTCTGTAGTCTGGTATTTACAAGCTCCACACTCTGTAGTCTGGTATTTACACTGTCCACACTCTGTAGTTTAGTATTGACACTCTCCGCGCTCTGTAGTCTGCTATTTCCATTGTCCACACTCTGTAGTCTGGTATTTACGCAGTCCACACACTGTAGACTGTTGTTTACACTGTGCACCCTCTGCAGTCTTGTATTTAGATTATCGACACTCAGTAGTTTGGTATTTACACTGTCCACACTCGGTAGTCTGGTATTTACACTGTCCTCACTCTGAAGTCTGCTATTTATAGTGTCCATGCTCTGTAGTCTGGTATTTACACTGTGCACACTCCGTGGTCTCGTATTTACACTGTTCATAATCTGTAGTCTGGTATTTACACTGTGCACACCCCGTGGTCTGGTATTTACACTGTCCACAATCTGTAGTCTGGTATTAACATTGTCCACGCTCTGTAGTCTGCTATTTACACTGTGCACCCTCTGTGGCCTGGTATTTACACAGTCCACAATCCGCAGTCTGGTATTTACACTGCCCACATTATGTTGTCTGGTGTATCCACGCTCCACACTCTGAGGCTTGGTATTTACACTGTCCACACTCTTTAGTCTGCTTTTTACACTGTCCACGGTCTGATGTCTGGATATTTACACTGTCCACACTCTGTGGTCTGTTATTTACACTGTCCACATTCTGTTGTCTGGTATTTACACTTCCCACGGTCTGTAGTCTGGTATTTGCAATCTCCACACTATGTTGTCTGGTATTTACACTGTCCATGCTCTGTCGTCTGTTATTTAGACTGTCCACATTCTGTAGTATGTTATTTACGCTGTCCAAACTCTTTAGTCTGGTATTTACAAAGTCCACATTCCGTAGTATGTTATTTACACTCTCTACACTCTGTAGTCTGTTATTTGCACTGTCCACACTCTGTAGTATCGTATTTACACTGACCACACTCTGTAGTCTGGTATTTACATGGTCCACACTCTGTAGTTTGTTATTTGCCCATTCCACACTCTGTAGTTTGATATTTACACTGCCCACACTCTGTAGTCTGGTTCTTACACTGTCAACACTCTGTTTTCTGGTATTTACACCATCCATGATCAGTGGTCTGTTATATAGTGTCCACAGTCTGTGGTTTGGTATTTACACTGTCCACACTCTGTAGATTGGTATTTACACCGTCCACACTCTGTAGTTTGGTATTTAGACTGTCCACACTCTGTAGTTTTGGCATTTACACTGCCCACGCTCTATAGTCTGGTATTTACACCATCCACGCTCTGTGGTCTGTTATTTACATTGTCCACAGTCTGTAGTCTGGTCTTTACACGGTCCAAACTCTGTAGTCTTGTATATACACAGCCAAACTCTGTAGTCTGGCATTTACACTGTCCACACTCTGTAGTTTGGAATTTACACCGTCCACACTCTGTAGTTTGGTAATAACACAGTCCACTCTCTGTAGTTTTGGTATTTACACTGCCCACACTCTATAACCTGGTATTTACACCATCCACGCTCTGTGGTCTGTTATTTCCAGGGTCCACAGTCTGTAGTCTGGTATTTACACGGTCCACACTCTGTTGACTGTTATATACACTGCCAAACTCTGTAGTCTGTTATTTACACTCTCCACACCCTCTAGTCTGGTATTTACACTGTCCACATACTTTAGTCTGCTTTTTACACTGTCCACACTCTGTTCTCTGGTATTTCCACTGTCCACACTCTGTAGTCTGCTTTTTACACTGTCCACACTCTGTAGTCTGGTATTTGCACTGTCCACACTACGTAGTTTAGTATTGACACTCTCCGCGCTCTGTAGTCTGGTATTTAAACTGTCCAGACTCTGTAGTCTGGAATTTATGCTGTCCACACTCTGTAGACTGTAATTTACACTGTGCACTCTTTGCAGTCTTGTATTTAGTTTATCCACACTTTGTAGTTTGGTATTTACACTGTCCACACTCTGTAGTCTGGTATTTACACTGTCCGCACTCTGAAGTCTGGTATTTATATTGTCCACGCTCCGTAGTCTGGTATTTACACTGCGCACACTCTGTGGTCTGGTATTTACACTGTCCACAATCTGTAGTCTGGTATTTACACTGCCCACAATCTGTAGTCTCATATTTCCACTGTCCACAATATGTAGTCTGGTTTTAACACTGTCCACACTCTGTAGTATGGTATTTACACTGACCACACTCTGTAGTCTGGTATTTGCACTGTCCACACTCTGTAGTTTGGTATTTGCACCGTCCACACTCTGTAGTTTGATATTTACACAGTCCACACTCTGTGCTCTGGTACTTACACTGTCAAGACACTGTTTTCTGGTATTTATACCATCCATGCTCAGTGGTCTGTTATATTGAGTGTCCACAGTCTGTTGTCTGGTATTTACACTGCCCACACTCTGTAGCCTGGTATTTACACCATCCACGCTCTGTGGTCTGTTATTTACAGTGTCCACAGTCTGTAGGCTGGTATTTACACGGTCCACACTCTGTAGTCTGGTATTGAAACTGTCCACACTCTGTAGTTTAGTATTGACACTCTCCACGCTCTGTAGTCTGGTATTTACACTGTCCACACTCTGTAGTCTGGTATTTACGCAGTCCACACATTGTAGACTGTTGTTTACAGTGTGCACCCTCTGCAGTCTTGTATTTAGATTATCCACACTCTGTAGTTTGGTATTTACACTGTCTACACTCTGTAGTCTGGTATTTACACTGTCTGCACTCTGAAGTCTGGTATTTATATTGTTCACACGCCGTAGTCTGGTGTTTACACTGTGCACACTCTGTGGTCTGGTATTTACACAGTCCACAATCTGTAGTCTGGTATTTATATTGTCCACGCTCTGTGGCCTGGTATTTACACTGTCCACAATCCGTAGTCTGGTATTTACACTGTCCACATTCTGTTGTCTGGTATGTACACTGTCCACACACTGTAGTCTGGTATTTACACTGTCCACACTCTGTAGTTTAGTATTTACATCGTCCACACTCTGTAGTTTTGGTATTTACACTGACCACACTCTATAACTTGGTATGTACACCATCCGCGCTCTGTGGTCTGTTATTTACAGTGTCCACAGTCTGTAGTCTGGTATTTACACTGCCAATATCTGTAGTCAGTTATTTACACTCTCCACACCCTGTACGCTGTGATTTACACTGTCCACATACTTTAGTCTGCTTTTCACACTGTCCACACTCTGTTCTCTGGTATTTCCACTGTCCACACTCTGTAGTTTGCTTTTTACACTGTCCACACTATGTAGTGTGGCATTTACACTGTCCACACTCTGTAGTCTGGTATTTACACTGTCCGCACTCTGAAGTCTGGTATTTATATTGTCCACGCTCCGTAGTCTGGTATTTACACTGCGCACACTCTGTGGTCTGGTATTTACACTGTCCACAATCTGTAGTCTGGTATTTACACTGCCCACAATCTGTAGTCTCATATTTCCACTGTCCACAATATGTAGTCTGGTTTTAACACTGTCCACACTCTGTAGTATGGTATTTACACTGACCACACTCTGTAGTCTGGTATTTGCACTGTCCACACTCTGTAGTTTGGTATTTGCACCGTCCACACTCTGTAGTTTGATATTTACACAGTCCACACTCTGTCCTCTGGTACTTACACTGTCAAGACACTGTTTTCTGGTATTTATACCATCCATGCTCAGTGGTCTGTTATATTGAGTGTCCACAGTCTGTTGTCTGGTATTTACACTGCCCACACTCTGTAGCCTGGTATTTACACCATCCACGCTCTGTGGTCTGTTATTTACAGTGTCCACAGTCTGTAGGCTGGTATTTACACGGTCCACACTCTGTAGTCTGGTATTGAAACTGTCCACACTCTGTAGTCTGGTATTTACGCAGTCCACACATTGTAGACTGTTGTTTACAGTGTGCACCCTCTGCAGTCTTGTATTTAGATTATCCACACTCTGTAGTTTGGTATTTACACTGTCTACACTCTGTAGTCTGGTATTTACACTGTCTGCACTCTGAAGTCTGGTATTTATATTGTTCACACGCCGTAGTCTGGTGTTTACACTGTGCACACTCTGTGGTCTGGTATTTACACAGTCCACAATCTGTAGTCTGGTATTTATATTGTCCACGCTCTGTGGCCTGGTATTTACACTGTCCACAATCCGTAGTCTGGTATTTACACTGTCCACATTCTGTTGTCTGGTATGTACACTGTCCACACACTGTAGTCTGGTATTTACACTGTCCACACTCTGTAGTTTAGTATTTACATCGTCCACACTCTGTAGTTTTGGTATTTACACTGACCACACTCTATAACTTGGTATGTACACCATCCGCGCTCTGTGGTCTGTTATTTACAGTGTCCACAGTCTGTAGTCTGGTATTTACACTGCCAATATCTGTAGTCAGTTATTTACACTCTCCACACCCTGTACGCTGTGATTTACACTGTCCACATACTTTAGTCTGCTTTTCACACTGTCCACACTCTGTTCTCTGGTATTTCCACTGTCCACACTCTGTAGTTTGCTTTTTACACTGTCCACACTATGTAGTGTGGCATTTACACTGTCCACACTCTGTAGTCTGGTATTTACACTGTCCGCACTCTGAAGTCTGGTATTTATATTGTCCACGCTCCGTAGTCTGGTATTTACACTGCACACACTCTGTGGTCTGGTATTTACACTGTCCACAATCTGTAGTCTGGTATTTACACTGCCCACAATCTGTAGTCTCATATTTCCACTGTCCACAATATGTAGTCTGGTTTTAACACTGTCCACACTCTGTAGTATGGTATTTACACTGACCACACTCTGTAGTCTGGTATTTGCACTGTCCACACTCTGTAGTTTGGTATTTGCACCGTCCACACTCTGTAGTTTGATATTTACACAGTCCACACTCTGTCCTCTGGTACTTACACTGTCAAGACACTGTTTTCTGGTATTTATACCATCCATGCTCAGTGGTCTGTTATATTGAGTGTCCACAGTCTGTTGTCTGGTATTTACACTGCCCACACTCTGTAGCCTGGTATTTACACCATCCACGCTCTGTGGTCTGTTATTTACAGTGTCCACAGTCTGTAGGCTGGTATTTACACGGTCCACACTCTGTAGTCTGGTATTTACACTGTCCACACTCTGTAGTCTGGTATTTACGCAGTCCACACATTGTAGACTGTTGTTTACAGTGTGCACCCTCTGCAGTCTTGTATTTAGATTATCCACACTCTGTAGTTTGGTATTTACACTGTCTACACTCTGTAGTCTGGTATTTACACTGTCTGCACTCTGAAGTCTGGTATTTATATTGTTCACACGCCGTAGTCTGGTGTTTACACTGTGCACACTCTGTGGTCTGGTATTTACACAGTCCACAATCTGTAGTCTGGTATTTATATTGTCCACGCTCTGTGGCCTGGTATTTACACTGTCCACAATCCGTAGTCTGGTATTTACACTGTCCACATTCTGTTGTCTGGTATGTACACTGTCCACACACTGTAGTCTGGTATTTACACTGTCCACACTCTGTAGTTTAGTATTTACATCGTCCACACTCTGTAGTTTTGGTATTTACACTGACCACACTCTATAACTTGGTATGTACACCATCCGCGCTCTGTGGTCTGTTATTTACAGTGTCCACAGTCTGTAGTCTGGTATTTACACTGCCAATATCTGTAGTCAGTTATTTACACTCTCCACACCCTGTACGCTGTGATTTACACTGTCCACATACTTTAGTCTGCTTTTCACACTGTCCACACTCTGTTCTCTGGTATTTCCACTGTCCACACTCTGTAGTTTGCTTTTTACACTGTCCACACTATGTAGTGTGGCATTTACACTGTCCACACTCTGTAGTCTGGTATTTACACTGTCCACACTCTGTAGTCTGGAATTGATGCTGTCCACACTCCATAGACTGTAATTTACACTGTGCACTCTTTGCAGTCTTGTATTTAGATTATCCACACTCTGTAGTTTGGTATTTACACTGTCCACACTCTGTAGTCTGGTATTTACACTGTCCGCACTCTGAAGTCTGGTATTTGTATTGTCCACACTCCGTAGTCTGGTAATAACACTGCGCACACTCTGTGGTCTGGTATTTACACTGTCCACAATCTGTAGTCTGGTATTTACACTGTCCACACTCTGTAGTCTGGTATTTCCACTGTCCACACTCTGTATTCTGGTTTTAACACTGTCCACACTCTGTAGTGTGGTATTTACAATGACCACACTCTGTAGTCTGGTATTTACACTGTCCACACTCTGTAGTTTGGTATTTACACCGTCCACACTCTGTTGTTTGATTTTTACGCTGTCCACACTCTGTAGTTTTGGCATTTACACTCCCCACACTCTTTCGTCTGGTATTTACACCATCCACGCTCTGTGGTCTGTTATTTACAGTGTCCACAGTCTGTAGTCTGGTATTTACACGGTCCAAACTCTGTAGTCTTGTATATGCACTGCCAAACTCTGTAGTCTGGTTTTTACACTGTCCACACTCTGTAGTCTGGAATTTACACTGTCCACACTCTGCAGTGTGGCATTTACACTGCCCACACTCTGTAGTCTGGTATTTACACTGTCCACACTGTGTAGTATAGTATTGACACTCTCCACGCTCTGTAGTCTGGTATTTACACTGTCCACACTCTGTAGTCTGGAATTTATGCTCTCCAGACGCTGTAGACTGTAATTTACACTGTGCACCCTCTGCGGACTTGTATTTAGATTATCCACATTCTGTAGTTTGGTATTTACACTGTCCACACTCTGTAGTCTGGTATTTACACTGTCCGCACTCTGATGTCTGGTATTTATATTGTCCACGCTCCGTAGTCTGGTATTTACACTGTGCACACTCTGTGGTCTGGTATTTACACTGTCCACAATCTGTAGACTGGTATTTACACTGTCCACCCGCTGTAGTCTGGTATTTCCTCTGTCCACAATCTTTAGTCTGTCTTTAACACTGTGCACACTCTGTAGTGTGCTATTTACACTGACCACATTCTGTAGTCTGGTATTTACACTGTCCACACTTTGTAGTTTAGTATTTACACCGTCCACACTCTGTAGTTTGATATTTACACTCTCCACACTCTGTAGTCTGGTACTTACACTGTCAACACACTGCTCACTGGTATTTATACCATCCCTGCTCAGTGGTCTGTTATATTGAGTGTCCACAGTCTGTAGTCTGGTATTTACACTGTCCACACTCTGTAGTTTGGTATTACACCGTCCACACTCTGTAGTTTGTTATTTACACTGTCCACTCTCTGTAGTTTTGGTATTTACACTGCCCACACTCTATAGCCTGGCATTTACACCATCCATGCTCTGTGGTCTGTTATTTACAGTGTCCACTGTCTGTAGTCTGGTATTTACAAGGTCCACACTCTGTAGTCTGGTATTTACACTGTCCACACTCTGTAGTTTAGTATTGACACTCTCCGCGCTCTGTAGTCTCCTATTTCCACTGTCCACACTCTGTAGTCTGCTATTTACGCAGTCCACATGCTGTATACTGTTGTTTACACTGTGCACCCTCTGCAGTCTTGTATTTAGTTTATCGACACTCTGTAGATTGGTATTTACACTGTCCACACTCTGTAGTCCGGTATTTACACTGTCCGCACTCTGAAGTCTGCTATTTATATTGTCCATGCTCCGTAGTCTGGTATTTACACTGTGCACACTCCGTGGTCCGGTATTTACACTGTACACAATCTGTAGTCTCGTATTTACACTGTGCACACTCCGTGGTCTGGTATTTACACTGTCCACAATCTGTAGTCTGGTATTAATATTGTCCACGCTCTGTAGTCTGGTAATTACACTGTGCACCCTCTTTGGCCTGGTATTTACACGGTCCACAATCCACAGTCTGGTATTTACACTGCCCACATTCTGTTGTCTGGTATATCCACGCTCCACACTCTGAGGCATGGTATTTACACTGTCCACACTCTTTAGTCTGCTTTTTACACTGTCCATGCTCTGTAGTTTGCTATTTACACTGTCCACCCTCTGATGTCTGGTATTTACACTGTCCACACTCGGTGGTCTGTTATTTACACTGTCCACATTCTGTAGTCTGGTATTTACACTTCCCACGTTCTGTAGTCTGGTATTTAGACTGTCCAGATTCTGTAGTATGTTTTTTACACTGTCCAAACTCTTTAGTCTGGTATTTACAAAGTCCACATTCCGTAGTATGGTATTTACACTTTCCACACTCTGTAGTCTGTTATTTGCACTGTCCAGACTCTGTAGTATCGTATTTACACTGTCCACACACTGTAGTTTGGTATTTACACCGTCCACACTCTGTAGTTTGATATTTACACTGTCCACACTCTGTGGTCTGTTATTTACAGTGTCCACAGTCTGTAGGCTGGTATTTACACGGTCCACACTCTCTAGTCTGGTATTGAAACTGTCCACACTCTATAGTTTAGTATTGACACTCTCCGCGCTCTGTAGTCTGGTATTTACACTGTCCACACGCTGTAGTCTGGTATTTACGCAGTCCATAGGCTGTAGACTGTTGTTTCCACTTTGCACCCTCTGCAGTCTTGTATTTATATTGTCCACACGCCGTAGTCTGGTGTTTACACTGTGCACACTCTGTGGTCTGGTATTTACACAGTCCACAATCTGTAGTCTGGTATTCATATTGTCCACGTTCTGTAGTCTGGTATTTACACTGTGCACACTCTGTGGCCTGGTGTTTACACTGTCCACAATCCGTAGTCTGGTATTTACACTGTCCACATTCTGTTGTCTGGTATGTACACTGTCCACACTCTGTAGTCTGGTATTTCCACTGTCCACACTCTGTAGTCTGGTTTTTACACTGTCCACACTCTGTAGTCTGGCATTCCCAAGCTCCACACTCTGTAGTCTGGTATTTCCACTGTCCACACTCTGTAGTCTTGTTTTTACACTGTCCATACTCTGTAGTCTGGCATTCCCACGCTCCACACTCTGTAGTCTCGTTTTTGCACTGTCCACACTCTGTAGTGTGGTATTTACACTGACCACACTCTGTAGTCTGGTATTTACACTGTCCACACTCTGTAGTTTAGTATTTACATCATTCACACTCTGTAGGTTGATATTTGCACTGTCCACACTCTGTAGTTTGGTATTTACACCGTCCACACTCTGTAGTTTTGGTATTTTCACTGACCACACTCTATAACTTGGTATGTACACCTTCCTCCCTCTGTGGTCTGTTATTTACAGTGTCCACATTCTGCAGTCTGGTATTTACACGGTCCACACTCTGTAGTCTGGTATATAGACTGCCAAACTCTATAGTCTGTTATTTACATTCTCCACACCCTGTACTCTGCTCTTTACACTGTCCACATACTTTAGTCTGCTTTTCACACTGTCCACACTCTGTTCTCTGGTATTTCCACTGTCCACTCTCTGTAGTCTGCTTTTTACTATGTAGTGTGGCATTTACACTGTCTACACTTTGTAGTCTGGTATTTACACTGTCCATGCTCCGTAGTCTGGTATTTACACTTTGCACACTCTGTGGTCTGGTATTTACACTGTCCACAATCTGTAGTCTGGTATTTACACTGTCCACCCGCTGTAGTCTGGTATTTCCTCTGTCCACACTCTGTAGTCTGGTATTTACGCAGTCCACACGCTGTAGACTGTTGTTTACACTGTGCACCCTCTGCAGTCTTGTATTTAGATTATCGACACTCTGTAGATTGGTATTTACACTGTCCACACTCTGTAGTCTGGTATTTACACTGTCCGCACTCTGAAGTCTGCTATTTATATTGTCCATGCTCCGTAGTCTGGAATTTACACTGTGCACACTCCGCGGTCTGGTATTTACACTGTCCACAATCTGTAGTCTCGTATTTACACTGTGCACACTCCGTGGTCTGGTATTTACACTGTCCACAATCTGTAGTCTGGTATTAATATTGTCCACGCTCTGTAGTCTGGTATTTACACTCTGCACCCTCTGTGGCCTGGTATTTACATGGTCCACAATCTGCATCTGGTATTTACACTGCCCACATTCTGTTGTCTTGTATATCCATGCTCCACACGCCGAGGCATGGTATTTACACTGTACACACTCTTTAGTCTGCTTTTTACACTGTCCATGCTCTGATGTCTGGTATTTACACTGTCCACACTCGGTGGTCTGTTATTTACACTGTCCACTTTCTGTAGTCTGGTATTTACACTTCCCACGTTCTGTAGTCTGGTATTTGCAATCTCCACACTCTGCAGTCTGGCATTTACACTATCCACGCTCTGTCGTCTGGTATTTAGACTGTCCACATTCTGTAGTATGCTATTTACACTGTGCAAACTCTTTAGTCTGGTATTTACAAAGTCCACATTCCGTAGTATGGTATTTACACTCTCCACACTCTGTAGTCTGTTATTTGCACTGTCCAGACTCTGTAGTATCGTATTTACACTGTCCATACTCTGTAGTTTGGTATTTACACCGTCCACACTCTGTAGTTTGATATTTACACTGTCCACACTCTGTCCCCTGGTACTTACACTGTCAACACACTGTTTTCTGGTATTTATACCATCCATGCTCAGTCGTCTGTTATATTGAGTGTCCACAGTCTGTTGTCTGGTATTTACACTGCCCACACTCTATAGCCTGGTATTTACACTCTCTACACTCTGTAGTCTGTTATTTGCACTGTCCACACTCTGTAGTATCGTATTTAAACTGTCCACACTCTGTAGTCTGGTATTGAAACTGTCCACACTCTGTAGTCTGGTATTTCCACTGTCCACACTCTGTAGTCTGGTATTTCCACTGTCCACACTCTGTGGTGTGGTATTTACACTGACCACAATTTGTAGTCTGGTATTTACACTGTCCACACTCTGTAGTTTCGTATTTACATCGTCCACACTCTGTAGTATGATATTTACACTTTCCGCACTCTGTAGTCTGGTATTTACACGGTCCACACTCTGTAGTTTGGCATTTGCCCATTCCACACTCTGTAGTTTGATATTTATGCTGCCCACAGTCTGTAGTCTTGTTCTTACACTGTATACACTCTGTTTTCTGGTATTTACACCATCCATGCTCAGTGGTCTGTTATATAGTGTCCACACTCTGTAGTTTGGTATTTACACCGTCCACACTCTGTAGTTTGACATTTACGCTGCCCACACTCTGTAGTCTGGTACTTACACTGCCAACACACTGTTTTCTGGTATGTATACCATCCATGCTCAGTGGTCTGTTATACTGAGTGTCCACAGTCTGTAGTCTGGTATTTACACTGCCCACACTCTATAGCCTGGAATTTACACCATCCACGCTCTGTGGTCTGTTATTTACAGTGTCCACAGTCTGTAGTCTGGTATTTACACGGTCCACACTCTATAGCCTGCTATTTACACTGTCCACACTCTGTAGTCTGGTATTTACACTGTCCACACTCTGTAGTCTGGTATTTACGCAGTGCACAAGCCGTAGACTGTAATTTACACTGTGCACCCTCTGCAGTCTTGTATTTAGATTATCCACACTCTGTAGTCTGTTATTTACACTGTCCACAATCTGTAGTCTGGTATGTACACTGCCCACAATCTGTCGTCTGGTATTTCCACGCTCCACACTCTGAGGCATGGTATTTACACTGTCCAGACTCTTTAGTCTGCTTTTTACACTGTCCACGCTCTGTAGTTTTATATTTACACTATCCACACTCTGAAGTCTGGTATTTACACTGTCCACACTCTGTGGTCCGGTATTTAGACTGTCCACATTCTGTCGTCTGGTATTTACACTGTCCACACTCTGTAGTCTGGTATTTACACTGACGACACTCTGTAGTCTGGTACTTACACTGCCCACACTCTGTAGCTTGGTATTTACACTGACCACACTCTGTAGTCTGGTATTTACACTGTCCACACTCTGTAGTCTGGTATTTACACTGACCACACTCTGTAGTCTGGTATTTACACTGTCCACACTCTGTAGCTTGGTATTTACACCGTCCACACTCTGTAGTTTGATATTTATGCTGTCCACACTCTGTAGTCTCGTACTTACACTGTCAACACACTGTATTCTAGCATTTATACCATCCATGGTCAGTGGTCTGTTATATTGAGTGTCCACAGTCTGTAGTCTGGTTTTTACACTGCCCACACTCTATAGCCTGGTATTTACACCATCCACGCTCTGTGGTCTGTTATTTACAGTGTCCACAGTCTGTAGTCTGGTATTTACACGGTCCACACTCTGTAGTCTGGTATTTACACTGTCCACACTCTGTTGTTTAGTACTGACACTCTCCGCGCTCTGTAGTCTGGTATTTACACTGTCCACACTCTGTAGTCTGGTATTTACGCAGTCCACACGCTGTAGTCTGTAATTTACATTGTGCACCCTCTTCAGTCTTATTTACAGTGTCCACAGTCTGTAGTCTTGTATTTACATGTTCCAAACTCTGTAGTCTTGTATATACACTGCCAAACTCTGCAGTCTGGTTTTTACACTGTCCACACTCTTTAGTCTGGCATTTACACTGTCCACAGTCTGTAGTCTGGTATTTACACGGTTCACACTCTGTAGTCTGGTATATACACTGCCAAACTCTGTAGTCTGTTATCTACACTCTCCATGCCCTGTAGTCTGGTATTTACACTGTCCACATTCTTTATTCTGCTTTTTACACTGTCCTCACTCTGTTCTCTAGTATTTCCACTGTCCACACTCTGTAGTCTGCTTTTAACACTGTCCACACTCTGTAGTGTGGCATTTACACTGTCCACTCTCTGTAGTCTGGTATTTACACTGTCCACACTCTGTAGACTGTAATTTACACTGTGCACCCTTTGCAGTCTTGTATTTAGATTATCCACACTCTGTACTTTGTTATTTACACTGTTCACACTCTGTAGTCTAGTATTTGCACTGTCCGCACTCTGAAGTCTGGTATTTATATTGTCCACACTCCGTAGTCTGGTCTTTACACTGTGCACACTCTGTGGTCTGGTATTTACACTGTCCACAATCTGTAGTCTGGTATTTACACTGTCCACACTCTGTAGTCTCGTATTTCCACGCTCCACACTCTGTAGTCTGGTTATAACACTGTCCACACTCTGTAGTGTGGTATTTACACTGACCACACTCTGTAGTCTGGTATTTACACTGTCCACACTCTATAGTTTGGTATTTACACCGTCCACACTCTTTAGTATGATATTTACACTGTCCACACTCTGTAGTCTGGTACTTACACTGTCAACACACTGTTTCCTGGTATTTATACCATCCATGCTCAATGGTCTGTTATATTGAGTGTCCACAGTCTGTAGTCTGGTATTTACACTGTCCCCACTCTGCAGTTTGGTATTTACATAGTCCACTCTCTGTATTTTTGGTATTTACACTGGCCACACTCTCTAGCCTGGTATTTACACCATCCATGCTCTCTGGTCTGTTATTTACAGTCTGTAGTCTGGTATTTACATGATACACACTCTGTAGTCTGGTATATACACTGCCAAACTCTGTAGTCTGTTATTTACACTCTCCACACCCTGTAGTCCGGTATTTACACTGTCCACTTCTTTAGTCTGTTTTTTACACTGTCCACGCGCTTTAGACTGCTTTTTACACTGTCCATGCTCTATAGTTTGGTATTTACAGTGTCCATGCTCTGTAGTTTGGAATTTATACTACCCACACTCTGTAGTCTTGTATATACACTGTCTAAACTCAATAGTTTGGTACTTAAACTGTCCACATTCTGTAGTCTGGGAGTTACACTCTCCACGCTCTGTAGTCTGGTATTTATACTGCCGAAACTCTCTTGTCTGGTATTTACGCTGTCCACACTCTGTAGTCAGTTATGTACACTGTCCACACTCTGTAGTCTGGTATTTACACTATCCACACTCTGTAGTTTAGTATTGACACTCTCCGCGCTCTGTAGTCTGGTATTTACACTGTCCGCACTCTGTAGTCTGTAATTGACACTGTGAACCCTCTGCAGTTTGGTATTTAGATTATCCACACTCTGCAGTTTGGTATTTACACTGTCCACACTCTGTAATCTGGTATTTACACTCTCCGCACTCTGAAGTCTGGTATTTATATTGTCCACGATCTGTAGAGTGATATTTACACTGTGCTCACTCTGTGGCCTGGTATTTACACTGTCCACAATCTGTAGTCTGGTATTTGCGCTATCCACATTCTGTAGTCTGGTATTTACACAGCCCACATTCTGTGGTATGGTATTCACACTTTCCACACTCTTTTTTCTGCTTTTAAAACTGTCCACGCTCTGTAGTTTGGTATTTACACTGTCCACACTCTGAAGTCTGATATTTACACTGTCCATGCTCTGTCGTCTGGTATTTACACTGTCCACACTCTGTATTATGGTATTTACACTTCCCACATTCTCTAGTCTGGTATTTGCAATCGCCACACCCTGTAGTCTGGCATTTACACAGTCCACGCTCTGTCGTCTGGTATTTACTCTGTCCACATTCCTTAGTTTGGTATTTACACTGTCCACACACTGTAGTCTGGTATTTGCACTGTCCACACTCTGTAGTATCGTATGTAAACTGTCCACACTCTATAGACTGGTATTTCCAATGTACACACTCTGTAGTCTGGTTTAACACTGTCCACAGTCTGTAATCTGGTATTCCCAACCTCCACACTCTGTACTCTCGTTTTTACACTGTCCACCCTCTGTAGTGTTTTATTCACACTGACCACACTCTGTTGTCTGGTATTTACACTGTCCACACTCTGTAATTTGGTATTTACATCTTCCACACTCTGTAGTTTGATATTTACACTATCCACACTCTGTAGTCTGGTTTTAACACTGTCCATACTCCATAGTGTGGTATTTACACTGACCACACACTGTCGTCTGGTATTTACACTTTCCACTCTCTGTAGTTTGGTAGTTTGGTATTTGCACCGTCCACACTTGATATTTACACTACCCACACTCTGTAGTCTGGTTCTTGCACTGTCAACACTCTGTTTTCTGGTATTTACACCATCCATGCTCAGTGGTCTGTTATATAGAGGGTCCACAGTCTGTGGTCTGGTATTTACACTGTCCACATTCTGTAGTTTGGTATTTACACCGTCCACACTCTATAGTCTGGTTTTTACACTGTCCACACTCTGTAGTCTGGCATTTACACTGTCCACACTCTGTAGTCTGGTATTTACACTTTCTACACTCTGTAGTATAGTATTGACACTCTCCGTGCTTTGTTGTCTGGTATTCACACTGTCCGCAATCTGTAGTCTTGTATTTACACTGTCCACACTCTGTAGTCTGTAATTTACACTGTGCACCCTCTGCAGACTGGTATTTAGATTATCCACACTCTGTAGTTTAGAATCTAAACTATCCACAATCTGTAGTCTGGTATTTACGCTGTCCGCACTCTGAAGGCTGGAATTTATATTGTCCACGCTCTGTAGACTGGTATTTACACTGTGCACACTCTGTGGTCAAGTATTTACACTGTCCACAATCTGTAGTCTGGTATTTGCTCGCTCCACACTCTGTGGTATGGTATTTACGCTATCCACACCCCTTAGTCTGCTTTTTACACTGTCCACGCTCTGTAGTTTGGTATTTACACTGTCCATGCTCTGTAGTCTGGTATTTACACTGTGCTTACCCTGTGGTCTGGTATTTACACTGTCCACATACTGTAGTCTGGTATTTACACTGTCCACATTCTGTAGTATGCTATTTACATTTCCCACATTCTGTAGTATGGTATTTGCAATCACCACACCCTGTAGTCTGATATTTACACTGCCCACATTCTGTAGTTTGTTAATTACTCTGCCCAAACTCCTGGGTCTGGTACTTACACTGTCCGCACTCTGCAGTCTGGAATTTACGCTGTCCACACTCTGCAGTCTGGTATTATACTGTGCACACCCGGTGTTTGGTATTTACACTGTCCACACTCTGTTGTCTTGTACTTACACTGTCCACACTCTGTAGTCTGGTATTTACACTTCCTACACCCTGTAGTCTGGAATTTACGCTTTCCACACTCTGTAGTATGGTATTTACACTGTCCACACGCTCTGTAGTTTGGTATTTAGTGTCCACGCTCTGTAGTTTGGTATTTTTTCTTCCCACAGTCTGTAGTCTGGTATTTACACTGTCCACACTCAGTAGTTTGGTATTTAAACTCTCCACACTCTGTTGTCTGGTAACTACAATGCCCACACTCTGTAGTCTGGTATTTACACTGCCATAACTCTGTAGTCTGGTATTTACGCTGTCGACACTCTGTAGGCAGTTATTTACACTGTGCACTCTCTATAGTCTGGTATTTGCATTATTCACACTCTGTAGTTTGCTACTTACACTGTCCACACTGTGTAATCTTATATTTACACTGTCCACAATCTGAAGTTTGTTATTTACATTGCCGACGCTCTGTAGTCTGGTATTTACACTGTCTACACTCTGTAGTCTACTATTTACACTGTTCAAACTCTGTAGTCTGATATTTACACAGTCCACACTCTGTAGTCTGGAATTGACGCTGCCCACACTCTGTAGTCTCTAATCTACAATGTGCACGCTCTGCAGTCTGGTATTTAGATTATCCACACTCTGTAGTTTCGTATTTACACTGTCCACACGCTTTAGTCTGCTTTTTACACTGTCCATACTATATAGTTTGGTATTTACAGTGTCCACACTCTATAGACTGGTAGTTACACTGTCCGAGCTCTGTCGACTGATATTTACACTGTCCGCACTCTGTAGTCTCGTATTTACACTGTCCACACTCTGTAGTTTGTAAATGACACTGTAAACACTCTGCAGTTTGGTAGTAAGGTTATCCACACTCTGTAGTTTGGTATTTACACTGTCCACACTCTGTAGTCTGGTATTTACACTATACACACTCTATAGTCTGATTTTTACACTGTTCACACTCTGTAGTCTGGCATTTACACTGTCCACACTCTGTAGTCTGGCATTTACACTGTCCACACTCTGTAATCTGGTATTTACACTAAACACACTCCAGAGTCTGGTTTTTACACTGTCCACACTCTGTAGTCTGGCATTTACACTGTCCACACTCTGTAGTCTGGTATTTACACTGTCCACACTCTGTAGTCTGGTATTTACACTGTCCACACTCTGCAGTTTAATATTGACGCTCTCCGTGCTCTGTTGTCTGGTATTCACACTGTCCACATTCTGTAGTTTGTAAATTACACTGTGAACTCTCTGCAGTTTGGTATTTAGATTTTCCACACTCTGTAGTTTGGCATTAACACTGTCCACACTCTGTAGTCTGGTATTTACACTATACACACTCTAAAGTCTGGTTTTTACACTGTCCACACTCTGTAGTCTGGCATTTACACTGTCCACACTCTGTAGTCTGGTATTTACACTGTCCACACTCTGTAGTCTGGTATTTACACTATACACACTCTATAGTCTGGTTTTTACACTGTCCACACTCTGTAGTCTGGCATTCACACTGTCCACACTCTGTAGTCTGGTATTTACACTGTCCACACTCTGTAGTTTAGTATTGACACTCTCCGTGTTCTGTTGTCTGGTATTCACACTGTCCGCAATCTGTAGTCTTGTATTTACACTTTCCACACTCTGTAGTCTGTAATTTACACTGTGTACCCTCTGCAGACTGCTATTTAGATTATCCACACTCTGTAGTGTAGTATCTAAACTGTCCACACTCTGTAGTCTGGTATTAACACTGTCCGCACTCTGAAGGCTGGAATTTATATTGTCCACGCTCTGTAGACTGGTATTTACACTCTGCACAGTCTGTGGTCTGGTATTTTAACTGTCCACAATCTGTAGTCTGGTATTTGCTCGCTGCACACTCTGTGGTATGGTATTTACACTGTCCACACCCTTTAGTCTGCTTTTTACACTGTCTACGCTATATAGTTTGGTATTTACAGTGTCCACGCTCTGTAGTTTGGTGTTTATACTGCCCACAATCTGTAGTCTGGTATTTACGCTCTCCATACTCTGTAGACAGTTATATACACTTTGCACACTCTGTAGTCTGGTATTTACACTATCCACACTCTGTAGTCTGGTTTTTACACTGTCCACACTCTGTAGTCTGGTATTTACACTGTCCACACGCTTTAAACTGGTTTTTACACTGTCCGCACTCTGTAGTTTGGTATTTACTGTGTTAACACTCTGTAGTTTGATATTTATACTGCCCACACTCGGTACTCCAGTTTTTACACTGTGTACACTCAGTAGTTTGGTAGTTAAACTGTCCACACTCTGTAGTCTGGGATTTAAACTCTCCACACTCTGTCGTCTGGTATTTACACTGCCCAAACTCTCTAGTCTGGTATTTACACTGTGCACACTCTGTAGGCTGGTATTTACACTATCCACACTCTGTAGTCTGGATTTTACACTGTCCACACTCTGTAGTCTGGCATTTACACTGTCCACACTCTGTAGTTTAGTATTGACAATCTCCGCGCTCTGTAGTCTGGTATTCACACTGTCCGCAATCTGTAGTCTGGTATTTACACTGCCCTAACTCTGTAGTCTGGTATTTACGCTGTCGACACTCTGTAGGCTGTTATTTACACTGTGCATACTCTGTGGTCTGGCATTTACACTGTCCACACACTTTAAACTTGTTTTTACACCGTCCGCGCTCTGTAGTTTGGTATTTACTGTGTTAACGCTCTGTAGTTTGATATTTATACTGCCCACACTCTGTACGCCAGTTTTTACACTGTGTACACTCAGTAGTTTGGTAGTTAAACTGTCCACACTCTGTAGTCTGGGATTAAAACTCTCCACGCTCTGTAGTCTGGTATTAACACTGCCCAAACTCTCTAGTCTGGTATTTACGTTGTCCACACTCTGTAGTCTGGTATTTACGCTGTCCACACTCTTTAGTCTGGTATTTACACTATACACACTCTATAGTCTGGTTTTTACACTGATCACACTCTGTAGTCTGGCATTTACACTGTCCACAATCTGTAGTCTGGTATCTAGACTCTCCGCACTCTGAAGTCTGGAATTTATATTGTCAACGCTCTGTAGTCTGGTATTTACACTGTGCACACTCTGTGGTCTGGTATTTACACTGTCCACACTCTGAAGTCTGGTATTTACATTGTGCTCTGTAGTCTGGTATTTACACTGTGCATACTCTGTGGTCTGGTATTTACACTGTCCACACTCTGTAGTCTGGTATTTACACTGTCCACATTCTGTAGTATGCTATTAACACTTCCCACATTCTGTAGTCTGGTAGTTGCAATCACCACACCCTGTAGTCTGGTATTTACACTGCCTACATTCTGTAGTTTGTTAATTACACTGTCCAAACTGTTTAGTCTGGTATTTACAATGTCCACACTCTGTCGGCTGGTATTAACACTGTCCACACTCTGTAGTCTGGTATTTACACTTCCTACACTCTGTAGTCTGGAATTTACGCTGTCCACACTCTGTAGTTTGGTATTTACACTGTGTACACCCGGTGTTTGGTATTTACACTGTCCACACTCTGTCGTCTGGTATAAGCACTGTCCACATTCTGTAGTCTGTTATTTACACTGCCCATATTCGGTTGTCAGGTATTTGCACACTCCACACTCTGTAGTATGCTATTTACACTGTCCATACGCTCTGTAGTTTGGTATTTACAGTGTCAACGCTCTGTAGTTTGGTATTTTTTCTTCCCACAGTCTGTAGTCTGGTATTCACACTGTCCATACTCTGTAGTTTGGCATTTAAACTCTCCAAACTCTGTTGTCTGCTATTTACAATGTCCACACTCTGTAGTCTGGTATTTACACTGCCCTAACTCGTAGTCTGGTATTTACACTGTCGACAATCTGTAGGCTGTTATTTACACTGTGCACTCTCTGTAGTCTGGTATTTGCATTATTCACACTCTGTAGTTTGCTATTTACACTCTCCACACTGTGTAATCTGGTATTTACACTGTCCACAATCTGAAGTTTAGTATTTACATTGCCGACGCTCTGTAGTCTGGTATTTACACTGTCTACACTCTGTAGTCTACTAGTTACACTGTCCAAACTCTGTAGTCAGATATTTACACAGCCCACACTCTGTAGTCCGGTATTTACACTGTCCACACTCTGTAGTCTATAATCTACAATGTGCACCCTCCGCAGTCTGGTATTTAGATTATCCACAATCTGTAGTTTCGTAATTACACTGTCCAAATGCTTCAGTCTGCTATTTACACTGTCCACACTATATAGTTTTGTATTTACAGTGTCCACACTCTATAGTCTGGTATTGACACTGTCCGTGCTCTGTAGACTGGTATTTACACTGTCCGCACTCTGTAGTCTGGTATTTACACTGTCCACACTCTATAGTCGGGTTTTTACACTGTCCACACTCTGTAGTCTGGCATTTACACTGTCCACACTCTGTAGTCTGGTATTTACACTGTCCACACTCTGTAGTTTGTAAATTATACTGTGAACCCTCTGCAGTTTGGTATTTAGATTATCCACACTCTGTAGTTTGGTATTTACACTGTCCACACTCTGTAGTCTGGTATTTACACTATACACACTCTATAGTCTGGTTTTTACACTGTCCACACTCTGTAGTCTGGCATTTACACTGTCCACACTCTGTGGTCTGGTATTTATACTGTCCACAATCTGTAGTCTGGATTTTAAACTGTCCACACTCTGTAGTCTGGCATTTACACTGTCCACACTCTGTAGTCTGCTATTTACACTGTCCACACTCTGTAGTTTAGTACTGACACTCTCCGCGCTCTGTAGTCTGGTATTCACACTGTCCGCAATATGTAGTGTTGTATTTACGCTGTCCACACTCTGTAGTCTGTAATTTACACTGTGCACCCTCTGCAGTCTGGTATTTAGATTATCCAAACTCTGTAGTTTAGTATCTACACTGTCCACAATCTGTAGTCTGGTATTTACACTGTCCGCACTCTGAAGTCTGGAATTTATATTGTCAACGCTCTGTAGCCTGGTATTTACACTGTGCACACTCTGTGGTCTAGTATTTACACTGTCCACCCTCTGAAGTCTGGCATTTACACTGTCCATGCTCTGTAGTCTGGTATTTACACTGTCCACACGCTCTGTAGTTTGGTATTTACAGTGTCCACGCTCTGTAGTTTGGTATTTTTTCTTCCCACAGTCTGTAGTCTGGTATTCACACTGTCCACACTCTGTAGTTTGGTATTTAAGCTCTCCACACTCTGTTGTCTGGTATAAGCACTGTCCACATTCTGTAGTCTGTTATTTACACTGCCCATATTCGGTAGTCAGGTATTTGCACTCTCCACACTCTGTAGTTTGCTATTTACACTGTCCACACTGTGTAATCTGGTATTTACACTGCCCACAATCTGGAGTTTGGTATTTACATTGCCGACGCTCTGTAGTCTGGTATTTACACTGTCTACACTCTGTAGTCTACTATTTACACTGCCCAAACTCTGTAGTCTGATATTTACACAGCCCACACTCTGTAGTCCGGTATTTACACTGTCCACACTCTGTAGTCTCTAATCTACAATGTTCACCCTCTGCATTCTGGTATTTAGATTATCCACACTCTGTAGTTTCGTATTTACACTGTCCACATGCTTTAGTCTGCTTTTTACACTGTCCATACTATATAGTTTGGTATTTACAGTGTCCACACTCTATAGTCTGCTATTTACACTGTCCGTGCTCTGTAGACTGGTATTTACACTGTCCGCATTCTGTCGTCTGGTATTTACACTGTCCACACTCTGTAGTTAGTAAATTACACTGTGAACCCTCTGCAGTTTGGTATTTAGATTATCCACACTCTGTAGTTTGGTATTTACACTGTCCACACTCTGTAGTCTTGTATTTACTCTATACACACTCTATAGTCTGGTTTTTACACTATCCACACTCTGTAGTCTGGCATTTACACTGTCCACACTCTGTAGTCTGGTATTTACACTGTCCACACTCTGTAGTCTGGTATTTACACTATACAAACTCTATAGTCTGGTTTTTACACTGTCCACACTCTGTAGTCTGGCATTTACACTGTCCACGCTCTGTAGTCTGGTATTTACACTGTCCACACTCTGTAGTTTAGTATTGACACTCTCCGTGCTCTGTTGTCTGGTATTCACACTGTCCGCAATCTGTAGTCTTGTATTTACACTGTCCACACTCTGTAGTCTGTAATTTACACTGTGCACTCTCTGCAGACTGGTATTTAGATTATCCACACTCTGTACTTTAGTATCTACACTGTCCACACTCTGTAGTCTGGTATTTACACTGTCTGCACTCTGAAGGCTGGAATTTATATTGTCCACGCTCTGTAGACTGGTATTTACACTGTGCACACTCTGTGCTCTGGTATTTTAACTGTCCACAATCTGTAGTCTGGTATTTGCTCGCTGCACACTCTGTGGTATGGTATTTACACTGTCCACACCCTTTAGTCTGCTTTTTACACTGTCAATGCTATATAGTTTGGTATTTACAGTGTCCACACTCTATAGTTTGGTATTTATACTGCCCACACTCTGTAGTCTGGTATTTACGCTGTCCATACTCTGTAGGCAGTTATGTACACTGTGCAAACTCTGTAGTCTGGTATTTACACTATCCACACTCTGTAGTCTGGTTTGGACACTGTCCACACTCTGTAGTCTGGCATTTACACTGTCCACATGCTTTAACCTGGTTTATACACTGTCCGCGATCTGTAGATTGGTATTTACAGTGTTAACGCTCTGTAGTTTGATATTTATACTGCCCACACTCTGTACTCCGGTATTTACACTGTGTACACTCAGTAGTTTGGTAGTTAAACTGTCCACACTCTGTAGTCTGGGATTTACACTCTCCACGCTCTGTAGTCTGGTATTTACACTGCTCAAACTCTCTAGTCTGGTATTTACCTTGTCCACACTCTGTAGTCAGTTATATACACTGTGCACCCTCTGTAGTCTGGTATTTACACTATCCACACTCTGTAGTCTGGATTTTACACTGTCCACACTCTGTAGTCTGGCATTTACACTGTCCACACTCTGTATTCTGGTATTTACACTGTCCACACTCTGTAGTTTAGTATTGACACTCTCTGCGCTCTGTAGTCTGGTATTCACACTGTCCGCAATCTGTAGTGTTGTATTTACGCTGTCCACACTCTGTAGTCTGTAATTTACACTGTGCACCCTCTGCAGTCTGGTATTTAGATTCTCCACACTCTGCAGTTTAGTATCTACACTGTCCACAACCTGTAGTCTGGTATTTAGACTCTCCGCACTCTGAAGTCTGGAATTTATATTGTCAACGCTCTGTAGTCTGGTATTTACACTGTGCACACTCTGTGGTCTGGTATTTACACTGTCCACACTCTGAAGTCTGGTATTTACACTGTCCATGCTCTGTAGTCTGGTATTTACACTGTGCATACTCTGTGGTCTGGTCTTTACACTGTCCACACTCTGTAGTCTGGTATTTACGCTGTCCACATTCTGTAGTATGCTATTAACACTTCCCACATTCTGCAGTCTGGTAGTTGCAATCACCACACCCTGTAGTCTCGTATTTACACTGCCTACATTCTGTAGTTTGTTTATTACACTGTCCAAACTGTTTAGTCTGGTATTTACACTGTCCACACTCTGTAGGCTGTTATTTACACTGTCCACACTCTGTAGTCTGGTATTTACACTTCCTACTCTCTGTAGTCTGGAATTTACGCTGTCCACACTCTGTAGTTTGGTATTTACACTGTGCACACCCGATCTTTGGTATTTACACTGTCCACACTCTGTAGTCTGGTATAAGCACTGTCCACTTTCTGTAGTCTGTTATTTACACTGCCCATATTCGGAAGTCAGGCAGTTGCACTCTCCACACTCTGTAGTATGCTATTTACACTGTCCATACGCTCTGTAGTTTGGTATTTACAGTGTCCACGCTCTGTAGTTTGGTATTTTCTCTTCCCACAGTCTGTAGTCTGGTATTTACACTGTCCACACTCTGTAGTTTGGCATTTAAACTCTCCACACTCTGTTGTCTGCTATTTACAATGTCCACACTCTGTAGTCTGGTATTTACACTGCCCTAACTCTGTAGTCTGGTATTTACGCTGTCGACACTCTGTAGGCAGTTATTTACACTGTGCACTCACTGTAGTCTTGTATTTGCATTATTCACACTCTGTAGTTTGCTATTTACACTGTCCACACTGTGTAATCTGGGATTTACACAGTCCAGAATCTGAAGTTTGGTATTTACATTGCCGACGCTCTGTAGTCTGGTATTTACACTGTCTACACTCTGTAGTCTACTATTTACACTGTCCAAACTCTGTAGTCTGATATTTACACAGCCCACACTCTGTAGTCCGGTATTGACGCTGTCCACACTCTGTAGTCTCTAACCTACAATGTGCACCCTCTGCAGTCTGGTATTTAGATTATACACACTCTGTAGTTTCGTATTTACACTGTACACACGCTTTAGTCTGCTTTGTACACTGTCCACACTATATAGTTTGGTATTTACAGTGTCCACACTCTATAGTCTGGTATTTACACTGTCCATGCTCTGTAGACTGGTATTTACACAGTCCGCATTCTGTAGTCTGGTATCTACGCTGTCCACACTCTATAGTTAGTAAATTACACTGTGAACCCTCTGAAGTTTGGTATTTAGATTATCCACACTCTGTAGTTTGGTATTTACACTGTCCACAATCTGTAGTCTGCTATTTACACTATACACACTCTATACTCTGGTTTTTACACTATCCACACTCTGTAGTTAGTAAATTACACTGTGAACCCTCTGCAGTTTGGTATTTAGATTATCCACACTCTGTAGTTTGGTATTTACACTGTCCACACTCTGTAGTCTGGTATTTACACTATACACACTCTATAGTCTGGTTTTTACACTATCCACACTCTGTAGTCTGGCATTTACACTGTCCACACTCTGTGGTCTGGTATTTACACTGTCCACACTCTGTAGTCTGGTATTTACACTATACAAACTCTATAGTCTGGTTTTTACACTGTCCACACTCTGTAGTCTGGCATTTACACTGTCCACAATCTGTAGTCTGGTATTTACACTGTCCACACTCTGTAGTCTGGATTTTAAACTGTCCACACTCTGTAGTCTGGCATTTACACTGTCCACACTCTGTAGTTTAGTACTGACACTCTCCGCTCTCTGTAGTCTGGTATTCGCACTGTCCGCAATATGTAGTGTTGTATTTATGCTGTCCACACTCTGTAGTCTGTAATTTACACTGTGCATCCTCTGCAGTCTGGTATTTAGATTATCCAAACTCTGTAGTTTAGTATCTACACTGTCCACAATCTGTAGTCTGGTATTTACACTGTCCGCACTCTGAAGTCTGGAATTTATATTGTCAACGCTCTGCAGCCTGGTATTTACACTGTGCACACTCTGTGGTCTAGTATTTACACTGTCCACCCTCTGAAGTCTGGCATTTACACTGTCCATGCTCTGTAGTCTGGTATTTACACTGTCCACACGCTCTGTAATTTGGTATTTTCAGTGTCCACTCTCTGTAGTTTGGTATTTTTTCTGCCCACAGTCTGTAGTCTGGTATTTACACTGTCCACACTCTGTAGTTTGGTATTTAAGCTCTCCACACTCTGTTGTCTGGTATAAGCACTGTCCACATTCTGTAGTCTGTTATTTACACTGCCCATATTCGGTAGTCAGGTATTCGCACTCTCCACACTCTGTAGTTTGCTATTTACACTGTCCACACTGTGTAATCTGGTATTTACACTGTCCACAATCTGGAGTTTGGTATTTACATTGCCGACGCTCTGTAGTCTGGTATTTACACTATCTACACTCTGTAGTCTACTATTTACACTGCCCAAACTCTGTAGTCTGATATTTACACTGCCCACACTCTGTTGTCCGGTATTTACACTGTCCACACTCTGTAGTCTCTAATCTACAATGTTCACCCTCTGCATTCTGGTATTTAGATTATCCACACTCTGTAGTTTCGTATTTACACTGTCCACATGCTTTAGTCTGCTTTTTACACTGTCCATACTATATAGTTTGGTATTTACAGTGTCCACACTCTATAGTCTGGTATTTACACTGTCCATGCGCTGTAGACTGGTATTTACACTGTCCGCATTCTGTCGTCTGGTATTTACACTGTCCACACTCTGTAGTTAGTAAATTACAATGTGAACCCTCTGCAGTTTGGTATTTAGATTATCCACACACTGTAGTTTGGTATTTACACTGTCCACACTCTGTAGTCTGGTATTTACACTATACACAATCTATAGTCTGGTTTTTACACTATCCACACTCTGTAGTCTGGTATTTACACTGTCCACACTCTGTAGTCTGGTATTTACACTATACAAACTCTATAGTCTGGTTTTTACATTGTCCACACTCTGTAGTCTGGCATTTACACTGTCCACGCTCTGTAGTCTGGTATTTACACTGTCCACACTCTGTAGTCTGGTATTTACACTATACAAACTCTATAGTCTGGTTTTTACACTGTCCACACTCTGTCGTCTGTCATTTACACTGTCCACACTCTGTAGTCTGGTATTTACACTGTCCACACTCTGTAGTTTAGTATTGACACTCTCCGTGCTCTGTTGTCTGGTATTCACACTGTCCGCAATCTGTAGTCTTGTATTTACACTGTCCACACTCTGTAGTCTGTAATTTACACTGTGCACTCTCTGCAGACTGGTATTTAGATTATCCACACTCTGTACTTTAGTATCTACACTGTCCACACTCTGTAGTCTGGTATTTACACTGTCCGCACTCTGTAGGCTGGAATTTATATTGTCCACGCTCTGTAGACTGGTATTTACACTGTGCACACTCTGTGCTCTGGTATTTTAACTGTCCACAATCTGTAGTCTGGTATTTGCTCGCTGCACACTCTGTGGTATGGTATTTACACTGTCCACACCCTTTAGTCTGCTTTTTACACTGTCAACGCTATATAGTTTGGTACTTACAGTGTCCACGCTCTGTAGTTTGGTATTTATACTGCCCACACTCTGTAGTCTGGTATTTACGCTGTCCATACTCTGTAGGCAGTTATGTACACTGTGCACACTCTGTAGTCTGGTATTTACACTATCCACACTCTGTAGTCTGGTTTGGACACTGTCCACACTCTGTAGTCTGGCATTTACACTGTCCACATGCTTTAACCTGGTTTATACACTGTCCGCGCTCTGTAGATTGGTATTTACTGTGTTAACGCTCTGTAGTTTGATATTTATACTGCCCACACTCTGTACTCCGGTATTTACACTGTGTACACTCAGTAGTTTGGTAGTTAAACTGTCCACACTCTGTAGTCTGGGATTTACACTCTCCACGCTCTGTAGTCTGGTATTTACACTGCCCAAACTCTCTAGTCTGGTATTTACGTTGTCCACACTCTGTAGTCAGTTATATACACTGTGCACCCTCTGTAGTCTGGTATTTACACTATCCACACTCTGTAGTCTGGATTTTACACTGTCCACACTCTGTAGTCTGGCATTTACACTGTCCACACTCTGTAGTCTGGTATTTACACTGTCCACACTCTGTAGTTTAGTATTGACACTCTCTGCGCTCTGTAGTCTGGTATTCACACTGTCCGCAATCTGTAGTGTTGTATTTACGCTGTCCACACTCTGTAGTCTGTAATTTACACTGTGCACCCTCTGCAGTCTGGTATTTAGATTCTCCACACTCTGCAGTTTAGTATCTACACTGTCCACAATCTGTAGTCTGGTATTTAGACTCTCCGCACTCTGAAGTCTGGAATTTATATTGTCAACGCTCTGTAGTCTGGTATTTACACTGTGCACACTCTGTGGTCTGGTATTTACACTGTCCACACTCTGAAGTCTGGTATTTACACTGTCCATGCTCTGTAGTCTGGTATTTACACTGTGCATACTCTGTGGTCTGGTCTTTACACTGTCCACACTCTGTAGTCTGGTATTTACGCTGTCCACATTCTGTAGTATGCTATTAACACTTCCCACATTCTGCCTTCTGGTAGTTGCAATCACCACACCCTGTAGTCTCGTATTTACACTGCCTACATTCTGTAGTTTGTTTATTACACTGTCCAAACTGTTTAGTCTGGTATTTACACTGTCCACACTCTGTAGGCTGTTATTTACACTGTCCACACTCTGTAGTCTGGTATTTACACTTCCTACTCTCTGTAGTCTGGAATTTACGCTGTCCACACTCTGTAGTTTGGTATTTACACTGTGCACACCCGATCTTTGGTATTTACACTGTCCACACTCTGTAGTCTGGTATAAGCACTGTCCACTTTCTGTAGTCTGTTATTTACACTGCCCATATTCGGAAGTCAGGCAGTTGCACTCTCCACACTCTGTAGTATGCTATTTACACTGTCCATACACTCTGTAGTTTGGTATTTACAGTGTCCACGCTCTGTAGTTTGGTATTTTCTCTTCCCACAGTCTGTAGTCTGGTATTTACACTGTCCACACTCTGTAGTTTGGCATTTAAACTCTCCACACTCTGTTGTCTGCTATTTACAATGTCCACACTCTGTAGTCTGGTATTTACACTGCCCTAACTCTGTAGTCTGGTATTTACGCTGTCGACACTCTGTAGGCAGTTATTTACACTGTGCACTCACTGTAGTCTTGTATTTGCATTATTCACACTCTGTAGTTTGCTATTTACACTGTCCACACTGTGTAATCTGGGATTTACACAGTCCAGAATCTGAAGTTTGGTATTTACATTGCCGACGCTCTGTAGTCTGGTATTTACACTGTCTACACTCTGTAGTCTACTATTTACACTGTCCAAACTCTGTAGTCTGATATTTACACAGCCCACACTCTGTAGTCCGGTATTGACGCTGTCCACACTCTGTAGTCTCTAACCTACAATGTGCACCCTCTGCAGTCTGGTATTTAGATTATACACACTCTGTAGTTTCGTATTTACACTGTACACACGCTTTAGTCTGCTTTGTACACTGTCCACACTATATAGTTTGGTATTTACAGTGTCCACACTCTATAGTCTGGTATTTACACTGTCCATGCTCTGTAGACTGGTATTTACACAGTCCGCATTCTGTAGTCTGGTATCTACACTGTCCACACTCTATACTTAGTAAATTACACTGTGAACCCTCTGCAGTTTGGTATTTAGATTATCCACACTCTGTAGTTTGGTATTTACACTGTCCACAATCTGTAGTCTGCTATTTACACTATACACACTCTATACTCTGGTTTTTTACACTATCCACACTCTGTAGTTAGTAAATTACACTGTGAACCCTCTGCAGTTTGGTATTTAGATTATCCACACTCTGTAGTTTGGTATTTACACTGTCCACACTCTGTAGTCTGGTATTTACACTATACACAATCTATAGTCTGGTTTTTACACTATCCACACTCTGTCGTCTGGTATTTACACTGTCCACACTCTGTAGTCTGGTATTTACACTATACAAACTCTATAGTCTGGTTTTTACATTGTCCACACTCTGTAGTCTGGCATTTACACTGTCCACGCTCTGTAGTCTGGTATTTACACTGTCCACACTCTGTAGTCTGGTATTTACACTATACAAACTCTATAGTCTGGTTTTTACACTGTCCACACTCTGTCGTCTGTCATTTACACTGTCCACACTCTGTAGTCTGGTATTTACACTGTCCACACTCTGTAGTTTAGTATTGACACTCTCCGTGCTCTGTTGTCTGGTATTCACACTGTCCGCAATCTGTAGTCTTGTATTTACACTGTCCACACTCTGTAGTCTGTAATTTACACTGTGCACTCTCTGCAGACTGGTATTTAGATTATCCACACTCTGTACTTTAGTATCTACACTGTCCACACTCTGTAGTCTGGTATTTACACTGTCCGCACTCTGTAGGCTGGAATTTATATTGTCCACGCTCTGTAGACTGGTATTTACACTGTGCACACTCTGTGCTCTGGTATTTTAACTGTCCACAATCTGTAGTCTGGTATTTGCTCGCTGCACACTCTGTGGTATGGTATTTACACTGTCCACACCCTTTAGTCTGCTTTTTACACTGTCAACGCTATATAGTTTGGTACTTACAGTGTCCACGCTCTGTAGTTTGGTATTTATACTGCCCACACTCTGTAGTCTGGTATTTACGCTGTCCATACTCTGTAGGCAGTTATGTACACTGTGCACACTCTGTAGTCTGGTATTTACACTATCCACACTCTGTAGTCTGGTTTGGACACTGTCCACACTCTGTAGTCTGGCATTTACACTGTCCACATGCTTTAACCTGGTTTATACACTGTCCGCGCTCTGTAGATTGGTATTTACTGTGTTAACGCTCTGTAGTTTGATATTTATACTGCCCACACTCTGTACTCCGGTATTTACACTGTGTACACTCAGTAGTTTGGTAGTTAAACTGTCCACACTCTGTAGTCTGGGATTTACACTCTCCACGCTCTGTAGTCTGGTATTTACACTGCCCAAACTCTCTAGTCTGGTATTTACGTTGTCCACACTCTGTAGTCAGTTATATACACTGTGCACCCTCTGTAGTCTGGTATTTACACTATCCACACTCTGTAGTCTGGATTTTACACTGTCCACACTCTGTAGTCTGGCATTTACACTGTCCACACTCTGTAGTCTGGTATTTACACTGTCCACACTCTGTAGTTTAGTATTGACACTCTCTGCGCTCTGTAGTCTGGTATTCACACTGTCCGCAATCTGTAGTGTTGTATTTACGCTGTCCACACTCTGTAGTCTGTAATTTACACTGTGCACC
Organism: Cetorhinus maximus; assembly: GCF_964194155.1. Taxonomy (NCBI): domain Eukaryota; kingdom Metazoa; phylum Chordata; class Chondrichthyes; order Lamniformes; family Cetorhinidae; genus Cetorhinus; species Cetorhinus maximus. Next base: position 79,423,129 of record NC_135895.1, on the reverse strand, counting down.
CTCTGCAGTCTGGTATTTAGATTCTCCACACTCTGCAGTTTAGTATCTACACTGTCCACAATCTGTAGTCTGGTATTTAGACTCTCCGCACTCTGAAGTCTGGAATTTATATTGTCAACGCTCTGTAGTCTGGTATTTACACTGTGCACACTCTGTGGTCTGGTATTTACACTGTCCACACTCTGAAGTCTGGTATTTACACTGTCCATGCTCTGTAGTCTGGTATTTACACTGTGCATACTCTGTGGTCTGGTCTTTACACTGTCCACACTCTGTAGTCTGGTATTTACGCTGTCCACATTCTGTAGTATGCTATTAACACTTCCCACATTCTGCCTTCTGGTAGTTGCAATCACCACACCCTGTAGTCTCGTATTTACACTGCCTACATTCTGTAGTTTGTTTATTACACTGTCCAAACTGTTTAGTCTGGTATTTACACTGTCCACACTCTGTAGGCTGTTATTTACACTGTCCACACTCTGTAGTCTGGTATTTACACTTCCTACTCTCTGTAGTCTGGAATTTACGCTGTCCACACTCTGTAGTTTGGTATTTACACTGTGCACACCCGATCTTTGGTATTTACACTGTCCACACTCTGTAGTCTGGTATAAGCACTGTCCACTTTCTGTAGTCTGTTATTTACACTGCCCATATTCGGAAGTCAGGCAGTTGCACTCTCCACACTCTGTAGTATGCTATTTACACTGTCCATACGCTCTGTAGTTTGGTATTTACAGTGTCCACGCTCTGTAGTTTGGTATTTTCTCTTCCCACAGTCTGTAGTCTGGTATTTACACTGTCCACACTCTGTAGTTTGGCATTTAAACTCTCCACACTCTGTTGTCTGCTATTTACAATGTCCACACTCTGTAGTCTGGTATTTACACTGCCCTAACTCTGTAGTCTGGTATTTACGCTGTCGACACTCTGTAGGCAGTTATTTACACTGTGCACTCACTGTAGTCTTGTATTTGCATTATTCACACTCTGTAGTTTGCTATTTACACTGTCCACACTGTGTAATCTGGGATTTACACAGTCCAGAATCTGAAGTTTGGTATTTACATTGCCGACGCTCTGTAGTCTGGTATTTACACTGTCTACACTCTGTAGTCTACTATTTACACTGTCCAAACTCTGTAGTCTGATATTTACACAGCCCACACTCTGTAGTCCGGTATTGACGCTGTCCACACTCTGTAGTCTCTAACCTACAATGTGCACCCTCTGCAGTCTGGTATTTAGATTATACACACTCTGTAGTTTCGTATTTACACTGTACACACGCTTTAGTCTGCTTTGTACACTGTCCACACTATATAGTTTGGTATTTACAGTGTCCACACTCTATAGTCTGGTATTTACACTGTCCATGCTCTGTAGACTGGTATTTACACAGTCCGCATTCTGTAGTCTGGTATCTACACTGTCCACACTCTATACTTAGTAAATTACACTGTGAACCCTCTGCAGTTTGGTATTTAGATTATCCACACTCTGTAGTTTGGTATTTACACTGTCCACAATCTGTAGTCTGCTATTTACACTATACACACTCTATACTCTGGTTTTTACACTATCCACACTCTGTAGTTAGTAAATTACACTGTGAACCCTCTGCAGTTTGGTATTTAGATTATCCACACTCTGTAGTTTGGTATTTACACTGTCCACACTCTGTAGTCTGGTATTTACACTATACACACTCTATAGTCTGGTTTTTACACTATCCACACTCTGTAGTCTGGCATTTACACTGTCCACACTCTGTAGTCTGGTATTTACACTGTCCACACTCTGTAGTCTGGTATTTACACTATACAAACTCTATAGTCTGGTTTTTACACTGTCCACACTCTGTAGTCTGGCATTTACACTGTCCAAAATCTGTAGTCTGGTATTTACACTGTCCACACTCTGTAGTCTGGATTTTAAACTGTCCACACTCTGTAGTCTGGCATTTACACTGTCCACACTCTGTAGTTTAGTACTGACACTCTCCGCGCTCTGTAGTCTGGTATTCGCACTGTCCGCAATATGTAGTGTTGTATTTATGCTGTCCACACTCTGTAGTCTGTAATTTACACTGTGCATCCTCTGCAGTCTGGTATTTAGATTATCCAAACTCTGTAGTTTAGTATCTACACTGTCCACAATCTGTAGTCTGGTATTTACACTGTCCGCACTCTGAAGTCTGGAATTTATATTGTCAATGCTCTGTAGCCTGGTATTTACACTGTGCACACTCTGTGGTCTAGTATTTACACTGTCCACCCTCTGAAGTCTGGCATTTACACTGTCCATGCTCTGTAGTCTGGTATTTACACTGTCCACACGCTCTGTAGTTTGGTATTTACAGTGTCCACGCTCTGTAGTTTGGTATTTTTTCTGCCCACAGTCTGTAGTCTGGTATTTACACTGTCCACACTCTGTAGTTTGGTATTTAAGCTCTCCACACTCTGTTGTCTGGTATAAGAACTGTCCACATTCTGTAGTCTGTTATTTACACTGCCCATATTCGGTAGTCAGGTATTTGCACTCTCCACACTCTGTAGTTTGCTATTTACACTGTCCACACTGTGTAATCTGGTATTTACACTGTCCACAATCTGGAGTTTGGTATTTACATTGCCGACGCTCTGTAGTCTGGTATTTACACTGTCTACACTCTGTAGTCTACTATTTACACTGCCCAAACTCTGTAGTCTGATATTTACACTGCCCACACTCTGTAGTCCGGTATTTACACTGTCCACACTCTGTAGTCTCTAATCTACAATGTTCACCCTCTGCATTCTGGTATTTAGATTATCCACACTCTGTAGTTTCGTATTTACACTGTCCACATGCTTTAGTCTGCTTTTTACACTGTCCATACTATATAGTTTGGTATTTACAGTGTCCACACTCTATAGTCTGGTATTTACACTGTCCATGCGCTGTAGACTGGTATTTACACTGTCCGCATTCTGTCGTCTGGTATTTACACTGTCCACACTCTGTAGTTAGTAAATTACAATGTGAACCCTCTGCAGTTTGGTATTTAGATTATCCACACACTGTAGTTTGGTATTTACACTGTCCACACTCTGTAGTCTGGTATTTACACTATACACACTCTATAGTCTGGTTTTTACACTATCCACACTCTGTAGTCTGGCATTTACACTGTCCACACTCTGTAGTCTGGTATTTACACTGTCCACACTCTGTAGTCTGGTATTTACACTATACAAACTCTATAGTCTGGTTTTTACACTGTCCACACTCTGTAGTCTGGCATTTACACTGTCCACGCTCTGTAGTCTGGTATTTACACTGTCCACACTCTGTAGTCTGGTATTTACACTATACAAACTCTATAGTCTGGTTTTTACACTGTCCACATTCTGTCGTCTGTCATTTACACTGTCCACACTCTGTAGTCTGGTATTTACACTGTCCACACTCTGTAGTTTAGTATTGACACTCTCCGTGCTCTGTTGTCTGGTATTCACACTGTCCGCAATCTGTAGTCTTGTATTTACACTGTCCACACTCTGTAGTCTGTAATTTACACTGTGCACTCTCTGCAGACTGGTATTTAGATTATCCACACTCTGTACTTTAGTATCTACACTGTCCACACTCTGTAGTCTGGTATTTACACTGTCCGCACTCTGTAGGCTGGAATTTATATTGTCCACGCTCTGTAGACTGGTATTTACACTGTGCACACTCTGTGCTCTGGTATTTTAACTGTCCACAATCTGTAGTCTGGTATTTGCTCGCTGCACACTCTGTGGTATGGTATTTACACTGTCCACACCCTTTAGTCTGCTTTTTACACTGTCAACGCTATATAGTTTGGTATTTACAGTGTCCACGCTCTGTAGTTTGGTATTTATACTGCCCACACTCTGTAGTCTGGTATTTACACTATACAAACTCTAAAGTCTGGTTTTTACACTATCCACACTCTGTAGTCTGGCATTTACACTGTCCACACTCTGTAGTCTGGTATTTACACTGTCCACACTCTGTAGTCTGGTATTTACACTATACAAACTCTAAAGTCTGGTTTTTACACTGTCCACACTCTGTTGTCTGTCATTTACACTGTCCACACTCTGTAGTCTGGTATTTACATTCTCCACACTCTGTAGTTAAGTATTGACACTCTCCGCGCTCTGTAGTCTGGTATTCACACTGTCCACAATCTGTAGTCTTGTATTTATGCTGTCCACACTGTGTAGTCTGTAATTTACACTGTGCAACCTCTGCAGTCTGGTATTTAGATTCTCCACACTCTGCAGTTTAGTATCTACACTGTCCACAACCTGTAGTCTGGTATTTAGACTCTCCGCACTCTGAAGTCTGGAATTTATATTGTCAACGCTCTGTAGTCTGGTATTTACACTGTGCACACTCTGTGGTCTGGTATTTACACTGTGCACACTCTGTGGTCTGGTATTTACACTGTCCACACTCTGAAGTCTGGTATTTACACTGTCCATGCTCTGTAGTCTGGTATTTACACTGTGCATACTCTGTGGTCTGGTCTTTACACTGTCCACACTCTGTAGTCTGGTATTTACGCTGTCCACATTCTGTAGTATGCTATTAACACTTCCCACATTCTGCCTTCTGGTAGTTGCAATCACCACACCCTGTAGTCTCGTATTTACACTGCCTACATTCTGTAGTTTGTTTATTACACTGTCCAAACTGTTTAGTCTGGTATTTACACTGTCCACACTCTGTAGGCTGTTATTTACACTGTCCACACTCTGTAGTCTGGTATTTACACTTCCTACTCTCTGTAGTCTGGAATTTACGCTGTCCACACTCTGTAGTTTGGTATTTACACTGTGCACACCCGATCTTTGGTATTTACACTGTCCACACTCTGTAGTCTGGTATAAGCACTGTCCACTTTCTGTAGTCTGTTATTTACACTGCCCATATTCGGAAGTCAGGCAGTTGCACTCTCCACACTCTGTAGTATGCTATTTACACTGTCCATACGCTCTGTAGTTTGGTATTTACAGTGTCCACGCTCTGTAGTTTGGTATTTTCTCTTCCCACAGTCTGTAGTCTGGTATTTACACTGTCCACACTCTGTAGTTTGGCATTTAAACTCTCCACACTCTGTTGTCTGCTATTTACAATGTCCACACTCTGTAGTCTGGTATTTACACTGCCCTAACTCTGTAGTCTGGTATTTACGCTGTCGACACTCTGTAGGCAGTTATTTACACTGTGCACTCACTGTAGTCTTGTATTTGCATTATTCACACTCTGTAGTTTGCTATTTACACTGTCCACACTGTGTAATCTGGGATTTACACAGTCCAGAATCTGAAGTTTGGTATTTACATTGCCGACGCTCTGTAGTCTGGTATTTACACTGTCTACACTCTGTAGTCTACTATTTACACTGTCCAAACTCTGTAGTCTGATATTTACACAGCCCACACTCTGTAGTCCGGTATTGACGCTGTCCACACTCTGTAGTCTCTAACCTACAATGTGCACCCTCTGCAGTCTGGTATTTAGATTATACACACTCTGTAGTTTCGTATTTACACTGTACACACGCTTTAGTCTGCTTTGTACACTGTCCACACTATATAGTTTGGTATTTACAGTGTCCACACTCTATAGTCTGGTATTTACACTGTCCATGCTCTGTAGACTGGTATTTACACAGTCCGCATTCTGTAGTCTGGTATCTACACTGTCCACACTCTATACTTAGTAAATTACACTGTGAACCCTCTGCAGTTTGGTATTTAGATTATCCACACTCTGTAGTTTGGTATTTACACTGTCCACAATCTGTAGTCTGCTATTTACACTATACACACTCTATACTCTGGTTTTTACACTATCCACACTCTGTAGTTAGTAAATTACACTGTGAACCCTCTGCAGTTTGGTATTTAGATTATCCACACTCTGTAGTTTGGTATTTACACTGTCCACACTCTGTAGTCTGGTATTTACACTATACACACTCTATAGTCTGGTTTTTACACTATCCACACTCTGTAGTCTGGCATTTACACTGTCCACACTCTGTAGTCTGGTATTTACACTGTCCACACTCTGTAGTCTGGTATTTACACTATACAAACTCTATAGTCTGGTTTTTACACTGTCCACACTCTGTAGTCTGGCATTTACACTGTCCAAAATCTGTAGTCTGGTATTTACACTGTCCACACTCTGTAGTCTGGATTTTAAACTGTCCACACTCTGTAGTCTGGCATTTACACTGTCCACACTCTGTAGTTTAGTACTGACACTCTCCGCGCTCTGTAGTCTGGTATTCGCACTGTCCGCAATATGTAGTGTTGTATTTATGCTGTCCACACTCTGTAGTCTGTAATTTACACTGTGCATCCTCTGCAGTCTGGTATTTAGATTATCCAAACTCTGTAGTTTAGTATCTACACTGTCCACAATCTGTAGTCTGGTATTTACACTGTCCGCACTCTGAAGTCTGGAATTTATATTGTCAATGCTCTGTAGCCTGGTATTTACACTGTGCACACTCTGTGGTCTAGTATTTACACTGTCCACCCTCTGAAGTCTGGCATTTACACTGTCCATGCTCTGTAGTCTGGTATTTACACTGTCCACACGCTCTGTAGTTTGGTATTTACAGTGTCCACGCTCTGTAGTTTGGTATTTTTTCTGCCCACAGTCTGTAGTCTGGTATTTACACTGTCCACACTCTGTAGTTTGGTATTTAAGCTCTCCACACTCTGTTGTCTGGTATAAGAACTGTCCACATTCTGTAGTCTGTTATTTACACTGCCCATATTCGGTAGTCAGGTATTTGCACTCTCCACACTCTGTAGTTTGCTATTTACACTGTCCACACTGTGTAATCTGGTATTTACACTGTCCACAATCTGGAGTTTGGTATTTACATTGCCGACGCTCTGTAGTCTGGTATTTACACTGTCTACACTCTGTAGTCTACTATTTACACTGCCCAAACTCTGTAGTCTGATATTTACACTGCCCACACTCTGTAGTCCGGTATTTACACTGTCCACACTCTGTAGTCTCTAATCTACAATGTTCACCCTCTGCATTCTGGTATTTAGATTATCCACACTCTGTAGTTTCGTATTTACACTGTCCACATGCTTTAGTCTGCTTTTTACACTGTCCATACTATATAGTTTGGTATTTACAGTGTCCACACTCTATAGTCTGGTATTTACACTGTCCATGCGCTGTAGACTGGTATTTACACTGTCCGCATTCTGTCGTCTGGTATTTACACTGTCCACACTCTGTAGTTAGTAAATTACAATGTGAACCCTCTGCAGTTTGGTATTTAGATTATCCACACACTGTAGTTTGGTATTTACACTGTCCACACTCTGTAGTCTGGTATTTACACTATACACACTCTATAGTCTGGTTTTTACACTATCCACACTCTGTAGTCTGGCATTTACACTGTCCACACTCTGTAGTCTGGTATTTACACTGTCCACACTCTGTAGTCTGGTATTTACACTATACAAACTCTATAGTCTGGTTTTTACACTGTCCACACTCTGTAGTCTGGCATTTACACTGTCCACGCTCTGTAGTCTGGTATTTACACTGTCCACACTCTGTAGTCTGGTATTTACACTATACAAACTCTATAGTCTGGTTTTTACACTGTCCACATTCTGTCGTCTGTCATTTACACTGTCCACACTCTGTAGTCTGGTATTTACACTGTCCACACTCTGTAGTTTAGTATTGACACTCTCCGTGCTCTGTTGTCTGGTATTCACACTGTCCGCAATCTGTAGTCTTGTATTTACACTGTCCACACTCTGTAGTCTGTAATTTACACTGTGCACTCTCTGCAGACTGGTATTTAGATTATCCACACTCTGTACTTTAGTATCTACACTGTCCACACTCTGTAGTCTGGTATTTACACTGTCCGCACTCTGTAGGCTGGAATTTATATTGTCCACGCTCTGTAGACTGGTATTTACACTGTGCACACTCTGTGCTCTGGTATTTTAACTGTCCACAATCTGTAGTCTGGTATTTGCTCGCTGCACACTCTGTGGTATGGTATTTACACTGTCCACACCCTTTAGTCTGCTTTTTACACTGTCAACGCTATATAGTTTGGTATTTACAGTGTCCACGCTCTGTAGTTTGGTATTTATACTGCCCACACTCTGTAGTCTGGTATTTACACTATACAAACTCTAAAGTCTGGTTTTTACACTATCCACACTCTGTAGTCTGGCATTTACACTGTCCACACTCTGTAGTCTGGTATTTACACTGTCCACACTCTGTAGTCTGGTATTTACACTATACAAACTCTAAAGTCTGGTTTTTACACTGTCCACACTCTGTTGTCTGTCATTTACACTGTCCACACTCTGTAGTCTGGTATTTACATTCTCCACACTCTGTAGTTAAGTATTGACACTCTCCGCGCTCTGTAGTCTGGTATTCACACTGTCCACAATCTGTAGTCTTGTATTTATGCTGTCCACACTGTGTAGTCTGTAATTTACACTGTGCAACCTCTGCAGTCTGGTATTTAGATTCTCCACACTCTGCAGTTTAGTATCTACACTGTCCACAACCTGTAGTCTGGTATTTAGACTCTCCGCACTCTGAAGTCTGGAATTTATATTGTCAACGCTCTGTAGTCTGGTATTTACACTGTGCACACTCTGTGGTCTGGTATTTACACTGTCCACACTCTGAAGTCTGGTATTTACACCGTCCATGCTCTGTAGTCTGGTATTTACACTGTGCATACTCTGTGGTCTGGTCTTTACACTGTCCACACTCTGTAGTCTGGTATTTACGCTGTCCACATTCTGTAGTATGCTATTAACACTTCCTACATTCTGCAGTCTGGTAGTTGCAATCACCACACCCTGTAGTCTCGTATTTACACTGCCTACATTCTGTAGTTTGTTTATTACACTGTCCAAACTGTTTAGTCTGGTATTTACACTGTCCACACTCTGTAGGCTGTTATTTACACTGTCCACACTCTGTAGTCTGGTATTTACACTTCCTACTCTCTGTAGTCTGGAATTTACGCTGTCCACACTCTGTAGTTTGGTATTTACACTGTGCACACCCGATCTTTGGTATTTACACTGTCCACACTCTGTAGTCTGGTATAAGCACTGTCCACTTTCTGTAGTCTGTTATTTACACTGCCCATATTCGGAAGTCAGGCAGTTGCACTCTCCACACTCTGTAGTATGCTATTTACACTGTCCATACGCTCTGTAGTTTGGTATTTACAGTGTCCACGCTCTGTAGTTTGGTATTTTCTCTTCCCACAGTCTGTAGTCTGGTATTTACACTGTCCACACTCTGTAGTTTGGCATTTAAACTCTCCACACTCTGTTGTCTGCTATTTACAATGTCCACACTCTGTAGTCTGGTATTTACACTGCCCTAACTCTGTAGTCTGGTATTTACGCTGTCGACACTCTGTAGGCAGTTATTTACACTGTGCACTCACTGTAGTCTTGTATTTGCATTATTCACACTCTGTAGTTTGCTATTTACACTGTCCACACTGTGTAATCTGGGATTTACACAGTCCAGAATCTGAAGTTTGGTATTTACATTGCCGACGCTCTGTAGTCTGGTATTTACACTGTCTACACTCTGTAGTCTACTATTTACACTGTCCAAACTCTGTAGTCTGATATTTACACAGCCCACACTCTGTAGTCCGGTATTGACGCTGTCCACACTCTGTAGTCTCTAACCTACAATGTGCACCCTCTGCAGTCTGGTATTTAGATTATACACACTCTGTAGTTTCGTATTTACACTGTACACACGCTTTAGTCTGCTTTGTACACTGTCCACACTATATAGTTTGGTATTTACAGTGTCCACACTCTATAGTCTGGTATTTACACTGTCCATGCTCTGTAGACTGGTATTTACACAGTCCGCATTCTGTATTCTGGTATCTACACTGTCCACACTCTATAGTTAGTAAATTACACTGTGAACCCTCTGAAGTTTGGTATTTAGATTATCCACACTCTGTAGTTTGGTATTTACACTGTCCACAATCTGTAGTCTGCTATTTACACTATACACACTCTATACTCTGGTTTTTACACTATCCACACTCTGTAGTTAGTAAATTACACTGTGAACCCTCTGCAGTTTGGTATTTAGATTATCCACACTCTGTAGTTTGGTATTTACACTGTCCACACTCTGTAGTCTGGTATTTACACTATACACACTCTATAGTCTGGTTTTTACACTATCCACACTCTGTAGTCTGGCATTTACACTGTCCACACTCTGTAGTCTGGTATTTACACTGTCCACACTCTGTAGTCTGGTATTTACACTATACAAACTCTATAGTCTGGTTTTTACACTGTCCACACTCTGTAGTCTGGCATTTACACTGTCCACAATCTGTAGTCTGGTATTTACACTGTCCACACTCTGTAGTCTGGATTTTAAACTGTCCACACTCTGTAGTCTGGCATTTACACTGTCCACACTCTGTAGTTTAGTACTGACACTCTCCGCTCTCTGTAGTCTGGTATTCGCACTGTCCGCAATATGTAGTGTTGTATTTATGCTGTCCACACTCTGTAGTCTGTAATTTACACTGTGCATCCTCTGCAGTCTGGTATTTAGATTATCCAAACTCTGTAGTTTAGTATCTACACTGTCCACAATCTGTAGTCTGGTATTTACACTGTCCGCACTCTGAAGTCTGGAATTTATATTGTCAACGCTCTGCAGCCTGGTATTTACACTGTGCACACTCTGTGGTCTAGTATTTACACTGTCCACCCTCTGAAGTCTGGCATTTACACTGTCCATGCTCTGTAGTCTGGTATTTACACTGTCCACACGCTCTGTAATTTGGTATTTTCAGTGTCCACGCTCTGTAGTTTGGTATTTTTTCTGCCCACAGTCTGTAGTCTGGTATTTACACTGTCCACACTCTGTAGTTTGGTATTTAAGCTCTCCACACTCTGTTGTCTGGTATAAGCACTGTCCACATTCTGTAGTCTGTTATTTACACTGCCCATATTCGGTAGTCAGGTATTCGCACTCTCCAAACTCTGTAGTTTGCTATTTACACTGTCCACACTGTGTAATCTGGTATTTACACTGTCCACAATCTGGAGTTTGGTATTTACATTGCCGACGCTCTGTAGTCTGGTATTTACACTATCTACACTCTGTAGTCTACTATTTACACTGCCCAAACTCTGTAGTCTGATATTTACACTGCCCACACTCTGTTGTCCGGTATTTACACTGTCCACACTCTGTAGTCTCTAATCTACAATGTTCACCCTCTGCATTCTGGTATTTAGATTATCCACACTCTGTAGTTTCGTATTTACACTGTCCACATGCTTTAGTCTGCTTTTTACACTGTCCATACTATATAGTTTGGTATTTACAGTGTCCACACTCTATAGTCTGGTATTTACACTGTCCATGCGCTGTAGACTGGTATTTACACTGTCCGCATTCTGTCGTCTGGTATTTACACTGTCCACACTCTGTAGTTAGTAAATTACAATGTGAACCCTCTGCAGTTTGGTATTTAGATTATCCACACACTGTAGTTTGGTAGTTACACTGTCCACACTCTGTAGTCTGGTATTTACACTATACACACTCTATAGTCTGATTTTTACACTATCCACACTCTGTAGTCTGGCATTTACACTGTCCACACTCTGTAGTCTGGTATTTACACTGTCCACACTCTGTAGTCTGGTATTTACACTATACAAACTCTATAGTCTGGTTTTTACACTGTCCACACTCTGTAGTCTGGCATTTACACTGTCCACGCTCTGTAGTCTGGTATTTACACTGTCCACACTCTGTAGTCTGGTATTTACACTATACAAACTCTATAGTCTGGTTTTTACACTGTCCACACTCTGTCGTCTGTCATTTACACTGTCCACACTCTGTAGTCTGGTATTTACACTGTCCACACTCTGTAGTTTAGTATTGACACTCTCCGTGCTCTGTTGTCTGGTATTCACACTGTCCGCAATCTGTAGTCTTGTATTTACACTGTCCACACTCTGTAGTCTGTAATTTACACTGTGCACTCTCTGCAGACTGGTATTTAGATTATCCACACTCTGTACTTTAGTATCTACACTGTCCACACTCTGTAGTCTGGTATTTACACTGTCCGCACTCTGTAGGCTGGAATTTATATTGTCCACGCTCTGTAGACTGGTATTTACACTGTGCACACTCTGTGCTCTGGTATTTTAACTGTCCACAATCTGTAGTCTGGTATTTGCTCGCTGCACACTCTGTGGTATGGTATTTACACTGTCCACACCCTTTAGTCTGCTTTTTACACTGTCAACGCTATATAGTTTGGTATTTACAGTGTCCACGCTCTGTAGTTTGGTATTTATACTGCCCACACTCTGTAGTCTGGTATTTACACTATACAAACTCTAAAGTCTGGTTTTTACACTATCCACACTCTGTAGTCTGGCATTTACACTGTCCACACTCTGTAGTCTGGTATTTACACTGTCCACACTCTGTAGTCTGGTATTTACACTATACAAACTCTAAAGTCTGGTTTTTACACTGTCCACACTCTGTTGTCTGTCATTTACACTGTCCACACTCTGTAGTCTGGTATTTACATTGTCCACACTCTGTAGTTAAGTATTGACACTCTCCGCGCTCTGTAGTCTGGTATTCACACTGTCCACAATCTGTAGTCTTGTATTTATGCTGTCCACACTGTGTAGTCTGTAATTTACACTGTGCAACCTCTGCAGTCTGGTAAATAGATTATCCACACTCTGTAGTTTAGTATCTACACTGTCCACACTCTGTAGTCTGATATTTACACTGTCTGCACTCTGAAGTCGGACTTTATATTGTCCACGCTCTGTAGTCTGGTATTTATATTGTGCACATTCTGTGCTCTGGTATTTTAACTGTCCACAATCTGTAGTCTGGTATTTGCTCGCTGCACACTCTGTGGTATGGTATTTACACTGTCCACACCCTTTAGTCTGCTTTTTACACTGTCAACGCTATATAGTTTGGTATTTACAGTGTCCACGCTCTGTAGTTTGGTATTTATACTGCCCACACTCTGTAGTCTGGTATTTACGCTGTCCATACTCTGTAGGCAGTTATGTACACTGTGCACACGCTGTAGTCTGGTATTTACACTGTCCATATTCTGTAGTATGCTATTTACACTTCCCACATTCTGTGGTCTGGTATTTGCAATCACCACACTCTGCAGTCTGGTATTTACACTGCCCACATTCTGTAGTTTGTTAATTACACTGTCCAAACTGTTTCGTCTGGTATTTACACTGTCCACACTATGTAGGCTTGTATTTACACTGTCCACACTCTGTTGTCTCGTACTTACACTGTCCACACTCTGTAGTCTGGTATTTACACTTCCCACACTCTGTAGTCTGGAATTTACGCTGTCCAAACTCTGTAGTCTGGTATTTATACTGTGCACACCCGGTGTAAGGTATTTACAATTTCCACTCTCTGTAGTCTGGTATAAACACTGTCCACGCACTGTAGTCTGTTATCTACACTGCCCATATTCGGTAGTCAGGTATTTGCACTCTCCACACTCTGTAGTATGGTATTTTCACTGTCCGCACGCTCTGTAGTTTCGTATTTACACTGTCCACACTCTGTAGTTTGGTATTTAAACTCTCCACACTCTGTTGTCTGGTATTTACAACGTCCACACTCTGTAGTCTGGTATTTACACTGCCATAACTCTGTAGTCTGGTATTTATGCTGTCGACACTCTGTAGGCAGTTATTTACTCTCTGCACTCTCTGTAGTCCGGTATTTGCATTATTCACACTCTGTAGTTTGCTATTTACACTGTCCACACTGTGTAATCTGGTATTTACACTGTCCACAATCTGAAGTTTGGTATTTACATTGCCGACGCTCTGTAGTCTGGTATTTACACTGTCTAGACTCTGTAGTCTAGTATTTACACTGTCCAAACTCTGTAGCCTGATCTTTATACAGCCCACACTCTGTAGTCCGGTATTTATGCTGTCCACACTCTGTCGTCTCCAATTTACAATGTGCACCCTCTGCAGTCTGGTATTTAGATTATCCACAATCTGTAGTTTCGTATTTACACTGTCCACACGCTTTAGTCTGCTTTTTACACTGTCCACGCTATGTAGTTTGGTATTTACTGTGTCCACACTCTGTGGTTTGATATTTATACTGCCCACACTCTGTAGTCTGGTATTTACGCTGTCCATACTCTGTGGTCAGTTATGGACACTGTGCACACTCTGTAGTCTGGTATTTACACAATCCACACTCTGTCGTCTGGTATTTACACAGTCCACACTCTGTAGTTTGGTATTTTCACTGTCCACGCTCTATAGTCTGGTATTTACGCTGTCCACACTCTGTAGTCTGGTATTTACACTGCCCACACTCGGTAGTGTGGTATTTACACTGCCCAGATTCTGTAGTTTGTTATTTACACTGCCAAACTCTGTAGGATGGTATTTACACGACCCACACTCTGTAGTTCGATATTTACACTGTCCACATTCTGTTGTCTGGTATTTACACAGTCCACAGTCTGTAGTTTGGTATTTACACTGTCCACACTCTGTAGTCTGGTATTTACGCTGTCCACACTCTGTAGTCTGGTATTTACACTGCCCACATTCTGTAGTCTGGTATTTACACTGCCAACATTCTGCAGTTTGTTATTTACACTGCCAAACTCTGTAGCCTGTTACTTACATGGTCCACATTCTGTAGTTCGGTATTTACACTGTCCAAGCTCTGTAGTCTCGTATCTACACTGTGCACACTCTGTAGTCTAGTATTTACACTGTCCACACTCTGTGGTCTGTTATTTACACTGTCCACATTCTGTAGTCTGGTACTTATACTGAACACATTCTGGTGTTCTGGTATGTACACTCTCCACACTCTGTAGTATGGTATTTACACTGTCCACACGCTTTAGTCTGGTTTTTACACTGTCCACGCTTTGTAGTTTGGTACTTACAGTGTTCACGCTCTGTAGATTGGTATTTATACTGCCCACACTCTGTAGTCTGGTATTTACACTGTGTACACTCAGTAGTTTGGTAGTTAAACTGTCCACACTTTGTAGTCTGGGATTTACACTCTCCACGCTCTGTAGTCTGGTATTTACACTGCCCAAACTCTGAAGTCTGGTATTTACATTGTCCACACTCTGTAGTCAGTTATATACACTGTGCACCCTCTGTAGTCTGGTACTTACACTATCCACACTCTGTAGTCTGGTTTTTACACTGTCCACACTCTGTAGTCTGGCATTTACACTGTCCACACTCTGTAGTCTGGTATTTACACTTTCCACACTCTGTAGTTTAGTATTGACACTCTCCGCGCTCTGCAGTCTGGTATTCACACTGTCCACAATCTGTAGTCTTGTATATACGCTGTCCACACTCTGTAGTCCGTAATTTACACTGTGCAACCTCTGCAGTCTGGTATTTAGATTATCCACACTCTGTAGTTTAGTATCTACACTGTCCACACTCTGTAGTCTGGTATTTACACTGTCCGCACTCTGAAGTCAGGAATTTATATTGTCCACGCTCTGTAGTCTGGTATTTACACTGTGCACACATTGTGGTCTGGTATTTACACTGTCCACAATCTGTAGTCTGGTATTTGCACGCTCCACACTCTGTGGTATGGTATTTACACTGTCCACACTCTGAAGTCTGGTATTTACACTGTCCATGCTCTGTAGCCTGGTTTTTAAAATGTGCATACTCTGTGGTCTGGTATTTACAGTGTCCACACTCTGTAGTCTGGTATTTACACTGTCCATATTCTGTAGTATGCTATTTGCACTTCCCACACCCTGTAGTCTGGTATTTGCAATCACCACACCCTATAGTCTGGTATTTACACTGCCCACATTCTGTAATTTGTTAATTACACTGTCCAAACTGTTTCTTCTGGTATTTACACTGTCCACACTCTGTAGGCTGGTATTTACACTGTCCACACTCTGTAGTCTGGTATTTACACTTCCCACACTCTGTAGTCTGGAATTTACGCTGTCGACACTCTGTAGGCAGTTATTTACACTGTGCACTCTCTGTAGTCCGGTATTTGCATTATTCACACTCTGTAGTCTGGTATTTACACTGCCCACATTCTGTAGTTTGTTATTTACACTGCCAAACTCTGTAGGATGGTATTTACACGGCCCACACTCTGTAGTTCGGTATTTACACTGTCCACAGTCTGTTGTCTAGTATTTACACTGTCCACATTCTGTAGTCTGGTATTTACACTGTCCACATTCTGTAGTCTCGTATTTACACTGAACATATTCTGGTGTTCTGGTATGTGCACTCTCCACAGTCTGTAGTATGGTATTTAGACTGTCCACACGCTTAGTCTGCTTTTTACACTGTCCACGCTCTGTGGTTTGGTATTTACAGTGTCCACGCTCTGTCGTTTGGTATTTATACTGCCCACACTCTGTAGCCTGGTATTTACACTGTCTACACTCAATAGTTTGGTAGGTGAACTGTCCACACTCTGTAGTCTGGCATTTACACTGCCCAAACTCTGTAGTCTGTTATTTACGCTATCCACACTCTGTAGTCAGTTATGTACACTGTGCACACTCTGTTGTCTGGTATTTACACTATACACACTCTGTAGTCTGATATTCACACTGTCCACACTCTGTAGTTTAGTATTGACACTCTCCACACTCTGTAGTCAGTAATTTACTCTGTGCACCCTCTGCAGACTGGTATTTAGATTTTCCACACTCTGTAGTTTGGTACTTAAACTGTCCACACTCTGTAGTGTGGTATTTACACTGCCTGCACACTGAAGATTGCCATTTATATTGTCCAAGCACTGTAGTCTGGTATTTAAACTGTCCACACTCTGTGGTCTGGTATTTAGACTGTCCACAAACTGTAGTCTGGTATTTACAGTGTCCACATTCTGTAGTCTGGTATTTACACTGCCCACATTTTGTAGACTGATATTTGCAGTCTCCACACTCTGTGGTATGGTATTTACACTGTCCACACTCTATTGTCTGCTTTTTACACTGTCCGCGCTCTGTAGTTTGGTATTTACACTGTCCATGCTCTGTAGTCTGGTATTTACACTGTCCACACTCTGTAGTCTGGTATTTACACTGTCCACATTCTGTAGTATGGTATTTACACTTCCCACATTCCGTAGTCTGGTATTTGCTATCTTCACACCCTGTAGTCTGGTATTTACACTGTCCACGCCCTGTCGTCTGGTATTTACAATGCCCACATTCTGTAGTTTGTTATTTACACTGTCCACATTCTGTAGTTCGGTATTTAGACTGTCCACATTCTGTAGTGTTGTATTTACACTGTCCACACACTGTAGTCTCGTATTTACACTGTCCACACTCTGTAGTCTGGTATTTCCACTGTCCACACTCTGTAGTTTAGTATTGACACTCTCTGCGCTCTGTAGTCTCGTATTTACACTGTCCGCACTCTGTAGTCTGTAATTTACACTGTGAACCATCTGCAGTTTGGTATTTAGATTATCCACACTCTGTAGTTTGGTATTTACACTGTCCACACTCTCTAGTCTGGAATTTACTCTGTAGGCACTCTGAAGTCTTGTATTTATATTGTCCACGCTCTGTAGTCCGGTATTTACACTGTGCACACTCTGTGGCCTGGTATTTACACTGTCCACAATGTTTAGTCTGGTATTTACGCTGTCCACATTGTGTAGTCTGGTATTTACACAGCCCACAATCTGTTGTCTGGTATTTGCACACTCCACACTCTGTGGTATGGTATTCACACTTTCCACACTCTTTTGTCTGCTTTTTGCTCTGTCAACACTCTGTAGTTTGGTATTTACACTGTCCACACTGTGAAGTCTGGTATTTACACTGTCCATGCTCTGTAGTCTGGTGTTTACACTGTGCATACTCTGTGGTCTTGTATTTACACAGTCCACACTCTGCAGTCTGGAATTTATAATTTCCACACTCTGTAGTCTGGTATTTATACTGCCCAAACTCTGTAGTCTGATATTTACGCTGTCCACACTCTGTAGTCAGTTATGTACACTGTGCACACTCTGTAGTCTGGTATTTACACTATCCACACTCTGTAGTCTGTTTTTTACAGTGTCCACACTCTGTAGTCTGGCATGTACACTGTCCACACTCTGTAGTCTAGTATTTACACTGTCCACACTCTGTAGTTTAGTACTGACACTCTCCGCGCTCTGTAGTCTGGTATTCACACTGTCCGCAATCTGTAGTCTTGTATTTATGCTGTCCACACTCTGTAGTCTGTAATTTACACGGTGCACCATCTGCAGTCTGGTATTTAGATTATCCACACTCTGTAGTTTATTATCTACACTGTCCACACTCTGTAGTCTGGTATTTACATTGTCCGCACTCTGATGTCTGGAATTTATATTGTCCACGCTCTGTAGGCTTCTATTTGCACTGTGCACACTCTGTGGTCTGGTATTTACACTGTCTACAATCTGTAGTCTGGTATTTGCACGCTCCACACTCTGTGGAATGGTATTTACACTGTCCACACTCTTTTGTCTGCTTTTTACTCTGTCAACACTCTGTAGTTTGGTATTTACACTGTCCACCCTGTGAAGTCTGGTATTTACACTGTCCATGCTCTGTAGTCTGGTGTTTACACTGCGCATACTCTGTGGTCTGGTATTTACACAGTCCACACTCTGTAGTCTGGAATTTATACTTTCCACACTCTGTAGTCTGGTATTTATACTGCCCAAACTCTGTAGTCTGATATTTACGCTGTCCACACTCTGTAGTCAGTTATGTACACTGTGCACACTCTGTAGTCTGGTATTTACACTATCCACACTCTGTAGACTGTTTTTTACAGTGTCCACACTCTGTAGTCTGGCATGTACACTGTCCACACTCTGTAGTCAGTTATGTACACTGTGCACACTCTGTAGTCTGCTATTAACACTGTCCACATTCTGTAGCTTTGTATTGACACTCTCCGCGCTCTGTAGTCTGGTATTTACCCTTTCCGTGCTCTGTAGTCTGGTATTTACACTGTCCGTACTCTGTAGTCTGGAATTTACACAGTGAACCCTCTGCAGTTTGGTATTTAGATTATCCACACTCTGTAGTTTGGTATTTACACTGTCCACACTCTGTAGTCTGGAATTTACACTGTCTGCACTCTGAAGTCTGGTATTTATATTGTCCACGCTCTGTAGTCTGGTATTTACACTGTGCACACTCTGTGGCCTGGTATATACACTGTCCACAATCTGTAGTCTGGTAGTTACACTGTCCACATTCTGTAGTCTGGAATTTACACTGCCCACATTCTGTTGTCTGGTATTTGCACGCTGCACACTCTGTGGTATGGTATTCACACTTTCCACACTCTTTAGTCTGCTTTTTACACTGTCCACGGTCTGTAGTTTGGTATTTACACTGACCACATTCTGAAGTCTGGTATTTACACTGTCCATGCTCTGTAGTCTGGTATTTACGCTGTGCATACTCTGTGGTCTGGTATTTACACTGTCCACACTCTGTAGTCTGGTATTTACACTTCCCACATTCTGTAGTATCGTATTTACACTGTCCACACTCTGTAGTCTGGTATTCCCATGCTCCACACTCTGTAGTCTCGTTTTTACACTGTCCACACTCTGTAGTGTGGTATTTACACAGACCACACTCTGTCATCTGGTAGTTACCCTGTCCACACTCTGTAGTTTGGTATTTCCATCTTCCCCCTCTGTAGTTTGATATTTACATAGTCCACACTCTGTAGTCTGGTTTTAACACTCTCCACACACCGTAGTGTGGTATTTACACTGAACACACTCTGTAGTCTGGTATTTACACTGTCCACACTCTGTAGTTTGGTATTTACACTGTCCACACTCTGAAGTCTTGTATTTACACTGTCTATGCTCTGGAGTCTGGTATTTACACTGTGCATACTCTGTGGTCTGGTATTTACACTGTCCAAATTCTGTAGTCTGGTATTTACACTTCCCACATTCTGTAGTCTCGTATTTGCAATCTCCACACCCTGTAGTCTGGCTTTTACACTATCCACCCTCTGTCATCTGGTATTTAGACTTTCCACATTCTGTAGTATGTTATTTACACTGTCCAAACACTTTAGTCTGGTATTTACACTGTCCACATTCCGTAGTATGGTATTTACACTATCCATACTCTGTAGTCTGGTATTTCAACTGTCCACACTCTGTAGTATCGTATTTACACTGTCCACACTCTGTAGTCTGGTTCTTACACTGTCAACACTCTGTTTTCTGGTACTTACACTTTCCATGCTCAGTGGTCTGTTACATAGAGTGTCCACAGTCTGTGGTCTAGCATTTACACTGTCCACACACTGTAGTTTGGTATTTTCACCGTCCACAATCTGTAGTTTGGAATTTACACTGACCACACTCTGTAGTTTTGGTATTTACACTGCCCACACTCTATAATCTGGTAGTTACTCCATGCACGCTCTGTGGTCTTTTATTTACATTGTCCACAGTCTGTAGTCTGGTATTTACACGGTCCACAATTGTAGTCTTGTATATACAAGCCAATCTCTGTAGTCTGGTATTTACACTCTCCACACCCTGTAGTCTGGTATTTACACAGTCCACATTCTTTAGTCTGCTTTTTGCACTGTCCACGTTCTCTAGTTTGGTATTTACACTATCCACACTCTGTAGTCTGGTTTTTACACTGTCCACACTCTGTAGTCTGGTATTTACGCTGTGCACACTCTGTGGTCTGGTATTTACACTGTCCACAATCTGTAGTCTGGTATTTGCACGCTGCACACTCTGTGGTATGGTATTTACACTGTCCACACCCTTTAGTCTGCTTTTTACACTGTCCACGCTCTGTAGTTTGGTATTTACACTGTCCACACTCTGAAGTCTGGTATTTACACTGTCCATGCTCTGTAGTCTGGTATTTACACTGTGCATACTCTGTGGTCTGGTATTTACACTGTCCACACTCTGTAGTCTGGTATTTACACTGTCCACATTCTGTAGTATGCTATTTACACTTCCCACATTCTATAGTCTGGTATTTGCAATCACCACACCCTGTAGTCTGGTATTTACACTTCCCACATTCTGTAGTTTGTTAATTACACTGTCCAAACTGTTTAGTCTGGTTTTCAGACTGTCCACCCTCTGTAGGCTGGTATTTACACTGTCCACACTCTGTTGTCTCGTATTTACACTGTCCACACTCTGTAGTCTGGTATTTACACTTCCTACACTCTGTAGTCTGGAATGTATGCTGTCCACACTCTGTAGTCTGGTATTTACACTGTGCACATCTGGTGTTTGGTATTTACACTGTCGACACTCTGTAGTCTGGTATAAGCACTGTCCACATTCTGTAGTCTGTTATTTACACTGCCCATATTCGGTAGTCAGGTATTTGCACTCTCCACACTCTGTAGTATGGTATTTACACTGTCCACACGCTCTGTAGTTTGGTATTTATAGTGTCCACGCTCTGTAGTTTGGTAATTTTTCTTCCCACAGTCTGTTGTCTGGTATTTACACTGTCCACACTCTGTAGTTTGTTATTTTCACCGTCCATCCTCTTTAGTTTGGTATTTACACTGACCACACTCTGTAGTTTTAATATTTACACTGCCCACACTCTATAGTCTGGTATTTACACCATGCACGCTCTGTGGTCTGTTATTTACATTGTCCACAGTCTGTAGTCTGGTATTTACACTCTACACACCATGTAGTCTGGTATTTACACAGTCCACATTCTTTAGTCTGTTTTTTACACTATCCACGTTTTCTAGTTTGGTATTTACACTATCCACACTCTGTAGTCTGGTTTTTACACTGTCCACACTCTGTAATCTGGCATTTACACTGTCCACATTCTATAGTCTGGTATTTACACTGTCCACACGCTGTAGCTTTGTGTTGACACTCTCCGCGCTCTTTGTCTGGTATTTACACTCTCCGCGCTCTGTAGTCTGGTATTTTCAGTGTCCACACTCTGTAGTCTGTAATTTACACTGTGAACACTCTGCAGGTTGGTAATTAGATTATCCACACTCTGTAGTGTGGTATTTACACTGTCCACACTCTGTAGCTTTGTGTTGACAATCTCCGCGCTCTGTAGTCTTGTATTTACACGGTCCGCGCTCTGTACTCTGGTATTTACACTGTCAGCACTCTGTAGTCTGGTATTTACACTGTCCACACTCTGTAGTCTGTAATTTACACAGTGAACCCTCTGCAGTTTGGTATTTAGATTACCCACACTCTGTAGTTTGGTATTTACACTGTCCACATTCTGTAGTCTGGTATTTACACTGTCCGCACTCTGAAGTCTGGTATTTATATTGTCCACACTCTGTAGTCTGGTATTTACACTGTTCACACTCTGTGGCCTTGTATTTACACTGTCCACAATCTGTAGTCTGCTATTTACACTGTCCACATTCTGTAGTGTGGTATTTACACTGCCCACATTCTGTTGTCTGGTATTTGCACGCTCCACACTCTGTGGTATGGTATTCACCCTGTCCACACTCGTTAGTCTGCTTTTTACACTGTCCACGGTCTGTAGTTTGGTATTTACACTGTCCACACTCTGAAGTCTGGTATTTACACTGTCCATGCTCTGTAGTCTGGTATTTACACTGTCCACATTCTGTAGTCTGGTATTTGCAATCACCACACCCTGTAGTCTGGTATTTACACTGCCCACATTCTGTAGTTTGTTAATTACACTGTCCAAACGGTTTAGTCTCGTATTTACACTGTCCACAATCTGTAGGTTGGTATTTACACTGTCCACACTCTGTTGTCCCGTATTTACACTGTCCACACTCTGTAGTCTGTTATTTCCACTGTCCACACTCTGTAGTCTGGTTTTTACACTGTTCACACTCTGTAGTCTGGTATTCCCACTGTCCACACTCTGTAGTCCCGTTTCTACACTGTCCACACTCTGTAGTGTGTTATTTACACAGACCACACTCTCTAGTATGGTATTTACACCGTCCACACTCTGTAGTTTGATATTTACACTGTCCACACTGTGTAATCTGGTATTTACACTGTCCACAATCTGAAGTTTGGTATTTACATTGCCCACTCTCTGTAGTCTGGTATTTACACTGTCTACATTCTGTAGTCTAGTACTTACACTGTCCAAATTCTTTAGTTTGGTATTTGCACTGTCCACACTCTGTAGTCTGGGATTTACACTCTCCAAACTCTGTGGCCTGGTATTTACACTGTCCACGCTCTGTAGTCTGTTATTTGCACGGTCCACACTCTGTAGTCTGGTATTTACACTGCCCAAAATCTAATCTAGTAATTACACTGTCCACATTCTGTAGTTTGGTATTGACACTGTCCACACTCTGTAGTCTGGTATTTATACTGTCCACACTCTGTAGTCTCATATTTACACTGCCCACACTCTGTAGTCTGGTATTTATCCTGCCCAAAATCTAATCTGGTAATTACACTGTCCACACTCTGTAGTCTCGTATTTACACTGTCCACACTCTGCTGTTTGGTATTTCCACTGTCCAGACACTGTAGTCTGCTTTTTACACTGTCCACACTATGCAGTCTGGTATTTACACTGTCCACACTCTGTAGTTTAGTACTGACACTCTCAGCGCTCTGTAGTCTGGTATTAACACTGTCCACACTCTGTAGTCTGTAATTTACACTGTGCACACTGTGTACTCTGGTATTCACACTGCCCACGCTCTGCAGTCTGGTATTTAGATTATCCACACTCTGTACTTTCGTATTTACACTGTCCACATGCTTTAGTCTGCTTTTTACACTGTCCACGCTCTGTTCTTTGGTATTTACAGTGTCCACGCTCTGTAGTTTGGTATTTATACTGCCCACACTCTGTAGTCTGTTATTTAAACTGTCTACACTCTGTAGTTTGGTAGTTAAACTGTCCACAGTCTGTAGTCTGGGATTTACACTCTCCACGCTCTGTCATCTGGTATTTATACTGCCCAAACTCTGTAGTCTGGTATTTATGCTGTCCACACTCTGTTGTCAGTTATGTACACTGTACACACTCTTTAGTCTGGTATTCCCAATGTCCACACTCTGTAGTCCCGTTTCTACACTGTCCACACTCTGTAGTGTGTTATTTGCACTGACCACACTCTCTAGTATTGTATTTACACCGTCCACACTCTGTAGTTTGATATTTACACTGTCCACACTCTGTAATCTGGTATTTACACTGTCCACAATCTGAAGTTTGGTATTTACATTGCCCACGCTCTGTAGTCTGGTATTAACACTGTCTACACTCTGTAGTCTAGTATTTACACTGTCTAAACTCTTTAGTTTGGTATTTGCACAGTTCACACTCTGTAGTCTGGGATTTACACTCTCCCAACTCTGTAGTCTGGTATTTACACTGTCCACGCTCTGTAGTCTGTTATTTGCACTGTCCACACTCTGTAGTCTGGTATTTACACTGCCCACAATCTAACCTGGTATTTACACTCTCCACATTCTGTAGTTTGGTATTTACACTGTCCACACTCTGTAGTCTGGTATTTATACTGTCCACACTCTGTAATCTCGTATTTACACTGTCCACACTCTGCTGTTTGGTATTTCCACTGTCCACACACTGTAGTCTGCTCTTTACACTGTCCACACTATGCAGTCTGGTATTTACACTGTCCACACTCTGTAGTCTCGTATTTACACTGTCTAAACTCTTTAGTTTGGTATTTGCACAGTTCACACTCTGTAGTCTGGGATGTACACTCTCCAAACTCTGTAGTCTGGTATTTACACTGTCCACGCTCTGTAGTCTGTTATTTGCACTGTTCACACTCTGTAGTCTGGTATTTACACTGCCCACAATCTAATCTGGTATTTACACTGTCCACATTCTGTAGTTTGGTATTTACACTGTCCACACTCTGTAGTCTGGTATTTACACTGTCCACACTCTGTAATCTCGTATTTACACTGTCCACACTCTGCTGTTTGGTATTTCCACTGTCCACACACTGTAGTCTGCTTTTTACACTGTCCACACTATGCAGTCTGATATTTACACTGCCCACACTCTGTAGTTTAGTACTGACACTCTCAGCGCTCTGTAGTCTGGTATTAACACTGTCCACACTCTGTAGTATTGAATTTATGCTGTCCACACCCTGTAGTCTGTAATTTACACTGTGCACACTGTGTACTCTGGTATTCACACAGCGCACGCTCTGCAGTCTGGTATTTAGATTAGCCACACTCTGTAGTTTCGTATTTACACTGTCCACACGCTTTAGTCTTCTTTTTACACTGTCCTCACTCTGTACTTTGGTATTTACAGTGTCCTGCTCTGTAGTTTGGTATTTATACTGCCGACACTCTGTAGTCTTGTATTTAAACTGTCTACAATCAGTAGTTTGGTAGTTCAACTGTCCACACTCTGTAGCATGGGATTTACACTCTCCATGCTCTGTCGTCTGGTATTTATACTGCCCAAACTCTGTAGTCTGGTATTTATGCTGTCCACACTCTGTAGTCAGTTATGTACACTGTACACACTCTTTAGTCTAGTATTTACACTATTCACACTCAGTAGTCTGGTTTTCACACTGTCCACACTCTGTAGTCTGGTTTTTACACTGTTCACACTCTGTAGTCTGGTATTCCCACTGTCCACACTCTGTAGTCCCGTTTCTACACTGTCCACAATCTGTAGTGTGTTGTTTGCACTGACCACACTCTCTAGTATGGTATTTACACCGTCCACACTCTGTAGTTTGATATATACACTGTCCACACTCTGTAATCTGGAATTTACACTGTCCACAATCTGAAGTTTGGTATTTACATTGTCCACGCTCTGTAGTATGGTATTTACACTGTCTACACTCTGTAGTATGGTATTTACACTGTCTACACTCTGTAGTCTAGTACTTACACTGTCCAAACTCTTTAGTTTGGTATTTGCACTGTCCACACTCTGTGGTCTGGGATTTACACATTCCAAACTCTGTAGTCTGGCATTTACACTGTCCACACTCTGTAGTCTGGTATTTACACTGCGCACAATCTAATCTGGTATTTACACTGTCCACATTCTGTAGTTTGGTATTTACACTGTCCACACTCTGTAGTCTGGTATTTACACTGTCCACACTCTGCTGTTTGATATTTCCACTGTCCCCACACTGTAGTCTGCTTTTTACACTGTCCACACTATGCAGTCTAGTATTTAAACTGGCTACACTCAGTAGTTTGGTCGTTAAACTGTCCACACTCTGTAGCATGGGATTTACACTCTCCACGCTCTGTCGTCTGGTATTTATACTGCCCAAACTCTGTAGTCTGGTAATTATGCTGTCCACACTCTGTAATCGGTTATGTACACTGTGCACACTCTTTAGTCTAGTATTTACACTATTCAGACTCTGTCGTCTGGTTTTTACACTGTCCACACTCTGTAGTCTGGCATTTACACTGTCCACACTCTGTAGTCTGGTATTTACACTGTGCATCCTCTGCAGTCTGGTATTTAGATTATCCACACTCTGTCGTTTGGTATTTACACTGTCCACACTCTGTATTCTGGTATTTACACTGTCCGCACTCTGAAGTCTGGTATTTATATTGTCCACGTTCGGTAGCCTGGTATTTACACTGTGCACACTCTGTGGTCTGGTATTTACACTGACCACAATCTGTAGTCTGGTATTTACACTGCCCACATTCTGTAGCCTGGTATTTACACTGTCCACATTCTGTAGTCTGGTATTTACACGGTGCATACTCTTTGTTATGGTATTTACACTTTCCACACTCTGTAGGCAGGAATTTACACTGTCCACATTCTGAAGTATGGTACTTACACTGCACACAATCAGTAGTCTGGTATTTGCATTTTCCACACCCTGTAGTCTGGTATTTACACTGACCACGCTCTGTCGTCTGGAATTTACACTGCCCACATTCTTTGGTTGTTATTTAAACTGTCCAAACTCTGTAGTCTTGGTATTTACACTGCCCACACTCTATAGTCTGGTATTTACACCATCCATGCTCTGTGGTCTGTTATTTACAGTGTTCACAGTCTGTAGTCTGGTATTTACACTGTCACATTCTTTAGTCTGCTTTTTACACTGTCCACGCTCCGTAGTTTGGTATTTACACTGTCCACACTCTGTAGTCTGGTATTTACACAATCCACACTCTGTCGTCTGGTATTTACACAGTCCGCACTCTGTAGTTTGGTATTAACACTGTCCACGCTCTGTAGTCTGGTATTTACGCTGCCCACATTCTGTAGTTGGTTATTTACACTGAACACATTCTGCCGTTCTGGTATGTGCACTCCCCACACTCTGAAGTCTGGTATTTATGCTGTCCACACTCTGTAGTCTGGTATTTGCACTGCCCACACTCTGTAGTCTGGTATTTACACTGCCCACATTCTGTAATTTGCTATATACACTGCCAAACTCTGTAGCCTGGTATGTAGACTGTCCACACTCTGTAATTCGGTCTTTACACTGTCCACACTCTGTAGTCTGGGGTTTACAATCTCCATGCTCTGTAGTCTGGTATTTACACTGTGCACACTCTGTAGTCTAGTATTAACACTGTCCATATTCTGTAGTCTGGTATTTACACTGAACACATTCTGGTCTTCTGTTATGTGCACTCCCCACAATCTGTTGTATGGTATTTACACTGTCAACACGCTTTAGTCTGCTTTTTACACTGTCCACGCTCTGTAGTTTGGTATTTAATCTGTCTACACTCAGTAGTTTGGTAGTTCAACTGTCCACACTCTGTAGCATGGGATTTACACTCTCCATGCTCTGTCGTCTGGTATTTATACTGCCCAAACTCTGTAGTCTGGTATTTATGCTGTCCACACTCAGTAATCAGTTATGTGCACTGTGCACACTCTTTAGTCTAGTATTTACACTATTCTCACTCTGTAGTCTGGTTTTCACACTGTCCGCACTCTGTAGTCTGGCATTTACACTGTCCACACTCTGTAGTCTGGTATTTACTCTGTGCAACCTCTGCAGTCTGGTATTTAGATTATCCACACTCTGTAGTCTGGTACTTACACTGTCCGCATTCTGAAGACTGGTAGTTACACTGTCCACACTCTGTAGTCTGGCATTTACACTGTGCACACTCTGTAGTTAGTTATGTACACTGTCCACACTCTGTAGTCTGGTATTTACACTGTCCACACTCTGTAGTCTGGCATTTACACTGTCCACACTCTGTAGTCTGGTATTTACACTGTCCACACTCTGTACTTTAGTATTGACACTCTCCGCGCTCTGTAGTCTGGTATTTACACTGTCAGCACTCTGTAGTCTGGTATTTACGCTCTCCACACTCTGTAGTCTGTAATTTACACTGTGCACCCACTGCAGTCTGGTATTTAGATTATCCACACTCTGTTTTTTGGTATTTACACTGTCCACACTCAGTCGTCTGTTATTAACACTGTCCGCATTCTGAAGTCTGGTATTTACACTGTGCACACTCTGTTGTCTGGTATTTACACTGTCCACATTCTGTAGCCTGGTATTTACACTGCCCACATTCTGTAGTCTGGTATTTACACTGTGCATACTCTGTGGTCTGGTATTTACACTTTCCAACACTCTGTTGTCAGGTATTTACACTGTCCACATTCTCTAGTATGGTACTTACACTTCCCACAATCTTTAGTCTGGTATTTGCAATTTCCATACCCTGTAGTCTGGTTTTTACACTTTCCACGCTCTGTCGTCTGGTATTTACACTGCCCACATTCCGTAGTTTGTTATTTACACTATCCAAAATCTTTAGTCTGGTATTTACACTGTCCACACTCTGTAGTCTCGTATTTACACTCTCCACACTTTGTAGTCTGGCAGTTCCACTGTCCACACTCTGTAGTCTGATTTTTACACTGTCCACACTCTGTAGTGCGGTATTTACACTGACCACACTCTGTAGTTTGGTATTTAGACCGTCCACAGTCTGTAGTTTGATATTTACACTGTCCACACTCTGTAGTCTGGTATTTACACTGTGCACACTCTGTGGTCTAGTATTTACACTGTCCACAATCTGTAGTCTAGTATTTGCACGCTCCACACTCTGTGGTATGGGATGTACACTGTCCACACCTTTTAGTCTGCTTTTTACACTGTCCACGCTCTGTAGTTTGGTATTTGCACTGTCCACACTCTGTAGTCTGGGATTTACACACTCCAAACTCTGTAGTCTTGCATTTACACTGTCCACGCTCTGTAGTCTGTTATTTGCACTGTCCACACTCTGTAGTCTGGTATTTACACTGCCCACAATCTAATCTGGTATTTACACTGTCCACGTTCTGTAGTTTGGTATTTACACTGTCCACACTCTGTAGTCTGGTATTTACACTGTCCACACTCTGTACTCTCGTATTTACACTGTCCACACTCTGCTGTTTGATATTTCCACTGTCCCCACACTGTAGTCTGCTTTTTACACTGTCCACACTATGCAGTCTGGTATTTAAACTGTCTACACTCAGTAGTTTGGTAGTTCAACTGTCCACACTCTGTAGCATGGGATTTACACTCTCCACGCTCTGTCGTCTGATATTTATACTGCCCAAACTCTGTAGTCTGGTATTTATGCTGTCCACACTCTGTAATCGGTTATGTACACTGTGCACACTCTTTAGTCTAGTATTTACACTATTCAGACTCTGTAGTCTGGTTTTTACACTGTCCACACTCTGTAGTCTGGCATTTACACTGTCCACACTCTGTAGTCTGGTATTTACACTGTGCATCCTCTGCAGTCTGGTATTTAGATTATCCACACTCTGTCGTTTGGTATTTATACTGTCCACACTCTGTATTCTGGTATTTACACTGTCCGCACTCTGAAGTCTGGTATTTATATTGTCCACATTCGGTAGTCTGGTATTTACACTGTGCACACTCTGTGGTCTGGTATTTACACTGACCACAATCTGTAGTCTGGTATTTACACGGTGATACTCTTTGTTATGGTATTTACACTTTCCACACTCTGTAGGCAGGTATTTACACTGTCCACATTCTGAAGTATGGTACTTACACTGCATACAATCGGTAGTATGGTATTTGCAATTTCCACACCCTGTAGTCTGGTATTTACACTGCCCATGCTCTGTCGTCTGGAATTTACACTGCCCACATTCTTTGGTTGTTATTTAAACTGTCCAAACTCTGTAGTCTTGGTATTTACACTGCCCACACTCTATAGTCTGGTATTTACACCATCCATGCTCTGTGGTCTGTTATTTACAGTGTTCACAGTCTGTAGTCTGGTATTTACACTGTCACATTCTTTAGTCTGCTTTTTACACTGTCCACGCTCCGTAGTTTGGTATTTACACTGTCCACACTCTGTAGTCTGGTATTTACACAATCCACACTCTGTCGTCTGGTATTTACACAGTCCGCACTCTGTAGTTTGGTATTAACACTGTCCACGCTCTGTAGTCTGGTATTTACGCTGTCCACACTCTGTAGTCTGGTATTTACACTGAACACATTCTGTAGTTGGTTATTTACACTGAACATATTCTGGCGTTCTGGTATGTGCACTCCCCACACTCTGAAGTCTGGTATTTACGCTGTCCACACTCTGTAGTCTGGTATTTGCACTGCCCACACTCTGTAGTCTGGTATTTACACTGCCCACATTCTGTAGTTTGCTATATACACTGCCAAACTCTGTAGCCTGGTATTTAGACTGTCCACACTCTGTAATTCGGTCTTCCCACTGTCCACACTCTGTAGTCTGGGGTTTACAATCTCCATGCTCTGTAGTCTGGTATTTACACTGTGCACACTCTGTAGTCTAGTACTAACACTGTCCATATTCTGTAGTCTGGTATTTACACTGAACACATTCTGGTCTTCTGGTATGTGCACTCCCCACAATCTGTTGTATGGTATTTACACTGTCCACATGCTTTAGTCTGCTTTTTACACTGTCCACGCTCTGTAGTTTGGTATCTACACTGTCCACACTCAGCCGTTTGGTATTTAAACTATACGCACGCTGTAGTCTGGGATTTACACTGCCCACACTCTCAAGTCTGGTATTTACACTGTCCACACTCAGTAGTTTGGCATTTAAACTGTACACGCTCTGTAGTCTGTTATTTACACTGCACAAATTCTGTAGACTGGTAGTTACACTGTCCAGACTCTGTAGTCTGGCATTTACACTGTCCACACTCTGTAGTTAGTTATGTACACCGTGCACACTCTCTAGTCTGGTATATACCCTATCCACACTCTGTAGTCTGGTTTTACACTGTCCACACACTGTAGTCTGGCATTTACACTGTCCACACTCTGTAGTTTAGTATTGACACTGTCCTCGCTCTGTAGTCTGGTATTTACACTGTCCGCACTCTGTAGTCTGGTATTTATGCTGTCCACACTCTGTAGTCTGCAATTTACACTGTGCACCCACTGCAGTCTGGTATTTAGATTATCCACACTCTGTAGTTTGGTATTTACACTGTCCACACTCTGTCGTCTGTTATTAACACTGTCCGCCTTCTGAAGTCTGGTATTTACACTGTGCACACTCTGTTGTCTGTTATTTACACTGTCCACATTCTGTAGCCTGGTATTTACACTGCCCACATTCAGTAGTCTGGTATTTACACTGTGCATACTCTGTGGTCTGGTATTTACACTTTCCACACTCTGTAGTCAGGTATTTACACTGTCCACATTCTCTAGTATGGTACTTACACTGCCCACAATCTTTAGTCTGGTATTTGCAATTTCCACACCCTGTAGTCTGGTATTTGCACTTTCCACGCTCTGTCGTCTGGTATTTACACTGCCCACATTCTGTAGTTTGTTATTTACACTATCCAAAATCTTTAGTCTGGTATTTACACTTTCCACATTCTGTAGTTTGGTATTTACACTGTCCACACTTTGTAGTCTGGCAGTTCCACTGTCCACACTCTGTAGTCTGATTTTTACACTGTCCACACTCTGTAGTGTGGTATTTACACTGACCACACTCTGTAGTTTGGTATTTAGACCGTCCACAGTCTGTAGTTTGATATTTACACTGTCCACACTCTGTAGTCTGGTATTTACACTGTCCGCACTCTGAAGTCTGGAATTTATATTATCCACGCTCTGTACTCTGGTATTTACACTGTGCACACTCTGTGGTCCAGTATTTACATTGTCCACAATTTGTAGTCTGGTATTTGCACGCTCCACACTCTGTGGTATGGTATGTACACTGTCCACACCTTTTAGTCTGCTTTATACACTGTCCACGCTCTGTAGTTTGGTATTTGCACTGTCCACACTCTGTAGTCTGGGATTTACACACTCCAAACTCTGTAGTCTGGCATTTACACTGTCCACGCTCTGTTGTCTGTTATTTGCACTGTCCACACTCTGTAGTCTGGTATTTACACTGCCCACAATCTAAACTGGTATTTAAACTGTCCACATTCTGTAGTTTGGTATTGACACTGTCCACACTCTGTAGTCTGGTATTTACACTGTCCACACTCTGCTGTTTGATATTTCCACTGTCCCCACACTGTAGTCTGCTTTTTACACTGTCCACACTATGCAGTCTGGTATTTAAACTGTCTACACTCAGTAGTTTGGTAGTTCAACTGTCCACACTCTGTAGCATGGGATTTACACTCTCCACGCTCTGTCGTCTGGTATTTATACTGCCCAAACTCTGTAGTCTGGTATTTATGCTGTCCACACTCTGTAATCGGTTATGTACACTGTGCACACTCTTTAGTCTAGTATTTACACTATTCAGACTCTGTCGTCTGGTTTTTACACTGTCCAAACTCTGTATTCTGGCATTTACACTGTCCACACCATGTAGTCTGGTATTTACACTGTGCATCCTCTGCAGTCTGGTATTTAGATTATCCACACTCTGTCGTTTGGTATTTACACTGTCCACACTCTGTATTCTGGTATTTACACTGTCCGCACTCTGAAGTCTGGTATTTATATTGTCCACGTTCGGTAGTCTGGTATTTACACTGTGCACACTCTGTGGTCTGGTATTTACACTGACCACAATCTGTAGTCTGGTATTTACAATGCCAATGTCTGTAGCCTGGTATTTAGACTGTCCACACTCTGTAATTCGGTCTTTACACTGTCCACACTCTGTAGTCTGGGGTTTACAATCTCCATGCTCTGTAGTCTGGTATTTACACTGTGCACACTCTGTAGTCTAGTATTAACACTGTCCATATTCTGCAGTCTGGTATTTACACTGAACACATTCTGGTCTTCTGGTATGTGCACTCCCCACAATCTGTTGTATGGTATTTACACTGTCCGCATGCTTTAGTCTGCTTTTTACACTGTCCACGCTCTGTAGTTTGGTATTTACACTGTCCACACTCAGTAGTTTGGTATTTAAACTGTACACATGCTGTAGTCTGGGATTTACACTGCCCACACTCTGAAGTCTGGTATTTACACTGTCCACACTCTGTAGTTTGGTATTTAAACTGTCCACACTCTGTAGTCTGGCATTTACACTGTCCACACTCTGTAGTTAGTTATGTACACTGTGCAAACTCTGTAGTCTGGTATATACCCTATCCACACTCTGTAGTCTGGTTTTACACTGTCCACACTCTGTAGTCTAGCATTTACACTGTCCACACTCTGTAGTCTGGTATTTACACTGTCCACACTCTGTACTTTAGTATTGACACTCTCCGCGCTCTGTAGTCTGGTATTTACACTGTCCGCACTCTGTAGTCTGTAATTTACACTGTGCACCCACTGCAGTCTGGTATTTAGATTATCCACACTCTGTAGTTTGGTATTTACACTGTCCACACTCTGTCGTCTGTTATTAACACTGTCCGCCTTCTGAAGTCTGGTATTTACACTGTGCACACTCTGTTGTCTGGTATTTACACTGTCCACATTCTGTAGCCTGGTATTTACACTGTCCACCCTCTGTAGTCTGGTATTTACGCTGTCCACACTCTGTAGTCTGTAATTTAGACTGTGCACCCACTGCAGTCTGGTATTTAGATTATCCACAATCTGTAGTTTTGTATTTACACTGTCCACACTCTGTAGTCTGTTATTAACACTGTCCGCATTCTGAAGTCTGTTATTTATATTGTCCACGCTCTGTAGTCTGGTATTTACACTGCGCACACTCTCTGGTCTGGTATTTACACTGTCCACAATCTGTATTCTGGTACTTACACTGTCCACATTCTGTAGCCTGGTATTTACACTGCCCACATTCTGTAGTCTGGTATTTACACTGTGCATACTCTGTGGTCTGGTATTTACACTTTCCACACTCTGTAGTTAGGTATTTACACTCTCCACAATCTGTAGTATGGTACTTACACTGCCCACAATCTTTAGTCTGGTATTTGCAATTTCCACACCCTGTAGTCTGGTATTTACACTTTCCACGCTCTGTCGTCTGCTATTTACACTGCCCACATTCTGTACTTTGTTATTTACACTATCCAAAATCTTTAGTCTGGTATTTACACTTTCCACATTCTGTAGTTTGGTATTTACAATGTCCACACTCTGTAGTCTGGTATTTACACTGTCCACACTCTGTTGTCTGGTATTTACACTGACCACACTCTGTAGTCTGGTATTTGCACTGCCCACAATCTATAGTCTGGTACTTACACTGTCAACACTCTGTTTTCTGGTATTTACTCCATCCATGCTCAATGGTGTGTTATTTAGAGGGTCCACAGTCTGTAACCTGGTATTTACACGGTCCACATTCTGTAGTTTGGTATTTAAACTGTCCACACTCTGTAGTCTTGGTATTTACACTGCCCACACTCTGCAGTCTGGTATTTACACCATCCATGCTCTGTGCTCTGTTATTTACAGTGTCCACAGTCTGTAGTCTGCTTTTTACACTGTCCACATTCTTTAGTCTGCTTTTTACACTGTCCACGCTCTGTAGTTTGGTATTTATACTGCCCACACTTTGTCGTCTGGTATTTACACTGCCACACTCTGTAGTCTGGTATTTACACTGTCCACAATATCTGTAGTTTGGTATTTACACTGTCCACACTCTGTAGTCTGGTATTTACACTGTCCGCACTCTGTACTTTAGTATTGACAGTCTCCGCGCTCTGTAGTCTGGTATTTACACTGTCCGCAAACTGTAGTCTGGTATTTATGGTGTCCACACTCTGTAGTCTGTAATATACACTGTGCACCCACTGCAGTCTGGCATTTAGATTATCCACACTCTGTAGTTTGGTATTTGCACTGTCCACAATCTGTAGTCTGGTATTTACACTGTCCACATTCTGTAGCCTGTTATTTACACTGCCCACATTCTGTAGTCTCGTCTTTACACTGTGCATACTCTGTGGTCTGGTATTTACAATTTCCACACTCTGTAGACAGGTATTTACACTATCCACATTCTGTAGTATGGTACTTACACTGCCCACAATCTGTAGTCTGGTATTTGCAATTTCAACACCCTGTAGTCTGGTATTTACACAGTCCATGCTCTGTCATCTGGTATTTACACTACCCACATTGTGTAGTTTGTTATTTACACTGTCCAAAGTCATTAGTCTGGTATTTACCCTTTCCACGTTCTGTAGTTTGGTATTTACAATGTCCACACTCTGTAGTCTGGTATTTACACTGTCCACACTCTGTAGTCTCGTATTTACACTGTCCACACTCTGTAGTCTGGTATTTCCACTGTCCAAACTCTGTAGTCTGATTTTTACACTGTCCACACTCTGTAGTGTGATATTTACACTGTCCACAGTCTGTAACCTGGTATTTACACTGACCACATTCTGTAGTCTGGAATTTACACTGTGCATAGTCTGTAGTCCGGTATTTTCACTTTCCACACTCTGTAGTCAGGTATTTACACTTTCCACGTTCTGTCGTCTGGTTATTTACACTGCTCACATTCTGTATTTTGTTATTTACACTATCCAAAAACATTAGTCTGGTATTTACACTTTCCACATTCTGTAGTTTGGTATTTACAATGTCCACACTCTGTAGTCTGATTTTTACACTGCCAAACTCTGTAGTCTGTTATTTATACTGCCAAACTCTGTAGTCTGGTATTTGCACTGTCCACACTCTGTAGTTTGGTATTTACACCGTCCACACTCTATAGTTTGGTATTTAAACTATCCACACTCTGTTGTCTTGGTATTTACACTGTCCACACACTCTGTAGTTTGGTATTTACACTGTTCACACTCTGTAGTCTTGTATTTACACTGTCCACACTCTGTAGTTTAGTATTTGCACTCTCCACGCTCTGTAGTCTGGTATTTACACTGTCCGCAATCTGTAGTCTGGTATTTATGGTGTCCACACTCTGTAGTCTGTAATTTACACTGTGCACCCACTGCAGTCTGGTATTTAGATTGTCCACACTCTGTAGTTTGATATTTACACTGTCCACACGCTGTAGCCTGTTATTTACACTGTCCGCATTCTGAAGTCTGGTATTTATATTGTCCACGCTCTGTAGTCTGGTAATTACACTGTGCACACACTGTGGTCTGGTATTTACACTGTCCACAATCGGTAGTCTGGTATTTACACTGTCCACATTCTGTAGCCTCATATTTACACTGCCCACATTCTGTAGTCTCGTCTTTACACTGTGCATACTCTGTGTTCTGGTATTTACAATTTCCACACTCTGTAGTCAGGTATTTACACTGTCCACATTCTGTAGTATGGTACTTATACTGCCCACAATCTGTAGTCTGGTATTTGCAATTTCAGCACCCTGTAGTCTGGTATTTACACTGTCCATGCTCTGTCGTCTGGTATTTACACTGCCCACATTGTGTAGTTTGTTAGTACACTGTCCAAAATCTTTAGTCTGGTATTTACCCTTTCCACGTTCTGTAGTTTGGTATTTACAATGTCCACACTCTGTAGTCTGGTATTTACACTGTCCACACTCTGTAGTCTCGTATTTACACTGTCCACACTCTGTAGTCTGGTATTTCCACTGTCCACCCTCTGTAGTCTGATTTTTACACTGTCCACACTCTGTAGTGTGGTATTTACACTGACCACACTCTGTAGTCTGGTATTTACACTGTCCAAACTCTGCAGTTTGGTAATTACACCGTCCACAGTCTGTAGTCTGGTACTTACAGGTATTTACACCACCCATGCTCAGTGGTCTGTTATTTAGAGTGTCCACACTCTGTAGTTTGGTATTTACACCTTCCACACTCTGTAGTTTGGTATTTAAACTATCCACACTCTGTAGTCTTGGTATTTACACTGCCCACACTCTATAGCCTGGTATTTACACCATCCACACTCCGTGGTCTGTTATTTACAGCGTCCACAGTCTGTTGTCTGGTATTTACACTGTCCACATTCTTTAGTCTGTTTTTTACACTGTCCACACTCTTTAGTTTGGTATTTACACTGACCACGCTCTGTAGTTTGGTATTAACACTGTCCATGCTCTGTAGTCTGGTATTTACACTACCCACACTCTGTAGACTGGTATCTACACTGCCCACATTCTGTAGTTTGTTATTTACACTGCCAAACTCTGTAGCCTGGTATTTAGACTGTCCACACTCTGTAGTTCGGTATTTACACTGTCCACACTCTGTAGTCTGGGGTTTACAATCTCTATGCTCTGTAGTCTGGTATTTACACTATGCACACTCTGTAGTCTAGTATTTACACTGACAAAATTCTGTAGTCTGGTATTTACACTGAACACATTCTGGTGTTCTGGTATGTGCACTCACCACACTCTGTTGTATGGTATTGACACTGTCCACACGCTTTAGTCTGCTTTTTACACTGTCCACGCTCTGTAGTTTGGTATTTACAGTGTCCACGCTCTGTAGTTTGGTATTTATACTGCCCACATTCTGTAATCTGGTATTTACACTGTCCACACTCAGTAGTTTGGTGCTTAAACTGTCCACCCTCTCTAGCCTGGGATTTACACTCTCCATGCTCTGTAGACTGGTATTTACACTGCCCAAATTCTGTAGCCTGGTATTTATGCTGTCCACACTCTGTAGTTAGTTTTGTACACTGTGCACACTCCGTAGTCTGGTATTTACCCTATCCACACTCTGTAGTCTGGTTTTACACTGTGCACACTCTGTAGTCTGGTATTTACACTGTCAACACTCTGTAGTCTCTTATTTACACTGTCCACACTCTGTAGTCTGGTATTTACACTGTCCACACTCTGTAGTTTAGTATTGACAATCTCCGCGCTCTGTAGTCTGGTATTTACACTGTCTGCACTCTGTAGTCTGGTATTTACGCTGTCCACACACTGTAGTCTGTAAATTACACTGTGCAGCCTCTGCAGTCTGGTATTTAGATTATCTACTCTCTATAGTTTGGTATTTACATTGTCCACACTCTGTAGTCTGTGATTTACACTGTCCGCATTCTGAAGTCTGGTATTTAAATTGTCCACGCTCTGTAGTCTGGTATTTACACTGTCCACAAGCTGCAGTCTGGTATATACACTGTCCACATTCTGCAGTCTGGTATTTACAGCACCCACATTCTGTAGTCTGGTATTTGCACGCTCCACACTCTGTGTCTGTGGTATGGTATTTACACTGTGCACACTCTGTGGTCTGGTATTTACACTGTCCACAAGCTGCAGTCTGGTGTATGCACTGTCCACATTCTGCAGTCTGGTATTTACAGCGCCCACATTCTGTAGTCTGGTATTTGCACGCTCCACACTCTGTGGTATGGTATTTACACTGTCCACACTCTGAATCCTGGTATTTACACTGTCCACGCTCTGTCGTCTGGTATTTACACTGCCCACATTCTGTAGTATGGTATTTACACTGTCCACACTCTGTAGTCTCTTATTTACACTGTCCACACTCTGTAGTCTGGTATTTCCACTGTCCACACTCTGTTGTCTGGTTCTTACACTGCCCATACTCTGTAGTCTGGTATTCCCACTTTCCACACTCTGTAAGCTCGTTTTTACACTGTCCACACTCTGTAGTGTGGTATTTACACTGTCCACGCTCTGTAGTCTGGTAGTTACAGTGTCCACACTCTGTAGTCTGGTATTTACACTGCCCACACTCTGTAGTCTGATATTTACACTGCCCACATTCTGTAGTTCTGTATTTACACTGTCCATAGTCTGTAGTCTTGGGTTTACAATCTCCATTCTCTGTTGTATGGTATTTACACTGTGCACACTCTATAGTCTAGTACTTACACTGTCCACACTCTGTAGTCTGGTATTCACACTGTCCACATTCTGTAGTCTTTTATTTACACTGAACACATTCTGGTCCTCTGGTATGTCCACTCTCTACACTCTGTAGTATGGTATTCACACTGTGCACACACTTCTGTCTGCTTTTTACACTGTCCACGCTCTGTAGTTTGGTATTTGCAGTGTCCACGCTCTGTAGTTTGATATTTATACTGCCCACACTCTGTAGTCTGGTATTTATACTGCCCACACTCAGTAGTTTGTTATTTAAACTGTCCACACACTGTAGCCTGGTATTTACACTATCCACACGCTGTAGTTTGGCATTTACACTGTTCACACTCTGTAGTCTCGTATTTACACTGTCCACATTCTGTCGTCTGTTATTTACACCGCAAACATTCTGTAGTTTGTTATTTACACTGTCCAAACTCTGTAGTTTTTTGTATTTACGCTGTCCACACTCTGTATTCTGGTTTTTACACTGCCCACACTCTGTAGTCTTGGATTTACACTCTCCACACTCGGTAGTCTGGTATTCACACTGTCCACGCTATGTAGTCTAATATTTACACCACCAACATTCTGTAGTTTGATATTTGCACTGTCCACACTCTGAAGCCTGGTATTTACACTGTCCACACTCTGTAGTCTGGTATTTACGCTGCCCACATTCTGTAGTCTGGTACTTACACAGTCCACATTCTGTTGTCTGCTATTTACACTGCCCACATTCTGTTGTTTGTTATTTACACTGTCCAACCTCTGTAGTCTGGACTTTACACTATCCACACTCTGTAGTTTGGTATTTACACTCTCCACACTCTGTAGCCTGGTATTTACACTGTCCATACTCTGTACTTTCGTATTTACACTCTCCACACTCTGTAGTCTAGTATTTGCAATGTGCACACTCCATAGTCATTTATTTACACTGTCAACACTCTGTAGTCTGGTATTTACACTGACCACACTCTGTAGTCTGGTATTTACACTGTCCACGCTCTGTAGTCTGGTATTTACACTGCCCGCACTCTGTAGTCTGGCATTTACACTGACCAACCTCTGTAGTCTGGACTTTACACTATCCACACTCTGTTGTTTGGTATTTACACTCTCCACACCCTGTAGCCTGGTATTTACACTGTCCATACTCTGTACTTTCGTATTTACACTCTCCACACTCTGTAGTCTAGTATTTGCAATGTGCACACTCCATAGTCTGGTATTTACACTGTCAACACTCTGTAGTCTGGTATTTACACTGACCACACTCTGTAGTCTGGTATTTACACTGTCCACGCTCTGTAGTCTGGTATTTACACTGGCCGCACTCTGTAGTCTGGTATTTACACTGTCCACGC
Source organism: Cetorhinus maximus (assembly GCF_964194155.1). Classification (NCBI taxonomy): domain Eukaryota; kingdom Metazoa; phylum Chordata; class Chondrichthyes; order Lamniformes; family Cetorhinidae; genus Cetorhinus; species Cetorhinus maximus. Next base: position 79,382,318 of record NC_135895.1, on the reverse strand, counting down.
TCTGTTGTCTGGTATTTACACTGCCCACATTCTGTAGTTTGTTATTGACACTGCCAAACTCTGTAGTCTTGTAATAACACTGTACACACTCTGTAGATTGGTATTTACAATCTCCACCCTCTGTAGTCTGGGATTTAGAGTCTCCGCGCTCTGTAGTCTGGTATTTACACTGTCCACCTTCTGTAGTCTGGTATGAACGCTGTCCACACTCTGTAGTTTGGTATTTACACCGTCCACACACATTACTGTGATATTTACACTGCCCACACTGTGTATTTTGGTATTTACATTGTCCACACTCTGTAGTTTGGCATTTACACTATCCACACACTATACTCTGGTATTTACATTGTAAACACTCTGCAGTTTGGTATTTACACTGTGCACACTCTGTAGCTGGTATTTACAGTGTCCACACTCTGTAGTCAGTTATTTGCACTGTTCACACTCTGTAGTCTGGTATTCACACTGTGTACACGCTGTAGTCTTGTATTTACATTTTCCACACTCTGTAGTGTGGCACTTACACTGTCCGCACTCTGTAGTTTGGTATTTTCACAGACCACGCTCTGTAATCCGGTATTTACACAGTCCGCACTCCGTGGTTTGGTATTCACAGCGTCCACACTCTGTACTTTGGTATTTACACTGTCCACAGTCTGTAGTCTGGGATTTACACTGTCCACACTCTGTAGTTTGGCATTTACACTGTCCGCACTCTGTATTCTGGTATTTACTCTGTCCACACTCTGTAGTCTGGTATTTACACTGTCCACACTCTGTAGTCTCGTATTTACACTGTCCACACTCTGTAGTCTGGTATTTCCACTGTCCACCCTCTGTAGTCTGATTTTTACACTGTCCACACTCTGTAGTGTGGTATTTACACTGACCACACTCTGTAGTCTGGTATTTACACTGTCCAAACTCTGCAGTTTGGTAATTACACCGTCCACAGTCTGTAGTCTGGTACTTACAGGTATTTACACCACCCATGCTCAGTGGTCTGTTATTTAGAGTGTCCACACTCTGTAGTTTGGTATTTACACCTTCCACACTCTGTAGTTTGGTATTTAAACTATCCACACTCTGTAGTCTTGGTATTTACACTGCCCACACTCTATAGCCTGGTATTTACACCATCCACACTCCGTGGTCTGTTATTTACAGCGTCCACAGTCTGTTGTCTGGTATTTACACTGTCCACATTCTTTAGTCTGTTTTTTACACTGTCCACACTCTTTAGTTTGGTATTTACACTGACCACGCTCTGTAGTTTGGTATTAACACTGTCCATGCTCTGTAGTCTGGTATTTACACTACCCACACTCTGTAGACTGGTATCTACACTGCCCACATTCTGTAGTTTGTTATTTACACTGCCAAACTCTGTAGCCTGGTATTTAGACTGTCCACACTCTGTAGTTCGGTATTTACACTGTCCACACTCTGTAGTCTGGGGTTTACAATCTCTATGCTCTGTAGTCTGGTATTTACACTATGCACACTCTGTAGTCTAGTATTTACACTGACAAAATTCTGTAGTCTGGTATTTACACTGAACACATTCTGGTGTTCTGGTATGTGCACTCACCACACTCTGTTGTATGGTATTGACACTGTCCACACGCTTTAGTCTGCTTTTTACACTGTCCACGCTCTGTAGTTTGGTATTTACAGTGTCCACGCTCTGTAGTTTGGTATTTATACTGCCCACATTCTGTAATCTGGTATTTACACTGTCCACACTCAGTAGTTTGGTGCTTAAACTGTCCACCCTCTCTAGCCTGGGATTTACACTCTCCATGCTCTGTAGACTGGTATTTACACTGCCCAAATTCTGTAGCCTGGTATTTATGCTGTCCACACTCTGTAGTTAGTTTTGTACACTGTGCACACTCCGTAGTCTGGTATTTACCCTATCCACACTCTGTAGTCTGGTTTTACACTGTGCACACTCTGTAGTCTGGTATTTACACTGTCAACACTCTGTAGTCTCTTATTTACACTGTCCACACTCTGTAGTCTGGTATTTACACTGTCCACACTCTGTAGTTTAGTATTGACAATCTCCGCGCTCTGTAGTCTGGTATTTACACTGTCTGCACTCTGTAGTCTGGTATTTACGCTGTCCACACACTGTAGTCTGTAAATTACACTGTGCAGCCTCTGCAGTCTGGTATTTAGATTATCTACTCTCTATAGTTTGGTATTTACATTGTCCACACTCTGTAGTCTGTGATTTACACTGTCCGCATTCTGAAGTCTGGTATTTAAATTGTCCACGCTCTGTAGTCTGGTATTTACACTGTCCACAAGCTGCAGTCTGGTATATACACTGTCCACATTCTGCAGTCTGGTATTTACAGCACCCACATTCTGTAGTCTGGTATTTGCACGCTCCACACTCTGTGTCTGTGGTATGGTATTTACACTGTGCACACTCTGTGGTCTGGTATTTACACTGTCCACAAGCTGCAGTCTGGTGTATGCACTGTCCACATTCTGCAGTCTGGTATTTACAGCGCCCACATTCTGTAGTCTGGTATTTGCACGCTCCACACTCTGTGGTATGGTATTTACACTGTCCACACTCTGAATCCTGGTATTTACACTGTCCACGCTCTGTCGTCTGGTATTTACACTGCCCACATTCTGTAGTATGGTATTTACACTGTCCACACTCTGTAGTCTCTTATTTACACTGTCCACACTCTGTAGTCTGGTATTTCCACTGTCCACACTCTGTTGTCTGGTTCTTACACTGCCCATACTCTGTAGTCTGGTATTCCCACTTTCCACACTCTGTAAGCTCGTTTTTACACTGTCCACACTCTGTAGTGTGGTATTTACACTGTCCACGCTCTGTAGTCTGGTAGTTACAGTGTCCACACTCTGTAGTCTGGTATTTACACTGCCCACACTCTGTAGTCTGATATTTACACTGCCCACATTCTGTAGTTCTGTATTTACACTGTCCATAGTCTGTAGTCTTGGGTTTACAATCTCCATTCTCTGTTGTATGGTATTTACACTGTGCACACTCTATAGTCTAGTACTTACACTGTCCACACTCTGTAGTCTGGTATTCACACTGTCCACATTCTGTAGTCTTTTATTTACACTGAACACATTCTGGTCCTCTGGTATGTCCACTCTCTACACTCTGTAGTATGGTATTCACACTGTGCACACACTTCTGTCTGCTTTTTACACTGTCCACGCTCTGTAGTTTGGTATTTGCAGTGTCCACGCTCTGTAGTTTGATATTTATACTGCCCACACTCTGTAGTCTGGTATTTATACTGCCCACACTCAGTAGTTTGTTATTTAAACTGTCCACACACTGTAGCCTGGTATTTACACTATCCACACGCTGTAGTTTGGCATTTACACTGTTCACACTCTGTAGTCTCGTATTTACACTGTCCACATTCTGTCGTCTGTTATTTACACCGCAAACATTCTGTAGTTTGTTATTTACACTGTCCAAACTCTGTAGTTTTTTGTATTTACGCTGTCCACACTCTGTATTCTGGTTTTTACACTGCCCACACTCTGTAGTCTTGGATTTACACTCTCCACACTCGGTAGTCTGGTATTCACACTGTCCACGCTATGTAGTCTAATATTTACACCACCAACATTCTGTAGTTTGATATTTGCACTGTCCACACTCTGAAGCCTGGTATTTACACTGTCCACACTCTGTAGTCTGGTATTTACGCTGCCCACATTCTGTAGTCTGGTACTTACACAGTCCACATTCTGTTGTCTGCTATTTACACTGCCCACATTCTGTTGTTTGTTATTTACACTGTCCAACCTCTGTAGTCTGGACTTTACACTATCCACACTCTGTAGTTTGGTATTTACACTCTCCACACTCTGTAGCCTGGTATTTACACTGTCCATACTCTGTACTTTCGTATTTACACTCTCCACACTCTGTAGTCTAGTATTTGCAATGTGCACACTCCATAGTCATTTATTTACACTGTCAACACTCTGTAGTCTGGTATTTACACTGACCACACTCTGTAGTCTGGTATTTACACTGTCCACGCTCTGTAGTCTGGTATTTACACTGCCCGCACTCTGTAGTCTGGCATTTACACTGACCAACCTCTGTAGTCTGGACTTTACACTATCCACACTCTGTTGTTTGGTATTTACACTCTCCACACCCTGTAGCCTGGTATTTACACTGTCCATACTCTGTACTTTCGTATTTACACTCTCCACACTCTGTAGTCTAGTATTTGCAATGTGCACACTCCATAGTCTGGTATTTACACTGTCAACACTCTGTAGTCTGGTATTTACACTGACCACACTCTGTAGTCTGGTATTTACACTGTCCACGCTCTGTAGTCTGGTATTTACACTGGCCGCACTCTGTAGTCTGGTATTTACACTGTCCACGCTCTGTTGTCTGGTATTTACACTGCCCACATTCTGTAGTTTGTTATTGACACTGCCAAACTCTGTAGTCTTGTAATAACACTGTACACACTCTGTAGATTGGTATTTACAATCTCCACCCTCTGTAGTCTGGGATTTAGAGTCTCCGCGCTCTGTAGTCTGGTATTTACACTGTCCACCTTCTGTAGTCTGGTATGAACGCTGTCCACACTCTGTAGTTTGGTATTTACACCGTCCACACACATTACTGTGATATTTACACTGCCCACACTGTGTATTTTGGTATTTACATTGTCCACACTCTGTAGTTTGGCATTTACACTATCCACACACTATACTCTGGTATTTACATTGTAAACACTCTGCAGTTTGGTATTTACACTGTGCACACTCTGTAGCTGGTATTTACAGTGTCCACACTCTGTAGTCAGTTATTTGCACTGTTCACACTCTGTAGTCTGGTATTCACACTGTGTACACGCTGTAGTCTTGTATTTACATTTTCCACACTCTGTAGTGTGGCACTTACACTGTCCGCACTCTGTAGTTTGGTATTTTCACAGACCACGCTCTGTAATCCGGTATTTACACAGTCCGCACTCCGTGGTTTGGTATTCACAGCGTCCACACTCTGTACTTTGGTATTTACACTGTCCACAGTCTGTAGTCTGGGATTTACACTGTCCACACTCTGTAGTTTGGCATTTACACTGTCCGCACTCTGTATTCTGGTATTTACTCTGTCAACACTCTGTAGTTTGGTATTTACACTGTCCAAACTCTGTAGTTTGGTATTTACAATGTCCAAACTCTGTCGTCTGGTATTTACACTTTACACTGTCCACACACTATATGCTGGTATTTACACTATCTATGCTCTGTAGTCTAGTATTTACACTGTCCACGCTCAGTAGTCTGGTATTTACATTCTCCACATTCTGTAGTCTGGTATATACGCTGTCTACACTCTGTAGTCTGTTAATTCCAATGTGCACGCTCTGTAGTATGGTATGTATACTCTCCACACTCTGTAGTTTGGCATGAACACTGTCCACGCTCTGTAGTCCAGTATTTGCACTGTCGATACTCTCAGGTCAGGCATTTACACTGTCCACACAATATTTTCTGGTATTTACACTATCTCTGCTCTGTAGTCTGGTATTTACACTGTCCACACTCTGTAGTCTGGTATTAACACTGTCCACACTCTGTAGTCTGGTATTTACGCTGTCCACATTCTGTAGTCTGTTACCTGCACTGTGCGCACTCTGTAGTATGGTATTTAAACTCTCCACACTCTGTAGTCTGGCATGATCACTGTCCACAGTCTGTAGTCTGGTATTTGCACTGTCCACACTCTCAAGTCTGGCATTCACACTGTCCACACTCTGTAGTTTGGTTTTTGTACTTCCCACACCCTGTCGTCTGGTATTTACACTGTCCACATTCTGTAGTCTGGTATTTACACTGTCCACACTCTGTAGTCTGATATTTACACTGTCCACACTCTGTAGTTTAGTATTTACTCAGTCCACACTCTGAAGTCTGAGTTTTACACTCTCCACACTCTGCAGTCTGGTATTTACACTGTCCACACTCTGTAGTCTGGTATTTACACTGCCCACACTCTGTAGTCTGATATTTACACTGCCCGCATTCTGTAGTTCTGTATTTACACTGTCCATAGTCTGTAGTCTTGGGTTTACAATCTCCATTCTCTGTTGTACGGTATTTACACTGTGCACACTCTATAGTCTAGTACTTACACTGTCCACACTCTGTAGTCTGGTATTCACACTGTCCACATTCTGTAGTCTTTTATTTACACTGAACACATTCTGGTCCTCTGGTATGTCCACTCTCTACACTCTGTAGTATGGTATTCACACTGTGCACACACTTCTGTCTGCTTTTTACACTGTCCACGCTCTGTAGTTTGGTATTTGCAGTGTCCACGCTCTGTAGTTTGATATTTATACTGCCCACACTCTGTAGTCTGGTATTTATACTGCCCACACTCAGTAGTTTGTTATTTAAACTGTCCACACACTGTAGCCTGGTATTTACACTATCCACACGCTGTAGTTTGGCATTTACACTGTTCACACTCTGTAGTCTCGTATTTACACTGTCCACATTCTGTCGTCTGTTATTTACACCGCAAACATTCTGTAGTTTGTTATTTACACTGTCCAAACTCTGTAGTTTTTTGTATTTACGCTGTCCACACTCTGTATTCTGGTTTTTACACTGCCCACACTCTGTAGTCTTGGATTTACACTCTCCACACTCGGTAGTCTGGTATTCACACTGTCCACGCTATGTAGTCTAATATTTACACCACCAACATTCTGTAGTTTGATATTTGCACTGTCCACACTCTGAAGCCTGGTATTTACACTGTCCACACTCTGTAGTCTGGTATTTACGCTGCCCACATTCTGTAGTCTGGTACTTACACAGTCCACATTCTGTTGTCTGCTATTTACACTGCCCACATTCTGTTGTTTGTTATTTACACTGTCCAACCTCTGTAGTCTGGACTTTACACTATCCACACTCTGTAGTTTGGTATTTACACTCTCCACACTCTGTAGCCTGGTATTTACACTGTCCATACTCTGTACTTTCGTATTTACACTCTCCACACTCTGTAGTCTAGTATTTGCAATGTGCACACTCCATAGTCATTTATTTACACTGTCAACACTCTGTAGTCTGGTATTTACACTGACCACACTCTGTAGTCTGGTATTTACATTGTCCACGCTCTGTAGTCTGGTATTTACACTGCCCGCACTCTGTAGTCTGGCATTTACACTGACCAACCTCTGTAGTCTGGACTTTACACTATCCACACTCTGTTGTTTGGTATTTACACTCTCCACACCCTGTAGCCTGGTATTTACACTGTCCATACTCTGTACTTTCGTATTTACACTCTCCACACTCTGTAGTCTAGTATTTGCAATGTGCACACTCCATAGTCTGGTATTTACACTGTCAACACTCTGTAGTCTGGTATTTACACTGACCACACTCTGTAGTCTGGTATTTACACTGTCCACGCTCTGTAGTCTGGTATTTACACTGGCCGCACTCTGTAGTCTGGTATTTACACTGTCCACGCTCTGTTGTCTGGTATTTACACTGCCCACATTCTGTAGTTTGTTATTGACACTGCCAAACTCTGTAGTCTTGTAATAACACTGTACACACTCTGTAGATTGGTATTTACAATCTCCACCCTCTGTAGTCTGGGATTTAGAGTCTCCGCGCTCTGTAGTCTGGTATTTACACTGTCCACCTTCTGTAGTCTGGTATGAACGCTGTCCACACTCTGTAGTTTGGTATTTACACCGTCCACACACATTACTGTGATATTTACACTGCCCACACTGTGTATTTTGGTATTTACATTGTCCACACTCTGTAGTTTGGCATTTACACTATCCACACACTATACTCTGGTATTTACATTGTAAACACTCTGCAGTTTGGTATTTACACTGTGCACACTCTGTAGCTGGTATTTACAGTGTCCACACTCTGTAGTCAGTTATTTGCACTGTTCACACTCTGTAGTCTGGTATTCACACTGTGTACACGCTGTAGTCTTGTATTTACATTTTCCACACTCTGTAGTGTGGCACTTACACTGTCCGCACTCTGTAGTTTGGTATTTTCACAGACCACGCTCTGTAATCCGGTATTTACACAGTCCGCACTCCGTGGTTTGGTATTCACAGCGTCCACACTCTGTACTTTGGTATTTACACTGTCCACAGTCTGTAGTCTGGGATTTACACTGTCCACACTCTGTAGTTTGGCATTTACACTGTCCGCACTCTGTATTCTGGTATTTACTCTGTCAACACTCTGTAGTTTGGTATTTACACTGTCCAAACTCTGTAGTTTGGTATTTACAATGTCCAAACTCTGTCGTCTGGTATTTACACTTTACACTGTCCACACACTATATGCTGGTATTTACACTATCTATGCTCTGTAGTCTAGTATTTACACTGTCCACGCTCAGTAGTCTGGTATTTACATTCTCCACATTCTGTAGTCTGGTATATACGCTGTCTACACTCTGTAGTCTGTTAATTCCAATGTGCACGCTCTGTAGTATGGTATGTATACTCTCCACACTCTGCAGTTTGGCATGAACACTGTCCACGCTCTGTAGTCCAGTATTTGCACTGTCGATACTCTCAGGTCAGGCATTTACACTGTCCACACAATATTTTCTGGTATTTACACTATCTCTGCTCTGTAGTCTGGTATTTACACTGTCCACACTCTGTAGTCTGGTATTAACACTGTCCACACTCTGTAGTCTGGTATTTACGCTGTCCACATTCTGTAGTCTGTTACCTGCACTGTGCGCACTCTGTAGTATGGTATTTAAACTCTCCACACTCTGTAGTCTGGCATGATCACTGTCCACAGTCTGTAGTCTGGTATTTGCACTGTCCACACTCTCAAGTCTGGCATTCACACTGTCCACACTCTGTAGTTTGGTTTTTGTACTTCCCACACCCTGTCGTCTGGTATTTACACTGTCCACATTCTGTAGTCTGGTATTTACACTGTCCACACTCTGTAGTCTGATATTTACACTGTCCACACTCTGTAGTTTAGTATTTACTCAGTCCACACTCTGAAGTCTGAGTTTTACACTCTCCACACTCTGCAGTCTGGTATTTACACTGTCCACACTCTGTAGTCTGGCATTTACACTGTCCAAACTCTGTAGTTTGGTGTTTACACTCTCCACACTCTGTAGTCTGGTATTTACACTGTCCACATACTGTAGTCTGGTATTTACACTGTCCACGCTCTGTAGTCAAGTATTTGCAATGTGCACACTCCGTAGTCTGGTATTTAAACTGTCAACACTCTGCAGTCTGGTATTTACACTGACCATGCTCTGTAGTCTAGTATTTGCAATGTGCACACTCCGTAGTCTGGTATTTAAACTGTCAACACTCTGTAGTCTGGTATTTACACTGACCACACTCTGTAGTCTGGTATTTACACTGTCCAAGCTCTGTAGTCTGGTATTTACACTGCCCGCACTCTGTCGTCTGGTATTTACACTGCCCACATTCTGTAGTTTGTTATTGACACTGCCAAACTCTGTAGTCTGGTAATAACACTGTACACACTCTGTAGATTGGTATTTACACTCTCCACCCTCTGCAGTCTTGGATTTACATTCTCCGCGCTCTGTAGTCTGGTATTTAAACTGTCCACATTCTGTAGTCTGGTATGAACGCTGTCCACACTCTGTAGTTTGGTATTTACACCGTCCACACACGTTGCTGTGATATTTACACTGCCCACACTGTGTAGTTTGGTATTTACATTGTCCACACACGTTACTGTGGTATTTACACTGTCCACACTGTGTAGTTTGGTATTTACATTGTCCACACTCTGTAGTTTGATATTTACACTGTCCGCACTCTGTATTCTGGTATTTACTCTGTCAACACTCTGTAGTTTGGTATTTACACTGTCCAAACTCTGTAGTTTGGTATTTACACTGTCCAAACTCTGTAGTTTGGTATTTACAATGTCCACACTCTGTCGTCTGGTATTTACACTGTCCACACACTATATGCTGGTATTTACACTATCTAAGCTCTGTAGTCTGGTATTTACACTGTCCACACTCAGTAGTCTGGTATTTACACTCTCCACACTCTGTAGTCTGGTATATACGCTGTCCACACTCTGTAGTCTGTTATTTCCACTGTGCACGCTCTGTAGTATGGTATGTACACTCTCCACACTCTGTAGTTTGGCATGAACCCTGTCCACGCTCTGTAGTCCAGTATTTGCACTGTCCATACTCTCAGGTCGGGCATTTACACTGTCCAAACTCTATTTTCTGGTATTTACACTATCTATGCTCTGTAGTCTGGTATTTACACTGTCAACACTCTGTAGTCTGGTATTAACACTGTCCACACTCTTTAGTTTGGTTTTTGTACTGCCCACACCCTGTCGTCTGGTATTTACACTGTCCACACTCTGTAGTCTGGTATTTACACTATCCAGACTCTGTAGTCTGATATTTACACTGTCCACACTCTGTAGTTTAGTATTTACACAGTCCACACTCTGTAGTCTGGGTTTTACACTCTCCACACTCTGCAGTCTGGTATTTACATTGCCAACACTCTGCAGTTTGGTATCTGCACTGTGCACACTCTGTAGCTGGTATTTACAGTGTCCACACTCTGTAGTCTGTTATTTGCACTGTTCACACTCTGTAGTCTGGTATTTACACTGTGTACACGTTGTAGTCTGGTACTTACACTGTCCGCACTCTGTAGTTTGGTATTTTCACAGACCACGCTCTGTAATCCGGTATTTACACAGTCCGCACTCCGTGGTTTGGTATTCACAGCGTCCACACTCTGTACTTTGGTATTTACACTGTCCACAGTCTGTAGTCTGGGATTTACACTGTCCACACTCTGTAGTTTGGCATTTACACTGTCCGCACTCTGTATTCTGGTATTTACTCTGTCAACACTCTGTAGTTTGGTATTTACACTGTCCAAACTCTGTAGTTTGGTATTTACAATGTCCAAACTCTGTCGTCTGGTATTTACACTTTACACTGTCCACACACTATATGCTGGTATTTACACTATCTATGCTCTGTAGTCTAGTATTTACACTGTCCACGCTCAGTAGTCTGGTATTTACATTCTCCACATTCTGTAGTCTGGTATATACGCTGTCTACACTCTGTAGTCTGTTAATTCCAATGTGCACGCTCTGTAGTATGGTATGTATACTCTCCACACTCTGCAGTTTGGCATGAACACTGTCCACGCTCTGTAGTCCAGTATTTGCACTGTCGATACTCTCAGGTCAGGCATTTACACTGTCCACACAATATTTTCTGGTATTTACACTATCTCTGCTCTGTAGTCTGGTATTTACACTGTCCACACTCTGTAGTCTGGTATTAACACTGTCCACACTCTGTAGTCTGGTATTTACGCTGTCCACATTCTGTAGTCTGTTACCTGCACTGTGCGCACTCTGTAGTATGGTATTTAAACTCTCCACACTCTGTAGTCTGGCATGATCACTGTCCACAGTCTGTAGTCTGGTATTTGCACTGTCCACACTCTCAAGTCTGGCATTCACACTGTCCACACTCTGTAGTTTGGTTTTTGTACTTCCCACACCCTGTCGTCTGGTATTTACACTGTCCACATTCTGTAGTCTGGTATTTACACTGTCCACACTCTGTAGTCTGATATTTACACTGTCCACACTCTGTAGTTTAGTATTTACTCAGTCCACACTCTGAAGTCTGAGTTTTACACTCTCCACACTCTGCAGTCTGGTATTTACACTGTCCACACTCTGTAGTCTGGCATTTACACTGTCCAAACTCTGTAGTTTGGTGTTTACACTCTCCACACTCTGTAGTCTGGTATTTACACTGTCCACATACTGTAGTCTGGTATTTACACTGTCCACGCTCTGTAGTCAAGTATTTGCAATGTGCACACTCCGTAGTCTGGTATTTAAACTGTCAACACTCTGCAGTCTGGTATTTACACTGACCATGCTCTGTAGTCTAGTATTTGCAATGTGCACACTCCGTAGTCTGGTATTTAAACTGTCAACACTCTGTAGTCTGGTATTTACACTGACCACACTCTGTAGTCTGGTATTTACACTGTCCAAGCTCTGTAGTCTGGTATTTACACTGCCCGCACTCTGTCGTCTGGTATTTACACTGCCCACATTCTGTAGTTTGTTATTGACACTGCCAAACTCTGTAGTCTGGTAATAACACTGTACACACTCTGTAGATTGGTATTTACACTCTCCACCCTCTGCAGTCTTGGATTTACATTCTCCGCGCTCTGTAGTCTGGTATTTAAACTGTCCACATTCTGTAGTCTGGTATGAACGCTGTCCACACTCTGTAGTTTGGTATTTACACCGTCCACACACGTTGCTGTGATATTTACACTGCCCACACTGTGTAGTTTGGTATTTACATTGTCCACACACGTTACTGTGGTATTTACACTGTCCACACTGTGTAGTTTGGTATTTACATTGTCCACACTCTGTAGTTTGATATTTACACTGTCCGCACTCTGTATTCTGGTATTTACTCTGTCAACACTCTGTAGTTTGGTATTTACACTGTCCAAACTCTGTAGTTTGGTATTTACACTGTCCAAACTCTGTAGTTTGGTATTTACAATGTCCACACTCTGTCGTCTGGTATTTACACTGTCCACACACTATATGCTGGTATTTACACTATCTAAGCTCTGTAGTCTGGTATTTACACTGTCCACACTCAGTAGTCTGGTATTTACACTCTCCACACTCTGTAGTCTGGTATATACGCTGTCCACACTCTGTAGTCTGTTATTTCCACTGTGCACGCTCTGTAGTATGGTATGTACACTCTCCACACTCTGTAGTTTGGCATGAACCCTGTCCACGCTCTGTAGTCCAGTATTTGCACTGTCCATACTCTCAGGTCGGGCATTTACACTGTCCAAACTCTATTTTCTGGTATTTACACTATCTATGCTCTGTAGTCTGGTATTTACACTGTCAACACTCTGTAGTCTGGTATTAACACTGTCCACACTCTTTAGTTTGGTTTTTGTACTGCCCACACCCTGTCGTCTGGTATTTACACTGTCCACACTCTGTAGTCTGGTATTTACACTATCCAGACTCTGTAGTCTGATATTTACACTGTCCACACTCTGTAGTTTAGTATTTACACAGTCCACACTCTGTAGTCTGGGTTTTACACTCTCCACACTCTGCAGTCTGGTATTTACATTGCCAACACTCTGCAGTTTGGTATCTGCACTGTGCACACTCTGTAGCTGGTATTTACAGTGTCCACACTCTGTAGTCTGTTATTTGCACTGTTCACACTCTGTAGTCTGGTATTTACACTGTGTACACGTTGTAGTCTGGTACTTACACTGTCCGCACTCTGTAGTTTGGTATTATCACTGTCCACGCTCTCTAATCCGGTATTTATACAGTCCGCTCTCCATGGTTTGGTTTTTACAGCATCCACACTCTGTACTTTGGTATTTACACTGTCCACAGTCTGTAGTCTGGGATTTAAACTGTCCACCCTCTGTGGTTTGGTATTTACACTGTCCGCACTATGTTGTCTGGTATTTACTCTGTCAACACTCTGTAGTTTGGGATTTACACTGTCCAAATTCTATAGTTTGGTATTTAGACTGTCCACACACTATATGCTGGCATCTACACTATCTATGCTCTGTAGTCTGGTATATACGCAGTCCACACTCTGTAGTCTGTTATTTGCACTGTGCACGCTCTGTAGTATGGTATGTACACTCTCCACACTCTGTAGTTTGGCATGAACACTGTCCACGCTCTGTAGTCCAGTATTTGCACTGTCCACACTCTCAAGTCTGGCATTTACTCTGTCCACACTCTATATTCTGGTATTTATACTATCTATGCTCTGTAGTCTGGTATTTACACTGTCCACACTCTGTAGTCTGGTATTTACACTGTCCACGCTCTGTAGTCTGGTATTTACACTGCCCGCACTCTGTGGTATGGTATTTGGACTGACCACACTCTGTAGTCTGGTATTTACACTGTCCATGCTCTGTAGTCTGGTATTTACACTGCCCGCACTCTGTGGTCTGGTATTTACACTGACCACACTCTGTAGTCTGGTATTTACACTGTCCATGCTCTGTAGTCTGGTATATATGCTGTCCTCACCCCGTACTCTGTTATTTGCACTGTGCACGCTCTGTAGTATGATATGTACACTCTCCACACTCTATAGTTTGGCATGAACACTGTCCGTGCTCTGTAGTCCAGTATTTGCACTGTCCACACTCTCAAGTCTGGCATTTACACTGTCCACACTCTGTATTCTGGTATTTACACTATCTATGCTCTGTAGTCTGGTATTAAAACTGTCCTCACTCTGTAGTCTTCTATTAACACTGTCCACGCTCTGTAGTCTGATATTTATGCTGTCCAAACTCTGTAGTCTGTTAACTGCACAGTGCACACTCAGTAGTATGGTATTCACACTCTGCACACTCTGTAGACTAGTATTTGCAATATGCACACTCCGTAGTCTGGTATTTACACTGACCACACTCTGTAGTCTGGTATTTACACTGCCCACATTCTGTAGTTTGTTATTGACACTGCCAAACTCTGTAGTCTGGTAATAACACTGTACACACTCTGTAGATTGACATTTACACTCTCCACCCCCTGTAGTCTGGGATTTACAGTCTCCGCGCTCTGTAGTCTGATATTTACACTGTCCGCATTCTTTAGTCTGGTATGAACGCTGTCCACACTCTGTAGTTTGGTATTTACACTGTCCACACACATTACTGTGGTATTTACGCTGCCCACGCTGTGTAGTTTGGTATTTACATTGTCCACACACTATACTCTGGTACTTAAATTGTCAACACTCTGCAGTTTGGTATTTACACTGTGCACACTCTGTAGCTGGTATTTACAGTGTCCACACTCTGTAGTCTGTTATTTGCACTGTTCGCACTCTGTAGTCTGGTATTTTCACTGTGTACACGCTGTAGTCTGGTATTTACACTGTCCACACTCTGTAGTCTGGTACTTACACTGTCCGCACTCTGTACTTTTGTATTTTCACTGTCCAAGCTCAGTAATCCGGTATTTACACAGTCCACACTCCGTGGTTTGGTATTTACAGCGTCCACACTCTGTACTTTGGTATTTACACTGTCCACAGTCTGTAATCTGGTATTTATGCTGTCCACACTCTGTAGTTTGGTATTTACACTCTCCACACTCTGTAGTCTGCTATATACGCTGTCCACACTCTGTAGTCTGTTATTTGCACTGTGCACACTCTGTAGTATGGTATGTACACTCTCCACACTCTGTAGTTTGGCATGAACACTGTCCATGCTCTGTAGTCAAGTATTTGCACTGTCCACAATCTCAAGTCTGGCATTTACACTGTCCACACTCTATCTTCTGGTATTTACACTATCTATGCTCTGTAGTCTGGAATTTACACTGTCCACACTGTGTAGTCTGCTATTAACACTATCCACACTCTGTTGTCTGGTATTTGCGCTGTCCACACTCTGTAGTCTGTTATCTGCACTGTGCGCACTCTGTAGTATGGTATTTACACTTTCCACACTCTGTAGTTTGGCATGAACACTGTCCACAGTCTCTAGTCTGGTATTTGCACTGTCCACACTCTCAAGTATGGCATTCACACTGTCCACACTCTGTAGTTTGGTTTTTGTACTGCCCACACTCTGTCGTCTGGTATTTACACTGCCCACAATCTGTGATTTGTTATTTACACTTCCAAACCCTGTTGTCTCCTATTTACACTGTGCACACTCCGTGGTTTGGTATTTACACTGTTCACACTCTGTAGTCTGGTATTTACACTTTCCATGCTCTGTAGTCTGGTATTTACACTGCACACAATCTGTAGTCTGGTATTTACACGGTCCACACTCTGTAGTCTGGGATTTACACTGTCCACACTCTGTAGTCTGGCATTTACACTCTCCATGCTCTGTACTTTGGTATTTACACTTTCCACGTTTTGTGGTCTGGTATTTAAACTGTCCACACGTTGAGGTCTGGTATTTACATTGTCCACGCTCTGTAGTCTGGTAGTTATACTGTGCACAATCTGTGTTCTGGTATTTTCACTCTCCAAATACTGTAGTCTGGTCGTTACACTGCCCAGATTCTGTAGTCTGCTATTTGCACTCTCCACACTCTCCATTCTGGTATTTACACAGTCCACGCTCCGTCGTCTGGTAGTTGCACTGCCCACACTCTGTAGTCTGGTATTTACACTGTCCACTCACTCTTGTCTGGTATTTACACTGTCCACACTCTGTCGTCTGGTATTTACACTGTCCACACTCTTTAGTCTGTTTTTTACACTGTTCACACTCTGTAGCGGGTATTTACACTGTCCACACTCTGTAGCCTGGTATTTGCACTGTTCACACTCTGTAGTCTGGTATTTACACTGTCCACACTCTGTAGTTTGATACTCACACTGCCAAACTTTGCAATCTGGGATTTACAATGTCCACAATCTGTAGCCTGGTATTTGCACTGTCCACACTCTGAGGTCTGGTATTTACATTGTCCACACTCTGTAGTCTGTTATTTACACTGCGCACCCTCTTTAGTCTTGTATTTACTCTATCCACGCTCTGTAGATTGGTTTTTACACTGTCCACACTCTGTAGTCTCGGATTTACACTCTCCACACTCGGTAGTCTGGTATTTACACTGTCCACGCTATGTAGTCTAGTATTTACACCACCAACATTCTGTAGTTTGATATTTGCACTGTCCACACTCTGAAGTCTGGTATTTGCACTGTCCACATTCTGTAGTCTGGTATTTACACCGTCCACATTCTGTCGTCTGCTATTTACACTGCTCACATTCTGTTGTTTGTTATTTACACTGTCCAACCTCTGTCGTTTGGACTTTACACTATCTACACTCTGTAGTTTGGTATTTACACTCTCCACACTCTGTAGCCTGGTATTTACACTGTCCATACTCTGTCGTTTCGTATTTACACTCTCCACACTCTGTAGTCTGGTATTTGCAATGTGCACACTCCGTAGCCTGGTATTTACACTGTCAACACTCTGTAGTCTGGTATTTACACTGACAACACACTGTAGTCTGATATTTACACTGTCCACGCTCTGTAGTCTGGTATTTACACTGCCCGCGCTCTGTGGTCTGGTATTTACACTGACCACACTCTGTAGTCTGGTATTTACACTGTCCACGCTCTGTAGTCTGGTATATACGCTGTCCACACTCTGTAGTCTGTTATTTGCATTGTGCACGCTATGTAGTATGGTATGTACACTCTCCGCACTCTGTAGTTTGGCATGAACAGTGTCCACGCTCTGTAGACCTGTATTTGCACTGTCCACACTCTGAAGTCTGGCATTTACACTGTCCACACTCTATATTCTGGTATTTACACTATCTATGCTCTGTAGTCTGGTATTTACACTGTCCACACAATGTAGTCTGCTATTAACACTGTCCACACTCTGTGGTGTGGTATTTATGCTGTCCACACTCTGTAGTCTGTTATCTGCACAGTGCGCACTCAGTAGTATGGTATTCACACTCTCCACACTCTGTAGTCTAGTATTTGCAATGTGCACACTCTGTAGTCTGATATTTACACTGACCACACTCTGTAGTCTGGTATTTACACTGCCCACATTCTGTAGTTTGTTATTGACACTGCCAAACTCTGTAGTCTGGTAATAACACTGTACACACTCTGTAGATTGGTATTTACACTCTCCACCCTCTGCAGTCTGGGATTTACAGTCTCCGCGCTCTGTAGTCTGGTATTTACACTGTCCACATTCTGTAGTCTGGTATGAACGCTGTCCACCCTCTGTAGTTTGGTATTTACACCGTCCACACACATTACTGTGGTAATTACACTGCCCACACTGTGTAGTTTGGTATTTACATTGTCCACACTCTATACTCTGGTATTTACATTGTCAACACTCTGCAGTTTGGTATTTACACTGTGCACACTCTGTCGCTGGTATTTACAGTGTCCACATTCTGTAGTCTGTTATTTGCACTGTTCACACTCTGTAGTCTGGTATTTACACTGTCCAAGCTCGGTCATCCAGTATTTACACAGTCAGCACTCCGTGGTTTGGTATTTACAGCATCCACACTCTGTACTTTGGTATTTATACTGTCCACAGTCTGTAGTCTGGGATTTACACTGTCCACACTCTGTAGTCTGGTATTTATACTGTCCACACTCTGTAGTCTGGTATTTACACAGTCCACATTCTTTAATCTGCTTTTAACACTGTCCTCGCTCTGTAGTTTGGCATTTACACTTTTCACGCTGTGTAGTTTGGTATTTATACTGCCCATATTCTGTCATCTGGTATTTACACTGCCGACACTCTGAAGTCTGGTATTTACACAGTCCACACTCCGTAGTTTGGTATTTAGACTGTTCACACTCTGTAGTCTGGTATTTACACTTTCCACGCTCTGTAGTCTGGTATTTACACTGTCCACACTCTGTAGTCTGGGATTTACACTGTCCACACTCTGTAGTCTGGCATTTACACTCTCCATGCTCTGTACTTTGGTATTTACACTTTCCACGTTTTGTGGTCTGGTATTTAAACTGTCCACACGTTGAGGTCTGGTATTGACATTGTCCATGCTCTGTAGTCTGGTAGTTATACTGTGCACAATCTGTGATCTGGTATTTTCACTCTCCACATTCTGTAGTCTGGTCATTACACTGCCCAGATTCTCTAGTCTGTTATTTGCACTCTCCACACTCTCAAGTCTTGTGTTTACACAGTCCACGCTCTGTAGTCTCGTATTTATACTGTCCACACTCTGTAGTCTGGTAGTTGCACTGTCCACACTCTGTAGTCTGGTATTTACACTGTCCACTCTCTCTTGTCTGGTATTTACACTGTCCACACTCTGTCGTCTGGTATTTACACTGTCCACACTCTTTAGTCTGTTTTTTACACTGTTCACACTCTGTAGTGGGTATTTACACTGTCCACACTCTGTAGCCTGGTATTTGCACTGTTCACACTCTGTAGTCTGGTATTTACAATGTCCAAGCTCGGTCATCCCGTATTTACACAGTCCGCACTCCGTGGTTTGGTATTTACAGCGTCCACACTCTGTACTTTGGTATTTATACTGTCCACAGTCTGTCGTCTGGGATTTACACTGTCCACACTCTGTACTTTGGTATTTACACTGTCCGCACTCTGTATTCTGGTATTTACTCTGTCAACACTCTGTAGTTTGGTATTTACAATGTCCAAACTCTGTAGTTTTGTATTTACAATGTCCACACTCTTTCGTGAGGTACTTACACGGTGCACACACTATATGCTGGTATTTGCACTATTTAAACTCTGTAATGTGGAATTTACACTGTCCATGCTCTGTAGTCTGGTATTTACACTCTCCACACTCTGTAGTCTGGTATATACGCTGTCCACACTCTGTAGTCTGTTAATTGCACTGTGCATGCTCTGTAGTATGGTTTCTACACTCTCCACACTCTGTAGTTTGGCATGAACACTGTCCATGCTCTGTAGTTCAGTATTTGCACTGTCCACAATCTCAAGTCTGGCATTTACACTGTCCACACTCTTTATTCTGCTATTTACACTATCTATGCTCTGTAGTCTGGTATTTACACTGTCCACACTGTGTAGTCTGCTATTAACACTGTCCACACTCTGTAGTCTGGTATTTACGCTGTCCACACTCTGTAGTCTGTTATCTGCACTGTGCGCACTCTGTAGTATGGTATTTACACTCTCCACACTCTGTAGTTTGGCATGAACACTTTCCACAGTCTGTAGTCTGGTATTTGCACTGTCCACACTCTCAAGTCTGGCATTCACACTGTCCACACTCTGTAGTTTGGTTTTTGTACTGCCCACACTCTGTCGTCTGTTATTTACACACCCACATTCTGTAGTTTGTTACTTACACTTCCAAACCCTGTTGTCTCCTATTTACACAGTCCACACTCCATAGTTTGGTATTTACACTGTCCACATTCTGTAGTCTGGTATATCCACTGTCCACAAACTCCAGTCTGGTATTTCCACTGTCCACGCTCTGCAATCTGGTATTTACACAGTCCATATTCTGTCGTCTGCTATTTACACTGCACACATTCTGTAGTTTGTTATTTAAACTGACCAAACTCTGTAGTCTGGCATTTATATTGTCCACACACTGTAGATTGGTATTTACACTGTCCACACTCTGTAGTCTGGTATTTACACTGTCCACATTCTTTAATCTGCTTTTAACAATGTCCTCGCTCTCTAGTTTGACATTTACACTGTTCACGCTCTGTTGTTTGGTATTTATACTGCCCACATTCTGTCATCTGGTATTTAAACTGCCGACACTCTGAAGTATTTGCACTGTCCACAATCTCAAGTCTGGCATTTACACTGTCCGCACTCTTTATTCTGCTATTTACACTATCTATGCTCTGTAGTCTGGTATTTACACTGTCCACACTGTGTAGTCTGCTATTAACACTGTCCACAGTCTGTAGTCTGGTATTTGCACTGTCCACACTCTCAAGTCTGGCATTCACACTGTCCACACTCTGTAGTTTGGTTTTTGTACTGCCCACACTCTGTCGTCTGTTATTTACACTTCCAAACCCTGTTGTCTCGTAATTACACAGTCCACACTCCGTAGTTTGGTATTTACACTGTCCACACTCTGTAGTCTGGGATTTGCACTCTCCACGCTCTCTTGTCTGGTACTTACACAGTCCACATTCTGTAGTCTGGTTAATCCACTGTCCACAAACTCAAGTCTGGTATTTCCACTGTCCACGCTCTGCAATCTGGTATTTACACAGTCCATATTCTGTCGTCTGCTATTTACACTGTACACATTCTGTAGTTTGTTATTTACACTGTCCAAACTCTGTAGTCTGGCATTTATATTGTCCACACACTGTAGATTGGTATTTACACCGTCCACACTCTGTAGTCTGGTATTTACACTGTCCACATTCTTTAATCTGCTTTTGACACTGTCCTCGCTCTGTAGTTTGGCATTTACACTGTTCACGCTCTGTAGTTTGGGATTTATACTGCCCACACTCTGTCATCTGGTATTTACACTGCCGACACTCTGAAGTCTGTTATTTACACAGTCCACACTCCGTAGTTTGGTATTTAGACTTTTCACGCTCTGTAGTCTGGTATTTACACTGCACACACTCTTAGTCTGGTATTTACACTGTCCACACTCTGTAGCCTGGGATTTACACTGTCCACACTCTGTAGTCTGGCATTTACACTCTCCATGCTCTGTAGTTTGGTATTTACACTTTCCACGTTTTGTGGTCTGGTATTTAAACTGTCCACACGTTGAGGTCTGGTATTTACATTGTCCATGCTCTGTAGTCTGGTAGTTATACTATGCACAATCTGTGTTCTGGTATTTTCACTCTCCAAATACTGTAGTCTGGTCGTTACACTGCCCAATTTCTGTAGTCTGCTATTTGCACTCTCCACACTCTCAAGTCTGGTATTTACACAGTCCATGCTCTGTAGTCTCATATTTATACTGTCCACACTCTGTAGTCTGGTATTTACACTGTTCACTCTCTCTTGTCTGGTATTTACACTGTCCTCACTCTGTCGTCTGGTATTTACACTGTCCACATTCTGTAGTCTGTTTTTTACACTGTTCACACTCTGTAGCGGGTATTTACACTGTCCACACTCTGTAGCCTGGTATTTGCACTGTTCACACTCTGTAGTCTGGTATTTACAATGTCCAACCTCGGTCATCCGGTATTTACACAGTCCGCACTCCGTGGTTTGGTATTTACAGCGTCCACACTCTGTACTTTGGTATTTATACTGTCCACAGTCTGTAGTCTGGGATTTACACTGTCCAAACTCTGTAGTCTTCGATATACACTGTCCACACTCTGTAATCTGTTAATTGCACTGTGCACACTCTGTAGTATGGATTGTACACTCTCCACACTCTGTAGTTTGGCATGAACACTGTCCATGCTATGTAGTTCAGTATTTGCACTGTCCACAATCTCAAGTCTGGCATTTACACTGTCCACACTCTTTATTCTGCTATTTACACTATCTATGCTCTGTAGTCTGGTATTTACACTGTCCACACTGTGTAGTCTGCTATTAACACTGTCCACACTCTGTAGTCTGGTATTTACGCTGTCCACACTCTTTAGTCTGTTATCTGCACTGTGCGCACTCTGTAGTATGGTATTTACACTCTCCACATTCTGTAGTTTGGCATGAACACTGTCCATAGTCTGTAGTCTGGTACTTGCACTGTCCACACTCTCAAGTCTGGCATTCACACTGTCCACACTCTGTAGTTTGGTTTTTGTACTGACCACACTCTGTCATCTGGTATTTACACAGCCCACATTCTGTAGTTTGTTATTTACACTTCCAAACCCTGTTGTCTCGTATTTACACTGTCCGCACTCCGTAGTTTGGTACTTACACTGTCCACACTCTGTAGTCTGGGATTTGCACTCTCCACGCTCTCTTGTCTGGTATTTACACTGTCCACACTCTGTGGCCTGGTACTTACACAGTCCACATTCTGTAGTCTGGTATATCCGCTGTCCACAAACTCAAGTCTGGTATTTCCTCTGTCCACGCTCTGCAATCTGGTATTTACACAGTCCATATTCTGTCGTCTGCTATTTACACTGCACACATTCTGTAGTTTGTTATTTACACTGTCCAAACTCTGTAGTCTGGCATTTATATTGTCCACACACTGTGGATTGGTATTTGCACCGTCCACACTCTGTAGTCTGGTATTTACACTGTCCACATTCTTTAATCTGCTTTTGACACTGTCCTCGCTCTGTAGTTTGGCATTTACACTGTTCACACTCTGTAGTTTGGGATTTATACTGCCCACACTCTGTCATCTGGTATTTACACTGCCGACACTCTGAAGTCTGGTATTTACGCAGTCCACACTCCGTAGTTTGGTATTTAGACTGTTCACACACTGTAGTCTGGTATTTACACTTTCCACGCCCTGTAGTCTGGTATTTACACTGCACACACTCTTAGTCTGGTATTTACACTGTCCACACTCTGTAGTCTGGGATTTACACTGTCCACACTCTGTAGTCTGGCATTTACACTCTCCATGCTCTGTACTTTGGTATTTACACTTTCCACGTTTTGTGGTCTGGTATTTAAACTGTCCGCACGTTAAGGTCTGGTATTTACATTGTCCATGCTCTGTTGTCTGGTAGTTATACTGTGCACAATCTGTGTTCTGGTATTTTCTCTCTCCACATTCTGTAGTCTGGTCGTTACACTGCCCAGATTCTCTAGTCTGCTATTTTCACTCTCCACACTCTCAAGTCTGGTATTTCGACAGTCCACGCTCTGTAGTCTCGTATTTATACTGTCCACACTCTGTAGTCTGGTAGTTGCACTGTCCACACTCTGTAGTCTGGTATTTACACTGTTCACTCTCTCTTGTCTGGTATTTACACTGTCCACACTCTTTAGTCTGTTTTTTACACTGTTCACACTCTGTGGCGGGTATTTACACTGTCCACACTCTGTAGCCTGGTATTTGCACTGTTCACACTCTGTAGTCTGGTATTTACAATGTCCAACCTCGGTCATCCGGAATTTACACAGTCCGCACTCCGTGGATTGTTATTTACAGCGTCCACACTCTGTACTTTGGTATTTATACTGTCCACAGTCTGTCGTCTGGGATTTACACTGTCCACACTCTGTACTTTGGTATTTACACCGTCCACACTCTGTATTCTGGTATTTACTCTGTCAACACTCTGTAGTTTGGTATTTACACTGTCCAAACTCTGTAGTTTGGTATTTACAATGTCCACACTCTGTCGTCTGGTACTTACACTGTGCACACACCATATGCTGGTATTTACACTATCTACGCTCTGCAATCTGGTATTTACACTGTCCATACTCTGTAGTCTGGTATTTACACTCTTCACACTCTGTAGTCTTGGATATACGCTGTCCATACTCTGTAGTCTGTTAATTGCACTGTGCACGCTCTGTAGTATGGATTGTACACTCTCCACACTCTGTAGTTTGGCATGAACACTGTCCATGCTATGTAGTTCAGTATTTGCACTGTCCACAATCTCAAGTCTGGCATTTACACTGTCCACACTCTTTATTCTGCTATTTACACTATCTATGCTCTGTAGTCTGGTATTTACACTGTCCACACTGTGTAGTCTGCTATTAACACTGTCCACACTCTGTAGTCTGGTATTTACGCTGTCCACACTCTTTAGTCTGTTATCAGCACAGTGCGCACTCTGTAGTATGGTATTTACACTCTCCACATTCTGTAGTTTGGCATGAACACTGTCCACAGTCTGTAGTCTGGTATTTGCACTGTCCACACTCTCAAGTCTGGCATTCACACTGTCCACACTCTGTAGTTTGGTTTTTGTACTGACCACACTCTGTCGTCTGGTATTTACACTGCCCACATTCTGTAGTTTGTTATTTACACTTCCAAACCCTGTTGTCTCGTATTTACACAGTCCACACTCCTTAGTTTGGTATTTACACTGTCCACACTCTGTAGTCTGGGATTTGCACTCGCCACGCTCCCTTGTCTGGTATTTACACTGTCCACACTCTGTGGCCTGGTACTTACACAGTCCACATTCTGTAGTCTGGTATATCCACTGTCCACAAACTCAAGTCTGGTATTTCCATTGTCCATGCTCTGCAATCTGGTATTTACACAGTCCATATTCTGTCGTCTGCTATTTACACTGCACACATTCTGTAGTTTGTGATTTACACTGTCCAAACTCTGTAGTCTGGCATTTATATTGTCCACACACTGTAGATTGGTATTTACACTGTCCACACTCTGTAGTCTGGTATTTACACTGTCCACATTCGTTAATCTGCTTTTAACACTGTCCTCGCTCTGTAATTTTGCATTTACACTGTTCACGCTCTGTAGTTTGGGATTTATACTGCCCACACTCTGTCATCTGGTATTTACACTTTCAACGCTCTGTAGTCTGGTATTTACACTGCACACACTCTTAGTCTGGTATTTACACTCTCCATGCTCTGTAGTTTGGTATTTACACTGTCCACATTCGTTAATCTGCTTTTAATACTGTCCTCGCTCTGTAGTTTTGCATTTACACTGTTCACGCTCTGTAGTTTGGGATTTACACTGCCCACACTCTGTAGTCTGGTATTTACACTTTCCACGCTCCGTAGTCTGGGATTTACACTGTCCACACTCTGTAGTGTGGCATTTATATTCTCCATGCTCTGTAGTTTGGTATTTACACTTTCCACGTTTTGTGGTCTGGTATTTTAACTGTCCACACATTGAGGTCTGGTATTTACATTGTCCATGCTCTGTAGTCTGGTAGTTATGCTGTGCACAATCTGTGTTCTGGTATTTTCACTCTCCACATTCTGTAGTCTGGTCATTACACTGCCCAGATTCTCTAGTCTGCTATTTGCACTCTCCACACTCTCAAGTCTAGTATTTACACAGTCCACGCTCTGTAGTCTCGTATTTATACTGTCCACACTCTGTAGTCTGGTAGTTGCACTGTCCACTCTCTCTTGTCTGGTATTTACACTGTCCACACTCTGTCGTCTGGTATTTACACTGTCCACACTCTTTAGTCTGTTTTTTACACTGTTCACACTCTGTAGCGGGTATTTGTACTGTCCACACTCTGTAGCCTGGTATTTGCACTGTTCACACTCTGTAGTCTGGTATTTACAATGTCCAAGCTCGGTCATCCCGTATTTAAACAGTCCGCACTCCGTGGTGTGGTATTTACAGCGTCGACACTCTGTACTTTGGTATTTATACTGTCCACAGTCTGTAGTCTGGGATTTACACTGTCCACACTCTGTACTTTGGTATTTACACTGTCCGCACTCTGTATTCTGGTATTTTCTCTGTCAACACTCTGTAGTTTGGTATTTACACTGTCCAAACTCTGTAGTTTGGTATTTACAATGTCCACACTCTGTCGTCTGGTACTTACACTGTGCACACACTATATGCTGGTATTTACACTATCTACGCTCTGTAATCTGGTATTTACACTGTCCATACTCTGTAGTCTGGTATTTACACTCTCCACACTCTGTAGTCTCGGATATACGCTGTCCACACTCTGTAGTCTGTTAATTGCACTGTGCACGCTCTATAGTATGGTTTGTACACTCTCCACACTCTGTAGTTTGGCATGAACACTGTCCATGCTCTGTAGTTCAGTATTTGCACTGTCCATAATCTGCAGTTTGGTATTTACACTGTCCACACACTGTAGTCTGGGATTTGCACTCTCCACGCTCTCTTGTCTGGTATTTACACTGTCCACACTCTGTGGCCTGGTACTTGCACAGTCCACATTCTGTAATCTGGTATATCCACTGTACACAAACTCAAGTCTGGTATTTCCACTGTCCATGCTCTGCAATCTGGTATTTACACAGTCCATATTCTGGCGTTTGCTATTTACACTGCACACATTCTGTAGTTTGTTATTTACACTGTCCAAACTCTGTAGTCTGGCATTTATATTGTCCACACACTGTAGATTGGTATTTACACCGTCCACACTCTGTAGTCTGGCATTTACACTGACCACACTCTGTAGTCTGGTATTTACACTGTCCACATTCTTTAATCTGCTTTTAACACTGTCCTCGCTCTGTAGTTTGGCATTTACACTGTTCACGCTCTGTAGTTTGGGATTTATACTGCCCACACTCTGTCATCTGGTATTTACACTGCCGACACTCTGAAGTCTGGTATTTACACAGTAAATAGTTTGGTATTTAGACTGTTCACACACTGTAGTCTGGTATTTACACTTTCCACGCTCTGTAGTCTGGTATTTGCACTGCACACACTCTGTAGTCTGGTATTTACACTGTCCACACTCTGTAGTCTGGGATTTACACTGTCCACACTCTGTAGTCTGGCATTTACACTCTCCATGCTCTTTAGTTTGGTATTTACACTTTCCACGTTTTGTGGTCTCGTATTTAAACTGTCCACATGCTGAGGTCTGGTATTTACATTGTCCACGCTCTGTAGTCTCGTATTTATACAGTCCGCACTCTGTAGTCTGGTAGTTGCACTGTCCACACTCTGTAGTCTGGTATTTACACTGTCCACTCTCTCTTGTCTGGTATTTACACTGTCCACACTCTGTCGTCTGGTATTTACACTGTCCACACTCTTTTGTCTGCTTTTTACAATGTTCACACTCTGTAGCGGGTATTTACACTGTCTACCCTCTGTAGCCTGGTATTTGCACTGTTCACACTCTGTAGTCTGGAATTTACAATGTCCACATATGTAGTCTGGTATTTACACTGTCCACACTCTGTAGTCTGGTATTTACACTGTCCACTCTCTCTTGTCTGGTATTTACACTGTCCACACTCTGTCGTCTGGTATTTACACTGTCCACACTCTGCCATCCGGTATTTACACTGTCCACACTCTTTAGTCTGCTTTTTACACTGTCCATGCTCTGTAGTATTTATACTGCCCACACTCTGTCGTCTTGTATTTACACTGTCCGCACTCTGAGGTCTGGTATTTACATTGTCCACACTCTGTAGTCTTTTATTTACACTGCGCACCCTCTTTAGTCTTGTATTTACTCTATCCACACTCTGTAGTTTGGTATTTACACTATCCACTCTCTGTAGTCTGGAATTTACACTATCCACCCTCTGTAGTTTTGTATTTACACTTTCCACGTTTTGTGGTCTGGTATTTACACAGTCCATATTCTGTCGTCTGCTATTTACACTGCCCACATTCTGTAGTTGGTAATTTACACTGTCCAAACTCTGTAGTCTGGTATTTACACTGTCTACACTCTGTAGTTTTGTATTTACACTGTCCACACTCTGTAGTCTGGTATTTACACTGGCCACGCTCTTTAGTCTGCTTTATACACTGTCCACGCTCTGCAGTTTGGTATTTATACTGCCAGCTCTCTGTCGTCTGGTATTTACGCTGCCCACAATCTGTAGTCTTTTATTTACACAATCCACACTCTGTCTTCTGGTATTTACACAGACCACACTCTGTAGTTTGGTATTTACACTGTCCACGCTCTCTAGTCTGGTATTTAAACCACCCACATTCTGTAGTTTGTTATTTACACTGCCAAAATCTGCAGTCTGCTATTTACACTATCCACACTCTGTAGTTTGGTATTTACACTGTCCACACTCTGTCGTCTGGTATTTACACTGTCCGCACTATGTGGTCCGATATTTACACTGTCCACACTCTGTAGTCTGTTATTTACACTGCGCACCCTCTCTAGTCCGGTACTTACACTATCAACACTCTGTAGTTTGGTATGTACACTGTCCATACTCTGAAGTTTGGTATTTACATTGTCCACGCTTTGTAGTCTGGTATTTACACTGTGCACACTTTGAGGTCTGCTATTTACATTGTCCACGCTCTGTAGTCTGGTATTTACACTGTTCACACTCTGTAGTCTGGTATTAACACTGCCCACGTTTTGTAGTCTAGTATTTACACTCTCCACACTCTTTAGTCTGGTATTTACACTGTCCACACATTGTAGTCTGGTATTTACACTGTCCACAATCTGAGGTCTGGTATTTACATTGTCCATGCTCTGTAGTCTGGTATTTACACTGTGCACACTCTGTGGTCTTGTATTTACACTGTCCACACTCTGTCGTCTGCTATTTACACTGTCCACATTCTGTAGTCTGGCCTTACACTGCCCACATTCTGTAGTCTATTATTTGCATTCTCCACACTCTCAAGTCTTGTAATTACACTGTCCACGCTCTGTAGTCTGGTATTTACACAGTCCACATTCTGTCATCTGCTAATTACACTGCCCACATTCTGTAGTTTGTTAATTACACAGTCCAGACTCTGTAGTCTGGCACTTACATTTCCACACACTGTCGACTGGTATTTACACTGTCCACACTCTGTAATATGGGATTTCAACTGTCCACGCTCTGTGGTGCGGTATTTACAATGTCAAGGTTCTGTAGTCTGATATTTACACTGTCCACACTCTGTATTCTGATACTTATGCTGTCCACATGCTGTAGTCTGTTATTTACATTGCGCACCCTCTGTAGTCTGGTATTTACACAATCCACACTCTGTAGTTTGGTATTTACACTGTTCACACTCTGTAGTCAGGTATATATACTGTCCATACTCTGAAGTCTGTTATTTACATTGTCCACGCTTTCTAGTCTTCTATTTACACTGTGCAAACTTTGTGGTCTGCTATTTACACTGTCCACACTCTGTAGTCTGGTATTTACACTGTCCACATTCTGTAGTCTGGTATTAACACTGCCCACATTTTGTAGACTGGTATTTACACTCTCCACGCTCTTTAGTCTGGTATTTACACTGTGCACACTCAATAGCCTGGAATTTACACTATACACACTCTGTAGATTGGTATTTACACTGGCCATGCTTTGTAGTCTGGTATTTACACTGTCCGCAATCTGAGGTCTGGTATTTAAATTTCCCACGCTCTATAACCTGGTATTTACACTGTGCACACATTGTAGTCTGGTACTTACACTGTCCACATTCTGTAGTTTGGTATTTACACTGTCCAAACTCTGTAGTCTGGCATTTACATTGTCCACACACTGTAGATTGGTATTTACACTGCACACACTCTGTAGTCTGGTATTTACACGGTCCACATTCTGTAGTCTGGGATTTACACTGTCCACACTCTGTCGTCTGGCATTTACACTCCCTATGCTCTGTAGTTTGGTATTTACACTTTCCACGTTTTGTGGTCTGGTATTTAAACTGTCCACACGTTGAGGTCTGGTATTTACATTGTCCACGCTCTTTATTCTGGTATTTACACTATCTATGCTCTGTAGTCTGGTATTTACACTGTCCACACTGTGTAGTCTGCTATTAACACTGTCCACACTCTCTTGTCTGGTATTTACACTGTCCACACTCTGTGGCCTGGTACTTACACAGTCCACATTCTGTAGTCTGGTATATCCACTGTCCACAAACTCAAGTCTGGTATTTCCACTGTCCACACTCTGCAATCTGGTATTTACACAGTCCATATTCTGTCGTCTGCTATTTACACTGCACACATTCTGTAGTTTGTTATCTACACGGTCCAAACTCTGTAGTCTGGCATTTATATTGTCCACACACTGTAGATTGGTATTTACACTGTCCACACTTTGTAGTCTGGTATTTACACTGTCCACATTCTTTAATGTGCTTTTAACACTGTCCTCGCTCTGTAGTTTGGCATTTACACTGTTCACGCTCTGTAGTTTGGGATTTATACTGCCCACACTCTGTCATCTGGTATTTACACTGCCGACACTCTGAAGTCTGGCATTTACACAGTCCACACTCCGTAGTTTGGTATTTAGACTGTTCACACTCTGTAGTCTGGTATTTACACTTTCCACGCTCTGTAGTCTGGTATTAACACTGTCCACACTCTGTAGTCTGGGATTTACACTGTCCACAGTCTGTAGTCTGGCATTTACACTCTCCATGCTCTGTAGTTTGGTAATTACACTTTCCACGTTTTGTGGTCTGGTATTTAAACTGTCCACACGTTGAGGTCTGGTATTTACATTGTCCACGCTCTGTACTCTGGTAGTTATACTGTGCACAATCTGTGTTCTGGTATTTTCACTCTCCACATTCTGTAGTCTGGTCATTACACTGCCCAGATTCTCTAGTCTGCTATTTGCACTGTCCACACTCTCAAGTCTGGTATTTACACAGTCCACGCTCTGTAGTCTCGTATTTATACTGTCCACACTCTGTAGTCTGGTAATTGCACTGTCCACACTCTGTAGTCTGGTATTTACACTGTCCACTCTCTCTTGTCTGGTATTTACACTGTCAACACTCTGTCGTCGGGTATTTACACTGTCTACACTCTTTAGTCTGTTTTTTACACTGTCCACACTCTGTAGCCTGGTATTTGCACTGTTCACACTCTGTAGTTTAGTATTTACACTGTCCAAACTCTTTAGTTTGGTATTTACAATGTCCACACTCTGTCGTCTGGTACTACACTGTGCACACACTATATGCTGGTATTTACACTATCTACGCTCTGTAATCTGGTATTTACACTGTCCATACTCTGTAGTCTGTTAATTGCACTGTGCACGCTCTGTAGTATGGTTTGTACACTCTCCACACTCTGTAGTTTGGCATGAACACTGTCCATGCTCTGTAGTTCAGTATTTGCACTGTCCACAATCTCAAGTCTGGCATTTACACTGTCCACACTCTTTATTCTGCTATTTACACTATCTATGCTCTGTAGTCTGGTATTTACACTGTCCACACTGTGTAGTCTGCTATTAACACTGTCCACACTCTGTAGTCTGGTACTTACACTGTCAACACTCTGTAGTCTGTTATCTGCACTGTGCGCACTCTGTAGTATGGTATTTACACTCTGCACACTCTGTAGTTTGGCATGAACACTGTCCACAGTCTGTAGTCTGGTATTTGCACTGTCCACACTCTCAAGTATGGCATTCACAATGTCCACACTCTGTAGTTTGGTTTTTGTACTGCCCACACTCTGTCGTCTGGTATTACACTGCCCACATTCTGTAGTTTGTTGTTTACACTTCCAAACCCTGTTGTCTCGTATTTACACTGTCCACACTCCGTAGTTTGGTATTTACACTGTCCACACACTGTAGTCTGGGATTTGCACTCTCCACGCTCTCTTGTCTGGTATTTACACTGTCCACACTCTGTGGCCTGGTACATACACAGTCCACATTCTGTAGTCTGGTATATCCACTGTCCACAAACTCAAGTCTGGTATTTCCACTGTCCACGCTCTGAAATCTGGTATTTACACAGTCCATATTCTGTCGTCTGCTATTTACACTGCACACATTCTGTAGTTTGTTATTTACACTGTCCAAACTCTGTAATGTGGCATTTATATTGTCGTCACACTGTAGATTGGTATTTACACTGTCCACACTCTGTAGTCTGGCATTTACACTGACCACACTCTGTAGTCTGGTATTTACAATGTCCACATTTTTTAATCTGCTTTTAACACTGTCCTCGCTCTGTAGTTTGGCATTTACACTGTTCACGCTCTGTAGTTTGGGATTTATACTGCCCACACTCTGTCATCTGGTATTTACACTGCCGACACTCTGAAGTCTGGTATTTACACAGTCCACACTCCGTAGTTTGGTATTTAGACTGTTCGTACTCTGTAGTCTGGTATTTACACTTTCCACGCTCTGTAGTCTGGTATTTACACTGCACACACTCTGTAGTCTGGTATTTACACTGTCCACACTCTGCAGTCTGGCATTTACACTCTCCATGCTCTGTAGTTTGGTATTTACACTTTCCACGTTTTGTGGTCTGGTATTTAAACTGTCCACATGCTGAGGTCTGGTATTTACATTGTCCACGCTCTGCAGTCTGGTATATACACTGTGCACAATCTGTGTTCTGGTATTTTCACTCTCCACATTCTGTAGTCTGGTCGTTACACTGTCCACATTCTGTAGTCTGCTATTTGCACTCTCCACACTCTCAAGTCTGGTATTTACACTGTCCACGCTCTGTAGTCTGGTATTTACAATGTCCACATATGTAGTCTGGTATTTACACTGTCCACACTCTGTAGTCTGCTATTTACACTGTCCACACTCTTTAGTCTGCTTTTTACACTGTTCAAACTCTGTAGTCTGTTATTTACAATGTCCACATATGTAGTCTGGTATTTACACTGTCCACACTCTGTAGTCTGATATTTACACTGTCCACTCTCTCTTGTCTGGTATTTACACTGTCCACACTCTGTCGTCTGTTATTGACACTGTCCACACTCTTAAGTCTGCTTTTTACACTGTTCACACTCTGTAGTCTGGTATTTACAATGTCCACATATGTAGTCTGGTATTTACACTGTCCACGCTCTGTAGTCTGATATTTACACTGTCCACTCTCTCTTGTCTGGTATTTACACTGTCCACACTCTGTGGTTTGGTATTTACACTGTCCACACTCTGTAGTCTGGAATTTACACTATCCACCCTCTGTAGTTTGGT
Organism: Cetorhinus maximus; assembly: GCF_964194155.1. Lineage (NCBI taxonomy): Eukaryota > Metazoa > Chordata > Chondrichthyes > Lamniformes > Cetorhinidae > Cetorhinus > Cetorhinus maximus. The sequence goes on along the minus strand of NC_135895.1, from coordinate 79,349,049 downwards.
ATTTACACTTTCCACGTTTTGTGGTCTGGTATTTACACAGTCCATATTCTGTCGTCTGCTATTTACACTGCCCACATTCTGTAGTTGGTAATTTACACTGTCCAAACTCTGTAGTCTGGTATTTACACTGTCCACACGCTGTAGTCTGGTATTTACACTGGCCACACTCTGTTGTCTGGCATTTACACTGTCCATGCTCTTTAGTCTGCTTTATACACTGTCCACGCTCTGCAGTTTGGTATTTATACTGCCAGCTCTCTGTCGTCTGGTATTTACGCTGCCCACAATCTGTAGTCTTTTATTTACACAATCCACACTCTGTCGTCTGGTATTTACACAGACCACACTCTGTAGTTTGGTATTTACACTGTCCACGCTCTCTAGTCTGGTATTTAAACCACCCACATTCTGTAGTTTGTTATTTACACTGCCAAACTCTGCAGTCTGCTATTTACACTATCCACACTCTGTAGTTTGGTATTTACACTGTCCACACTCTGTCGTCTGGTATTTACACTGTCCGCACTATGTGATCCGATATTTACACTGTCCACACTCTGTAGTCTGTTATTTACACTGCGCACCCTCTCTAGTCCGGTACTTACACTATCAACACTCTGTAGTTTGGTATGTACACTGTCCATACTCTGAAGTCAGGTATTTACATTGTCCACGCTTTGTAGTCTGGTATTTACACTGTGCACACTTTGAGGTCTGCTATTTACATTGTCCACACTCTGTAGTCTGGTATTTACACTGTCCACACTCTGTAGTCTGGTATTAACACTGCCCACGGTTTGTAGTCTGGTATTTACACTCTCCACACTCTTTAGTCTGGTATTTACACTGTCCACACTTTGTAGTCTGGTATTTACACTGTCCACAATCTGAGGTCTGGTATTTACATTGTCCATGCTCTGTAGTCTGGTATTTACACTGTGCACACTCTGTGGTCTTGTATTTACACTGTCCACACTCTGTCGTCTGCTATTTACACTGTCCACATTCTGTAGTCTGGCCTTAAACTGCCCACATTCTGTAGTCTGGTATTTGCATTCTCCACACTCTCAAGTCTTGTAATTACACTGTCCACGCTCTGTAGTCTGGTATTTACACAGTCCACACTCTGTAATATGGGATTTCCACTGTCCACACTCTGTGGTGCGGTAATTACACTGTCAACGTTCTGTAGTCTGGTAATTACTATGTCCACACTCTGTATTCTGATATTTACGGTGTCCACACGCTGTAGTCTGTTATTTACATTGCGCACCCTCTGTAGTCTGGTATTTACACTGTCCACACTCTGTAGCCTGGTATTTGCACTGTTCACACTCTGTCGTCTGGTATTTACAATGTCCACATATGTAGTCTGGTATTTACACTGTCCACACTCTGTATTCTGGTATTTACACTGTCCACTCTCTCTTGTCTGGTATTTACACTGTCCACACTCTGTCGTCTGGTATTTACACTGTCCACACTCTTTAGTCTGCTTTTTACACTGTCCATGCTCTGTAGTTTGGTTTTTATACTGCCCACACTCTGTCGTCTGGTATTTACACTGTCCACACTCTGAGGTCTGGTATTTACATTGCCCACACTCTGTACTCTTTTATTTACACTGCACACCCTCTTTAGTCTTGTATTTACGCTATCCACACTCTGTAGTTTGGTATTTACACTGTCCACTCTCTGTAGTCTGGATGTTACACTATCCACCCTCTGTAGTTTGGTATTAACACTTTCCACGTTTTGTGGTCTGGTATTTACACAGTGCATATTCTGTCGTCTGCTATTTACACTGCCCACATTCGGTAGTTGGTAATTTACACTGTCCAAACTCTGTAGTCTGGTATTTACACTGTCTACACTCTGTATTTTTGTATTTGCACTGTCCACACTCTGTAGTCTGGTATTTACACTGGCCACACTCTGTTGTCTGGCATTTACACTGTCCACACTCTTTAGTCTGCTTTATACACTGTCCACGCTCTGCAGTTTGGTATTTATACTGCCAGCTCTCTGTCGTCTGGTATTTACGCTGCCCACAATCTGTAGTCTTTTATTTACACAATCCACACTCTGTCTTCTGGTATTTACACAGACCACACTCTGTAGTTTGGTATTTACACTGTCCACGCTCTCTAGTCTGGTATTTAAACCACCCACATTCTGTAGTTTGTTATTTACACTGCCAAAATCTGCAGTCTGCTATTTACACTATCCACACTCTGTAGTTTGGTATTTACACTGTCCACACTCTGTCGTCTGGTATTTACACTGTCCGCACTATGTGGTCCGATATTTACACTGTCCACACTCTGTAGTCTGTTATTTACACTGCGCACCTTCTCTAGTCCGGTACTTACACTATCAACACTCTGTATTTAGGTATGTACACTGTCCATAGTCTGAAGTCTGGTATTTACATTGTCCACGCTTTGTAGTCTGGTATTTACACTGTGCACACTTTGAGGTCTGCTATTTACATTGTCCACACTCTGTAGTCTGGCATTAACACTGCCCACGTTTTGTAGTCTGGTATTTACACTCTCCACACTCTTTAGTCTGGTATTTACACTGTCCACACATTGTAGTCTGGTATTTACACTGTCCACAATCTGAGGTCTGGTATTTACATTGTCCATGCTCTGTAGTCTGGTATTTACACTGTGCACACTCTGTGGTCTTGTATTTACACTGTCCACACTCTGTCGTCTGCTATTTACACTGTCCACATTCTGTAGTCTGGCCTTACACTGCCCACATTCTGTAGTCTATTATTTGCATTCTCCACACTCTCAAGTCTTGTAATTACACTGTCCACGCTCTGTAGTCTGGTATTTACACAGTCCACATTCTGTCGTCTGCTAATTACACTGCCCACATTCTGTAGTTTGTTAATTACACAGTCCAGACTCTGTAGTCTGGCACTTACATTTCCACACACTGTCGACTGGTATTTACACTGTCCACACTCTGTAATATGGGATTTCCACTGTCCACACTCTGTGGTGCGGTATTTATGCTGTCAACTTTCTGTAGTCTGGTATTTACAATGTCCACACTCTGTATTCTGATATTTACGCTGTCCACACGCTGTAGTCTGTTATTTACATTGCGCACCCTCTGTAGTCTGGTATTTACACAATCCACACTCTGTAGTTTGGTATTTACACTGTTCACACTCTGTAGTCAGGTATATATACTGTCCATACTCTGAAGTCTGTTATTTACATTGTCCACGCTTTGTAGTCTGGTATTTACACTGTGCACACTTTGTGGTCTGCTATTTACACTGTCCACAATCTGTCGTCTGGTATTTCCACTGTCCACATTCTGTAGTCTGGTATTAACACTGCCCACATTTTGTAGTCTGGTATTTACACTCTCCACGCTCTTTAGTCTGGTATTTACACTGTGCACACTCAATTGCCTGGAATTTACACTATACACAATCTGTAGATTGGTATTTACACTGTCCATGCTTTGTAGTCTGGTATTTACACTGTGCACACATTGTAGTCTGGTACTTACACTGTCCACATTCTGTAGTTTGTTATTTACACTGTCCAAACTCTGTAGTCTGGCATTTACATTGTCCACACACTGTAGATTGGTATTTACACTGTCCAAGCTCTGTAGTTTGGTATTTATACTGCCCACACTCTGAAGTCTGGTATTTACACATTCCACAATCTGTCAGCTCGTGTTTACACAGTCAACACTCTGTAGTTTTGTATTTCCACTGTTCACACTCTGTAGACTGGTATTTACACTGTCCACGCTCTGTAGTCTGGTATTTACACTGCCCACACACTGTAGACTGGTACTTACACTGTCCAAACTCTGTAGTCTGGTATTTACACAGTTCACGCTCTGTAGCCTAGGATGTACACTGTCCACATTCTTTAATCTGCTTTTTACACTGTCCTCGCTCTGTAGTTTGGTATTTACACTTTCACGCTCTGTAGTTTGGTATTTTCATTGTCCACGCTCTGTAGTCTGGTATTTAGACTGTGCACAATCTGTGGTCTGGTATTTACACTGCCCACATTCTGTAGTCTGCTATTTGCACTCTCCACACTCTCAAGTCTGGTATTTACACTGTCCACGCTCTGTTGTCTCGTATTTATACTGTCCACACTCTGTAATCTGGTAGTTGCACTGTCCACACTCTGTCGTCTGGTATTTACACTGTCTACTCTCTCTTGTCTGGTATTTACACTGTCCACACTCTGTCGTCTGGTATTTACACTTTCCACACTCTTTTGACTGCTTTTTACACTGTCCACGCTCTGTAGCCTGATATTTACACTGTGCATCCACTGTCGTCTGGAATTTACACTATCCACACTCTGTAGTTTGGTACTTACACTTTCCAGGTTTTGTGGTCTGGTATTTAAACTGTCCACACTCTGAGTTCTGGTATTTACATTGTCCACGCTCTGTAGTCTGGTATTAACACTGTGCACACTCTGTGGTCAGGTATTTACACTGTCCACATTCTGTAATCTGGTATTAACACTGCCCATATATTGTAGCGTGGTATTTACACTCTCCACGCTCTTTAGTCTGCTATTTACACTGTCCACGCTATGTAGCCTGGAATTTACACAATGCACACTTTGTAGATTCGTATTTGCACTGTCCACGCTCTGTAGTCTGGTATTAACACTGTGCACACTCTGTGGTCAGGTATTTACACTGTCCACATTCTGTAGTCTGGTCGTTACACTCCTCACATTCTGTAGTCTGGTATTTGCACTCTCCATACTTTCATGTCTGGTATTTATACTGTGCACACTCTGTAGTCTCGTATTTACACTGTCCACGCTCTGTAGTTTGGTATTTATACTGCCCACACTCTGTCGTCTGGTATTTACAGAGTCCACACTCTGTCGTCTGCTATTTACACAGTCCACACTCTGTAGTTTGGTATTTACACTGTACACGCTCTGTAGTCTGGTATTTACACTGTACACGCTCTGTAGTCTGTTATTTACACTGTACACGCTCTGCAGTCTGGTATTTACACTGCCCACACTCTGTAGTCGGATCTTTACATTGCCAAACTCTGCAGTCTGGTATTTACACTGTCCACACTCTGTAGTTTGGTATTTGCACTGGCCACACTCTGTAGTCTGGTACTTAAACTGCCCACATTCTGTAGTCTGATCTTTACACAGCCAAACTCTGCAGTCTGATATTTAAACTTTCCACACTCTGTAGTCTGGGATTTACACTCTCCACTCTCTGTAGTCTGGTATCTACATTTTCCACACTCCGAAGTCTGGAATTTACATTCTCCACACTCTCTAGTCTGTTATTTACACTGTGCATCCTCTGTAGTCTGGTATTTACACTATCCACACTCTGTAGTTTGGTATTTACACTGACCACACTCTGTAGTCTGATAATTACGCTGTCCACACTCTGTAATCTGTTACTTACACTGCACACACTCTGTTGTCTGGTATTTACACCATCCACACTCTGTAGTTTGGTATTTACACTGTCCACACTCAGTAGTCCGGTATTTACACTGTATAGACTCTGAAGTCTGTTATTTACATTGTCCACGCTTCGGAGTCTGGTATTTACACTGTGCACATTTTGTGGTCTGCTAATTACACTGTCCACACTCTGTAGTCTGGTATTTACACTATCCACATTCTGTAATCTGGTATTAACACTGCCCATATATTGTAGCGTGGTATTTACACTCTCCACGCTCTTTAGTCTGCTATTTACACTGTCCACGCTCTGTAGCCTGGAATTTACACAATGCACACTTTGTAGATTCGTATTTGCACTGTCCACGCTTTGTAGTCTGGTATTTACACTGTCCACAATCTGAGGTCTGGTATTTACATTGTCCATGCCTTGTAACCTGGTATTTACACTCTGCACACACTGTAGTCTGTTACTTACACTGTCCACATTCTGTAGTCTGGTCGTTACACTGCCCACATTCTGTAGTCAGTATGTGCACTCTCCACACTCTCCAGTCTGGTATTTCCATTGTCCACGCTCTGTAGTCTGGTATTGACACAGTCCACATTCTATCGTCTGCTATTTACACTTCCCTCATTCTGTAGTTTGTTATTTACACTGTCCAAACACTGTAGTCTGGTATTTACACTGTACACATTCTGTAGTTTGTTATTTACACTTTGCACACGCTGTCGTCTGGTATTTACACTATCCACACTCTGTAGTCTGTTATTTACACTGTCCACACTCTGTAGTCTGGGATTTACACTATCCACACTCTGTAGTTTTGTATTTACACTTTGCACGTTTTGTGGTCTGGTATTTAAACTGTCCACACTCTGTAGTCTCGTATTTATACTGTCCACACTCTGTCGTCTGGTAGTTGCACTATCCACACTGTGTAGTCTGGTATTTACACTGTGCACTCTCTGTTGTCTGGTATTTACACTGTCCACACTCTGAAGTCTGGTATTTACACTGTCCACACTCTGAAGTCTGGTATTTACACTGTCCACACTCTTTAGTCTGCTTTTTACACTGTCCACGCTCTGTAGTTTGGTATTTACACTGTCCACGCCCTGTCGTCTGGTATTTACACTGCCCACACTCTGTAGTTTGGTATTTACGTTGTCCGCGCTCTGTAGTCTGGTATTTACACAGTCCACATTCTGTCATCTGCTATTTACACTGCCTATATTCTGTAGTTTGTTATTTCCACTGTCCAAACTCTGTAGTCTGGCATTGACATTGTCCACACACTGTAGACTGGCATTTGCACTTTCCACAGTCTGTCATCTGGTATTTACACTGTCCACACTCTGTGGTCTGGTATTTACATTGTCCACGTTCTGTAGTCTGGTATTTGCACTCTCCACACTCTCAAGTCTGGTATGTCCACTGTCCGCGCTCTGTAGTCTGGTATTTACACAGTCCACATTCTGTCGTCTACTATTTAAACTGCCCTCATTCTGCAGTTTGTTATTTACACTGTCAAAACTCTGTAGTCTGGCATTTACATTGTCCACACACTGTAGATTGGTATTTACACTGTCCACACTCTGTAGTTTGGTATTTACACTGTCCACACTCTGTAGTCTGGTATTTACACTCTCCACATTCTTTAGTCTGCTTTTTACACTGTCCACGCTCTGTAGTATGGTACTTACACTGTCCACGCTCTGTAGTTTGGCATTTATACTGCCCACACTCTGTCATCTGGTACTTACACTGCCCACACTCTGAAGTCTGGTATTTACACAGTCCAGGATCTGTCATCTGGTATTTACACAGTCGACACTCTGTAGATTGGTATTTACACTGTTCACACTCTGTTGTCTGGTATTTACACTGCCCACACTCTGTTGTTTGGTATTTGCACTGTCCACGCTCTGTAGTCTGGTATTTACACTGTCCACTCTCTGAAGTCTGGTATTTACACAGTCCACGATCTGTCATCTGGTATTTACACAGTCGACACTCTGTAGTTTGGTCTTTACACGGTTCACACTCTGTAGTCTGGAATTTACACTATCCACGCACTGTAGTTTGGTATTTACACTTTCCACATTTTGTGGTCTGTTATATACATTGTCGACACACTGAGGTCTGACATTTACACTGTCCACACTCTGTCGTCTGGTATTTACACTTTCCACACTCTTTAGTCTGCTTTTTACACTGTCCACCCTCTCTAGTTTGGTGTTTACACTGTTCACGTTCTGTAATTTGGTATTTATACTGCCCACACTCTGTCGTATGGTATTTACACTGCCCACACTCGGTAGTCTGGTATTTACACTGTCCACACACTGAGGTCTGGCATTTACACTGTCCACACTCTGTCGTCTGGTATTTACACTGTTCACACTCTTTAGTCTGCTTTTTACACTGTCCACGCTCTGTAGTTTGGTATTTACACTTTCCACGCTCTGTAGTTTGGTATTTATACCGCCCACACTCTGTAGTCTGGTAGTTAAACTGCCCACACTCTGTAGTCTGGTATTTACACTGCCGACATTCTGTAGTTTGTTATTTCCACTGTCCAAACTCTGTAGGTGGCATTTAAATTGTCTACACTCTGTAATCTGGTATTTACACTGTCCACACCCTGTGGTCTGGTATTTACACTGTCCACGTTCTGTAGTCTGGTATTTGCACTCTCCACACCCTCAAGTCTGCTATGTCCACTATTCACGCTCTGTAGTCTGGTATTTACACAGTCCACATTCTGTCGTCTGCTATTTACACTGCCCACATTCTGTAGTTTGTTATTTACACTGTCGAAACTCTCTAGCCTGGCATTTACATTATCCACACTCTGTAGTCTGATATTTACACTGTTCACACTCTGTAGTCCGGGATTTACACTGTCCACACTCTGTAGTCTGATATTTACGCTGTTCACACTCTGTAGTCTGGTATTTACACTCTCCACATTCTTTAGTCTGCTTTTTACACTGTTCACGCTCTGCAGTTTGGTTCTTACACTGTCCACGCTCCGTAGTTTGGTATTAATACTGCCCACAATCTGTCATCTGGTATTTACACAGTTGACACTCTGTAGATTGGTATTTACACTGTTCACACTCTGTAGTCTGGTATTTACACTGTCCACGCTCTGTAGTCTGCTATTTACACTGCCCACACTCTGTAGTCTGGTATTTACACTGCCCACATTCTTTAGTTTGTTATTTACACTGTCAAACTCTGTAGTCTGGTATTTACATTGTCCACGTTCTGTAGTCTGGGATTTCCACTCTCCACGCTTTGTAGTCTGGTATTTACACCGGCCACACTCTGAGGTCTGGTATTTACATGGTCAATGCTCTGTAGTCTGGTATTTACACTGTGCACACTCTGTGGTCTGGTATTTACACTTTCCACACTCTGAGGTCTGGTATTTACACTTTCAACACTCTGAGGTCTGATATTTACATTGCCCGCATTCTATAGTTTGTTATTTACACCTTCCAAACTTCCAAACTGGCTGTTACATTGTCCACACACTGTAGATTGGTATTTACACTGTCCAGACACTGTCATCTGGTATTTACACACTCCACACTCTGTAGTTTGGTATTTGCACTGTCCACGCTCTGCAGTTTGGTTTTTATACTGCCCACACTCTGTCGTCTGGTATTTACACTGCTCACAATCTGTAGTATGGTATTTACACAGTCCACACTCTATAGTTTGGTATTTACACTTCCCACACTCTGTAGCCTGGTATGTACACTGCCCACATTCTGTAGTTTGTTATTTACATTGCCAAACTCTGCAGTCTGATATTTACACTGTCCACACTCTGTAGTTTGGTATTGACACTGTCCACACTCTGTAGTCAGGTATTTACACTGCCCACACTCTGTAGTCTGGTATTTACACTGCCCACATTCTTTAGTTTGTTATTTACACTGTCAAACTCTGTAGTCTGGTATTTACATTGTCCACGTTCTGTAGTCTGGGATTTCCACTCTCCACGCTTTGTAGTCTGGTATTTACACCGGCCACACTCTGAGGTCTGGTATTTACATGGTCAATGCTCTGTAGTCTGGTATTTACACTGTGCACACTCTGTGGTCTGGTATTTACACTTTCCACACTCTGAGGTCTGGTATTTACACTTTCAACACTCTGAGGTCTGATATTTACATTGCCCGCATTCTATAGTTTGTTATTTACACCTTCCAAACTTCCAAACTGGCTGTTACATTGTCCACACACTGTAGATTGGTATTTACACTGTCCAGACACTGTCATCTGGTATTTACACACTCCACACTCTGTAGTTTGGTATTTGCACTGTCCACGCTCTGCAGTTTGGTTTTTATACTGCCCACACTCTGTCGTCTGGTATTTACACTGCTCACAATCTGTAGTATGGTATTTACACAGTCCACACTCTATAGTTTGGTATTTACACTTCCCACACTCTGTAGCCTGGTATGTACACTGCCCACATTCTGTAGTTTGTTATTTACATTGCCAAACTCTGCAGTCTGATATTTACACTGTCCACACTCTGTAGTTTGGTATTGACACTGTCCACACTCTGTAGTCAGGTATTTACACTGTCCAGACTCTGTAGTCTGGTATTTACATTGTCCACGCTCTGTAGTCTGGTATTTGCACAGTCCACATTCTGTCATCTGCACTTTACAGTGCCCACATCCTGTAGCCTGGTATTTACACTGTCCACACTCTGTACTTTTGTATTTACACTGCCCACACTGTATAGTTTGGTATTTACACTGTCCAAACTCTGTAGTTTGGTATTTCCACAGTCCTCATTCTGTAGCCTGGTATTTACATTGCCCACGCTCTGTAATGTGGTATTTACACTTACAATGCTCTGAAGTTTGGTATTTAGACTGTCCACACTGTGTAGTTTGGTATTTACACTGTCCACACTATGTCCTCTGGTATTTACACTGTCCAAACTCTGTAGTCTGGTGTTTACACTATCTACGCTCTGTAGTCTGGTATTTACACTGTCAACATTCTGTAGTCTGGTATTTACACTGCCCACATTATGTAGTCTGGTATATGCAGTCTCCACGCACTGTAGTATGGTATTTACACTGTCCACGCTCTGTTGTCTCACATTAAAACAATCCACATTCTGTCGTGAGCAATTTACACTGCCCACACTCTGTAGTCTGGTATTTACACTGTCCAAACTCTGTAGTCTGGTGTTTACACTATCTACGCTCTGTAGTCTGGTATTTACACTGTCAACATTCTGTAGTCTGGTATTTACACTGCCCACATTATGTAGTCTGGTATATGCAGTCTCCACGCACTGTAGTATGGTATTTACACTGTCCACGCTCTGTTGTCTCACATTAAAACAATCCACATTCTGTCGTGAGCAATTTACACTGCCCACACTCTGTAGTCTGGTATTTACACTGTCCACACTCTGTAGTCTGGTATTTACAGTGTCCACATTCTTTAGTCTGCTTTTTAAACTATCCACGCTCTGTAGTTTAGTATTTACACTGTCCACGATCTGTAGTTTGGTATTTATACTGCCAACACTCTGTTGTCTGGTATTGACACTGAGCAAACTCTATAGTCTGTTATTTACACTGCCCACACTCAGTAGTTTGGTATTTACACTGTCCACACTGTGTAGATTTGGTATTTACATTGTCCACACTCTGTACATTGGTATTTGAACTGTCCATAGCCTGTAGTCTCGTATTTACACAGTCAACACTCTGTAGTTTGGTATTTACACTGTCCACACGCTGTAGCTGGTATTTACACTCTCCACACTCTGTGGCCTGTTATTTGCACTATCTGCTCTCTGTAGTCTGGTATTTACACTGCCCACACTCTGTAGGCTGGTATGTACACTGTCAACACTCTGTAGTTTCTTATTTACACTGTCCACACTCTGTAGTTTTGTATTTACCCTATGAACACTGGCATTTACACTGTACACACTCTGTAGTTTCATATTTACTCTTTCGACACTCTGTAGCCTGGCATTTACACCGTTCACATTCTTTAGTCTGCTTTTTAAACTATCCACACTATGTAGTCTGGTATTCACTCTGTCCACGCTCTGTGGTCTGGTATTTACACGGTCCACACTCTGTAGTCTGGTATTTACACTGTCCACACTGTGTAGATTTGGTATTTACATTGTCCACACTCTGTACATTGGTATTTGAACTGTCCATAGCCTGTAGTCTCGTATTTACACAGTCAACACTCTGTAGTTTGGTATTTACACTGTCCACACGCTGTAGCTGGTATTTACACTCTCCACACTCTGTGGCCTGTTATTTGCACTATCTGCTCTCTGTAGTCTGGTATTTACACTGCCCACACTCTGTAGGCTGGTATGTACACTGTCAACACTCTGTAGTTTCTTATTTACACTGTCCACACTCTGTAGTTTTGTATTTACCCTATGAACACTGGCATTTACACTGTACACACTCTGTAGTTTCATATTTACTCTTTCGACACTCTGTAGCCTGGCATTTACACCGTTCTCATTCTTTAGTCTGCTTTTTAAACTATCCACACTATGTAGTCTGGTATTCACTCTGTCCACGCTCTGTGGTCTGGTATTTACACGGTCCACACTCTGTAGTTCGGTATTTACACTGTCCACACTCTGTAGTCTGGTATTTACACTATCCACACTCTGTGGTTTGGTATTTACACCGTCCACACTCTATGCTTTGGTATTTGCACTGCCCACTCTGTAGTCTGGTATCAACAATGTCCACACTCAGTAGTTTGGTATTTACACTGTCCACACTCTGTAGTTTGGTATTTACACTGTCCACACTCTGTAGTTTGGTATTTACATTGTCCACACTCTGTCGTCTGGCACTTACACTGTCCAAACTCTGTAGTCTGGAATTTACACTATGTACGTCTGTAGTCTGGTATTTGCACTGTCCATATTCTGTAGTCTGGTATTTACACTTTCCACATTCTTTTGTCTGCATTTTTCACTGTCCCCGCTCTGTAGTTTGGTATTGACACTGTCCCCGCTCTGTAGTTTGGTATTTCTACTGCCCACACTCTATCGTCTGGTATTTACACTGCCCATACTCTGTAATCTGGTATTTACACAGTCCACGCTTTGTAGACTAGTATTTACACTGTCCATGCTCTGTAGCCTGGTATTTACACTGCCTACACTCTGTAGTCTTTTACTTATACTGTCCACACTCTGTAGTTTGGTATTTGCCCTGTCCACACTCTGTCGTCTAGGATTTGCACTCTCCTAGCTCTGTAATCTGGTATTTACATTGTCCACACTCTGCAGTCTTGTATTTACGCTGTCCGCACTCTGTAGTCTGTAATTTTCACTGTGCACCCTCTCTAGCACGGTATTTACGCTGTCCACATTCTGACATCTGGTATTTGCATTGTCCACGCTCTGTAGTCTGGTATTTACACTGCACACATTCTGTCGTCTGGTATTGCACTCTCCACAATCTGTAGTATGGTATTTACACTGTCCACGATCTGTAGTCTGGTATTTACACAGTCCACATTCTGTCGTCTGCTATTTACACTGCCCACATTCTGCAATTTGTTATTTACAATGCCAACCTCTGCAGTCTCGTATTTACACTGTCCACTCTCTCTAGTCTGGTATTTACACTGTCCACGCTCTGTTGTTTGGTATTTAGACTACCCACACTGTGTAGTTGGGTACTTATATTGTCCACACTCTGTCGTTTGGTATTTACACTGTCCACACTCTGTAGGCTGGCATTTACACTGTCAACACTATGTAGTTTGGTATTTACACTGTGCACACTCTGTAGCTGGTATTTACACTTTACGCATTCTGTAGCCTGGTATTTACACTGTCCACGCTCTGTAGATTGGTATTTACATTGTCCACACTCTGTAGTCTGGTATTTAGACAGTCAACACTATGTAGTTTGGTATTTGCACTGTCAACACTCTGTAGTCTGGTATTTACACTGTCCACATTCTTTCGTCTGCTTTTTACACTGCCCACACTCTGTTGTTTGGTATTTACACTGTCCACGCTCTGTAGTTTGGTATTTATACTGTCCACACTCTATCGTCTGGTACTTGCACTGCCCACACTCTGTAGTCTGGTATTTACACAGTCCACACTCTGTTGTCTTTTGTTTACACTGTCCACACTCTGTAGTCTGGTATTTACACTGTCCACAACCTGTAGTCTGGTATTCGCACGGTCCACATCTGTGGTCTAGAATTTATACTGTCCACACTCTGTAGTTTGGTATTTACACTGTCCACACTCTGTAGTCTGGTATTTACACTATCCACACTCTGTAGTTTGGTATTTACACCGTCCACACTCTATACTTTGGTATTTGCACTGCCCACACTCTGTAGTCTGGTATCAACAATGTCCACACTCAGTAGTTTGGTATTGACACTGTCCACACTCTGTAGTTTGGTATTTACACTGTCCACACTCTGTAGTTTGGTATTTACATTGTCCACACTCTGTCGTCTGGCATTTACACTGTCCAACCCTGTAGTCTGGTATTTACACTGTCCACTCTCTGTAGTCTGGTATTTACACTGTCCACGCTCTGTAATTTGCTATTTACACTACCCACGCTGTGTAGTTTGGTACTTACATTGTCCACACTCTGTGGTTGGGTACTTACACTGTCCACACTATGTAGGCTGGCATTTACACTGTCAACACTATGTAGTTTGGTATTTACACTGTGCACGCTCTGTAGCTGGTATTTACACTGTCCACACTCTGTAGCCTGGTATTTACACTGTTCACAATCTGTAGTCTGGTATTTACACTGTCCACAATCTATAGTCGGGTATTTAAACTGTCCACACTCTGTAGTCTGGTATTTAGACTGTCAACACGATGTTTTTTGGTATTTGCACTGTCCACACTCTGTAGTCTGGTATTTACACTGTTCACATTCTTTCGTCTGCTTTTTACACTGCCCACACTCTGTTATTTGGTATTTACACTGTCCACGCTCTGTAGTTTGGTATTTATACTGTTCACACTCTATCGTCTGGTACTTGCACTGCCCACACTCTGTAGTCTGGTATTTACACAGTCCACACTCTGTTGTCTTTTATTTACACTGTCCACACTCTGTAGTCTGGTATTTACACTGTCCACAACCTGTAGTCTGGTATTCACACGGTCCACATCTGTGGTCTAGAATTTATACGGTCCACACTCTGTAGTTTGGTATTTACACTGTCCACACTCTGTAGTCTGGTATTTACACTATCCACACTCTGTAGTTTGGTATTTACACCGTCCACACTCTATACTTTGGTATTTGCACTGCCCACAATCTGAAGTCTGGTATTTATTCTGTGCACACTCTGTGGTCTGGTATTTACACTGACTGCACTCTGCAGTCTGGTATTTACACTCTCTACATTCTGTCGTCTGGAATCTACACTGTCCACACTCGGTAGTCTGGTATTTACACTATCCACATTCTGTCGTCTGCAATCTACACTGTCCCCACTCTGTAGTATGGTATTTACGCTGTCCACACTCTGTAGTTTGGTATTTACACCGTCCACACTCTTTACATTGGTTTTGACACTGCCCACACTGCGTAGTTTGGTGTTTACATTATCCACGCTCTGTGGTTTGGTATTTAGACTGTCCACACTCTGTGGACTGGTATTTGCACTGTTCACACTCTGTAGTTTGGTATTCACACTGTGGACACTCTGTAGCTGGAATTTACACTGTCCACACGCTGTAGCCTGTATTTGCACTGTTCACACTCTGTAGTCTGGTATTTACACTTTCCACTCTCTGTAATCTGGTATTTACACTGTCCACACTCTGTAATCTGGTATTTGCACTGACCGCACTCTATAGTTTGGTATTTACACTGTCCACAATCTGTAGTCTGGTATTTACACTGTCCACACTCTGTAGTCTGGTATTTGCACTGACCGCACTCTATAGTTTGGTATTTACACTGTCCACAATCTGTAGTCTGGTATTTACACTGTCCACACTCTGTAGTCTGGTATTTGCAATGACCGCACTCTATAGTTTGGTATTTACACTGTCCACACTCTGTAGTCTGGTATTTACACAGTCCACACTCTGTAGTCTGGTATTTACACTGACCGCACTCTATAGTTTGGTATTTACACTATCCACACTCTGTAGTCTGTTAGTTACACTGTACACACTCTGTTGTCTGCTATTTATATTATCCACACTCTGTAGTTTGGTATTTACACTGTCCACACTCTTTAGTCTGGTATTTGCATTGTCCGCGCTCTGTAGTCTGGTATTTACACTGTCCTCACTCTGTGGTCTGGAATTTACACTTTACGCACTCTGTAGTTTGGTATTTGCACTGTTCACACTCTGTAGTCTGGTATTTACACTGTTCGCACTCCATAGTTTGGTATTTAAACCGTCCACACTTTGTATTTTGGTATATACATTGCCCACACTCTGTAGTCTGGCATTTACACTGTCCACACTCTTTAGTTTGAAATTTACACTTTCCACAGTCTGTAGTCAGGTATTTACACTGTCCACACTCTGTAGTCTGGTATTTACACTGTCCACAATCTGTAGTCTGGTATTCACACTGTCCACGCTCTGTGGTCTGGTATTTACACAGTCCACACTCTCTAGTTTCGTATTTACACTGTCCACACTCAGTAGTCTGGGATTTACACTGTCCACACTCTGTAGTTTGGTATTTACACCGTCCACACTCTATACTTTGGTATTTGCACTGTCCATACTCTGTAGTCTGATATCATCAATGTCCACACTCAATAGTTTGGTATTTACACTGTCCACACTCTGCAGTCTGATATTTACACTGCCCACACACTGTAGTCTTTTTATTACACTGTCAACACTCTGTAGTTTGGTATTTACACTGTCCACACTCTGTAGCCTGGTATTTACACTGTTCACACTCTGTAGTCTGGTATTTACACTGTCCAACCCTGTAGTCTGGTATTTACACTGTCCACTCTCTGTAGTCTGGTATTTACACTGTCCACGCTCTGTAATTTGCTATTTACACTACCCACGCTGTGTAGTTTGGTACTTACATTGTCCACACTCTGTGGTTGGGTACTTACACTGTCCACACTATGTAGGCTGGCATTTACACTGTCAACACTATGTAGTTTGGTATTTACACTGTGCACGCTCTGTAGCTGGTATTTACACTGTCCACACTCTGTAGCCTGGTATTTACACTGTTCACAATCTGTAGTCTGGTATTTACACTGTCCACAATCTATAGTCGGGTATTTAAACTGTCCACACTCTGTAGTCTGGTATTTAGACTGTCAACACGATGTTTTTTGGTATTTGCACTGTCCACACTCTGTAGTCTGGTATTTACACTGTTCACATTCTTTCGTCTGCTTTTTACACTGCCCACACTCTGTTATTTGGTATTTACACTGTCCACGCTCTGTAGTTTGGTATTTATACTGTTCACACTCTATCGTCTGGTACTTGCACTGCCCACACTCTGTAGTCTGGTATTTACACAGTCCACACTCTGTTGTCTTTTATTTACACTGTCCACACTCTGTAGTCTGGTATTTACACTGTCCACAACCTGTAGTCTGGTATTCACACGGTCCACATCTGTGGTCTAGAATTTATACGGTCCACACTCTGTAGTTTGGTATTTACACTGTCCACACTCTGTAGTCTGGTATTTACACTATCCACACTCTGTAGTTTGGTATTTACACCGTCCACACTCTATACTTTGGTATTTGCACTGCCCACAATCTGAAGTCTGGTATTTATTCTGTGCACACTCTGTGGTCTGGTATTTACACTGACTGCACTCTGCAGTCTGGTATTTACACTCTCTACATTCTGTCGTCTGGAATCTACACTGTCCACACTCGGTAGTCTGGTATTTACACTATCCACATTCTGTCGTCTGCAATCTACACTGTCCCCACTCTGTAGTATGGTATTTACG
The DNA here is from genome assembly GCF_964194155.1 of Cetorhinus maximus. Classification (NCBI taxonomy): domain Eukaryota; kingdom Metazoa; phylum Chordata; class Chondrichthyes; order Lamniformes; family Cetorhinidae; genus Cetorhinus; species Cetorhinus maximus. The sequence goes on along the minus strand of NC_135895.1, from coordinate 79,331,572 downwards.
CTGTCCACACTCTGTAGTTTGGTATTTACACCGTCCACACTCTTTACATTGGTTTTGACACTGCCCACACTGCGTAGTTTGGTGTTTACATTATCCACGCTCTGTGGTTTGGTATTTAGACTGTCCACACTCTGTGGACTGGTATTTGCACTGTTCACACTCTGTAGTTTGGTATTCACACTGTGGACACTCTGTAGCTGGAATTTACACTGTCCACACGCTGTAGCCTGTATTTGCACTGTTCACACTCTGTAGTCTGGTATTTACACTTTCCACTCTCTGTAATCTGGTATTTACACTGTCCACACTCTGTAATCTGGTATTTGCACTGACCGCACTCTATAGTTTGGTATTTACACTGTCCACAATCTGTAGTCTGGTATTTACACTGTCCACACTCTGTAGTCTGGTATTTGCACTGACCGCACTCTATAGTTTGGTATTTACACTGTCCACAATCTGTAGTCTGGTATTTACACTGTCCACACTCTGTAGTCTGGTATTTGCAATGACCGCACTCTATAGTTTGGTATTTACACTGTCCACACTCTGTAGTCTGGTATTTACACAGTCCACACTCTGTAGTCTGGTATTTACACTGACCGCACTCTATAGTTTGGTATTTACACTATCCACACTCTGTAGTCTGTTAGTTACACTGTACACACTCTGTTGTCTGCTATTTATATTATCCACACTCTGTAGTTTGGTATTTACACTGTCCACACTCTTTAGTCTGG